>NC_041732.1:93204159-93507189 GCF_004115215.2 Ornithorhynchus anatinus | reverse complement strand
AGCAAGGGCCTCAGAATTAGAAGGACCTGGATTCTAATCCCAGTTCTGCTACAGCGTGGCTCAGTGGAAAGAGCCTGGGCTTCGGAGTCAGAGGTCATGAGTTCGACTCCCGGCTCTGCCACTTGTCAGCTGCGTGACTGTGGGCAAGTCACTTCACTTCTCTGGGCCTCAGTTACCGTATCTGGAAAATGGGGATTAACTGTCAGCCTCACATGGGACCACCTGATTACCCTGTATCTACCCCAGCCCTTAGAACAGTGCTCTGCACATAGTAAGCGCTTAACAAATACCAACATTATTATTATTATTATATCTGCTGTGTGACCTTGGGCAAGTCACTTCACTTCCCTGGGCCTCAGTTATCTCATCCATAAAGTGGGGAGCGAGAGTGTGAGGCCCCCATGGTACAGCGATTGGGTCTAGCCTGCTTAACTTGTACCTACTTCAGCACTTCGAACAGTGCTTGGCACATAGTGTATGCTTAACAAGTAGCATACTTATTATTAATACGGTGTTCAAATCCCTACTAAATTCATAACTCCTCCAGGAAGCCCTCCCTGACTAATCGCTCATCCCTCCTTTCTATTACCCCAATACTATATCACCTAGGCACTTGAGTCTTTATCCCTGAAGCACTTCCGTATCACTCCACCCCTTCTTCCCAAAGTACTTATATACGCATCTTTAAACTCTGTTGTTTCTCCCTTCCTGTAATTTACTTTAGTGGCTGTCACTGCTGCTAGGCTGCAGGCTCCAGGGATCATTTCTACCGACTCTACTGCACTTTCCCAAGCCCTTAGTACAGTGCCGTGCACAGGGAAAGAGATCGATAAACACTATTGATTGACTGATTGATAAATGTCAGGTGCTGAGAGTTCCCGAACCAAACTATCGCTTCCCTGGGGAGCCTGGGTTGCCATGGCCGATCCAAAAAGACGCTTCCCAGCTGACAATTACGTTTCTAAGTTTGGCCACAAATTGAGGTTTCAAGAAGAAAGACAGAAAGCTCAAAGCTTGAAAGAGATCTGCATTCTAGAACTGTCTCAAGAATAAAATGCATCTGTATCTACCTCAGCACTTAGTAAATGCTTGGCCTATAGTAAATGCTCAGCAAATGCTACAATCAATATTATCATTGCGTTATTGCTACTATTGTTCCAGTTGTTCTATTCTAATGCTAACCTTCTCACTGTACCTCGATCTCTTCTATCTTGCCTCCGACCTCTTACCCTCAGCCCACCTCTGGCCTGGAATGCCCTACCTCCTCATATCAGATAGGTGCTATGCCCCACTTCAAAGCTTTATTGAAGGTGCATCTCCTCCAAGAAGCCCTCCCTGATTAAGCCCCCCTCTCCGCTCACTCCCTTCAGCGCCGCTCACACTTGCTCCTTCATTTGTCCTCCCTCCCATCCCCGCAACACATACTTATATACCTGTATATATCTGTAGTTTATTTATTCACATTAATGTCTGTCTCCTCCTCTAGACTGTGAGCTCCTGTGGGTAGGGAATGTGTCTGGCTTTTCTTATATTGTATTCTCAATAAGCACTCAGTTGAGTGCTTTGCACACAGTAAGAGCTCAATAAATATGACTGAATAAATGAATGAATGAATATTGTTGCTATTATCATTACCCCCCATCGGCTCAGTGGAAAGAGCATGGGCTTGGGAGTCAGAGATCATGGGTTCAAATCCCTGCTCTGCCACTTGTCAGCTGTGTGACTGTGGGCAAGTCACTTCACTTCTCTGTGCCTCAGTGACCTCATCTGTAAAATGGGGATTAAGAATGTGAGCCTCACGTGGGACAACCTGATTACCCTGTATCTACCCCAGCGCTTAGAACAGTGCTCTGCACATAGTAAGCGCTTAACAAATATCAACATTATTATTATTATTATTATTATTATTATTATTGTCCTAATGACACAAGTAGTCTGTTTGTGTCTTTTTCTGCTCAACAGACTTCTGGGCTTTGATGCATGGCTGGAAGACCACTGGCTGCCTGAACCATAACGATCAACACTGACCTGAAACAAACCCAACATCATAACATGATTTCATTGTCTTCAAAGCCCAGCACAGACTTTGACACCACAGGAAAAAACCTTATTTCACTGATTTTACAAGATTACCCCAAACAGGCTACGAATGTGTGGCTTCAGTAATAAAGAACAACATTCTCCTGGGAATAAAGGATGATATTTAGTCGGTCATTTGTACTTAATGAACACTTACTATGTGCACTAAGAGAGAGTACAAAATAACAATATAACAGACGCATTTCCTTCCCACAGTGAGCTCACAGTCTAGAGGGGGAGACAGATATTAATATAAATAAATAAATTACAGATATATACATAAGTGCTGTGGGGCTGGGCTGGGGTGGGTTGGGAAAATGAATGATAATGTTGGTCTTGTGTGATAGGAGTCTCCAAGTGTTCTAAATGAATGGGTACTTAAAAACCAATTTCAAAGCTACCTTATGAGGGCAAAAATGTCTGGACTGACTACTGCAAAATCCCAGCCTTTTTTGAGAAAAGAAAATCCAACAAGATCCTATGGCACTTTCCTATGGTAGTTCAACAGAGGCTGTTTTATAGAACCCCTTCTCTCCAGGGATTTCCTTAATCAAGAAATTTATTGGCAGGATAAAAAATTAACAATGCAGAATTCAGGGGCAACATTCCGTCTAGGTTTTTTGCTTTCAATCCTACAAAATTGGGTTATTTTACTAGCCTAGGGCATATTCTGAAATCACTGAATCATGAGATTATGGTTGGATCACCAGGAGACATCCACCAACACAATGGCTGGTTTCTTCACTCATTAAAAAAAAAAAAAGGAACCAAAAAAACCCCTGACAGCTAGAAGCAATTATTTAGTTTCTTAAACTGAGGGTTGAGAACGATGTTTGGTTATACTCATTAAATTGAAAAGAAACCTTTAAGGGAATCATCTAGTAGGGAAACATGCGGGTAAGTAATAAATGTTGGGAACATATGGGTAAGCAATAAATAAAACCTCTAAAAGGAATAAAAAAATCCACTTATAACAGACGTTCGGTTTCAAAACATTAAAATCCCAACCTGTGTTCCATGACTTCAGAAAAACACCAGAAGTCCATCACTAAGAAAGAAGTGAAGTTCAGCAAATTAAGAACTGGAGAATCAATCAAACAGTTTTTGAGCACTTACTGTGTGCAGAGCACTGTACTAAGTGCTTGGGAGAGTACAAAATAAGAAAGTTGGTAGACACGCTCGTGTCCACAATGAGCTTACAGCCTAAAGGGGAAGACAGATATTAATGTAAATAAATTAATTACAGATGTAACTGCTGTGGGACTGAAGGAGCGTGGCTCAGTGGAAAGAGCACGGGCTTGGGAGTCAGAGGACGTGGCTTCTAATCCCGACTCTGCCACTTGTCTGCTGTGTGACCTTGGGCAAGTCACTTAACTTCTCTGTGCCTCAGTCACCTCATCTGTAAAATGGGGATTAAACTGGGAGCCTCACAGGGGACCACCTGATTACCTTGTATCTACCCCAGTGCTTAGAACAGTGCTCGGCACATAGTAAGCACTTAACAAATACCATAGTCATTATTAGTATTAAAGGGTACAAATCCAAGTGCACACAGTAGCCACTCAATAGTTACAATTGATCACCATAACCCATGTATGTCAAAAGGATCACCATCTAGAGAATTTCCAAAACCGCAAAGTTAGATATCAGACAGAGCACTGTATTTTACACTGTATCACTCAGGCGATTACCTGCTTTTGTCCTGTACACTGGATAAGAAGCCCTGGAGACCTTCCTCTCAGTTGAGTGAGGGGACAAAGGAATCATTTGGAGAGACCAAACTTGGGGAGAACTCAACACAGAAACAGAGGAAATGTTAACCATATGCAGGACTTCAGTAGAGGCCCAAAGCCAGAAGCAAACAGGTGACCCTTATCTTCTCTTAGAAAATATGCATTCCAGGGGTTTATTCAATGGGTTGGGTCAGGTACCATATGGAATGATCATGCTAATGATCATGATGATCACGATGATGATGATGGTATTTTTTAAGTGCTTACTATGAGCCAAGCACTGTTCTAAGCACTGGGGGAGATGCAAGGTTAACAGGTTGTCCCAGGTGGGGCTCATAGTCTTAATCCCCATTTACAGATCAGACAACTGAGGCACAGAGAAGTTAAGTGACTTGCCCAAAGTCACACATCTGATAAGTGTCAGGATTAGAACCCACAACCTCTGACTCCCAAGCCCATGTTCTTTCCACTAAGCCATGCTGCTTCTCATAGCCGGGCTGCTCTCATAATGATCATAATAATGATAATAATAATGAGTGATATTTTTTAAGCACTTATTATGTGCCAAGCACTTTACCAAGCACTGGGGTAGGTACAGGATAATCTGATTGGGCACAATCCCTGTCCGTCATGGGGCTTACAGTCTAACGAGGAGGTAGAACAGGTCTTGAATCCTCAGTTTACAGATGAGAAAACCAAGGCACGGGAAAGTTAGATGACTTCCCCAGGACAAGCAGCAAACAAATGATGAAGCCAGGATAAGAACTCGGATTCCTTGATTCCCAGGCCCAGAGTTCTTTCTTCAAGGTCATATGGGATTAAAAAGAGGTCTGGAATCACATTATGCCATGAAGGACAATGGAAAAGAGATTTGCTGTTCTGGGATGGGAAGGAATTCTAGATCCAAGAACACATCGGTAAAACATCCAACTGCCAGGTGCTCCAAACCCAGCCAGGTTATGTTTGCACAAGTATTCTGGCTGACCGGGAGGAGATAACTCCAAAATGTGCCACTTTGTGATCTCTGCTGTCATTACCGTCTCACTAACCACACTTCTGAAAACTTCTCTATCATTCACTCAGAGAAATGCAAACCTTTTCACTTCACTGATTTTGTTTCCCTTCCCCCCCTTACTACAGCATGTTTGTTTCTCTTCTCTTTCCACAAGAGGATTCAACCTTGTGATGCATTTCCTGGATGATGCTTTGTGCCCCTATGGACTCAAAACCATCTTTGGTTTGCAGTGAGGAATGGATTTTCCTGGAAATCCCCTCTCTGTGTCTCATTCTCTCCTAGGTTTTTGTCAACTGGCAAAGATCAGAAGGTGAGATAGGATTCAGCAGACATTCCCCGCAGACCAGGAAGGCCAAAAACATCAGTAGGTTCGAGAAGCATTTGGACAAATTTACGGACAAAATGAATCCATTAACACATGGAGGATGAGTCACTAGAAGGAAAATTAGGAATGTCAGTTGGCCCATCCAAATCCATGGGTTGGATGTCAATGAGGCAACTGTCACACAGCTCTTCCAAACATCCTGTTGTCAAAGACAAAATACTGGGCCGGATGAGTCCTAGGTCTGATCCAGTGATGGCCTGGCTGATGGATTTTATGCTCCTAAAAACTCCCTGCTGAAGTCAGTAACTTTGGTGGCCTGTGATGTTTGTCCTCGACCGATCTGTTATTTCAGCGCCTGGCACCCTTGACTGACTGTTCCCACAGTGGAAAGAACACGGACCTGGGAGTTAGAGGACTTGGGTTCTAATCCCAACTCTGTCATTTACCGGCTGCATGACCTTGGGCAAGCCACTTAACACACTGGAAAAATGCCCAAGTGCCAGCATGAGAAGCAACATGGCGCAGTGGATGGAGCATGGGGCTGGGAGTCAGAAGGTCATGGGGACTAATCCCAGCTCCACCACTTGTCTGTTGTGTGAACTTGGGCAAGTCACTTCACTTCTCTGGGCCTCAGTTACCTAATCTGTAAAATGGGGATCAAGACTCCTAGCCCCAAGTGCGACACAGACTGTGCCAACCCTATTTAATTGTATCCACCCCAGCGCTTAGAATAGTGCCTGGCACAGAGCATTTAACAAAACCACAATTATTATTACTTAACTTCTCTGGGCCTCAGTTTCCTCATCTGTAAAATGGGGATTTAATATCTGTTCTCCCTCCTATTTGGACTGTGAGCCTAATGCAGGAGAGGAACAGTGCCTGACCATGTTAACTACTCCAGGGCTTAGGAGAGTGCTTGGCACATAGTAAGTCCTCAACAATTCCACAGAGGATTTATTATTTTATTGTTATTTTGAACTCTCTGCCAACCCCTTGCCTCTGTCCTGGAACATCTTCCCTCTTCATAGCCAACAGAAAATTACTCTCCCCATCTTCAAAGCCTTACTGAAGGCACAGCTCATCCAAGAGACCTTCCCTAAGCCCTCCTGTCTTCTTCTTCCACTCCCTTCTGCACCTTGACTTGCTCCCTTTATTCATGTCCCTTCCCAGCCCCGCAGCACTTTATGTACATATTTGTAATTTTATTTATTTCTATTAATGTCTCCCCCCATCTAGACTGTAAGCTTATTGTGTGCAGGGAATGTGTCTGTTATATTGTACTTTCCCGAGTATTTAGTACAGTGCTCTCCCACAGTAAGCGCTCAATAAATTCGATTGACTGACTGAACTATGACTCATTTAACCGGTCAAGACCTTCAAGGCTACCATGTGAGCTTCATAGTTTCTCACCCCCTGATCCGTTTTCTAAGTGGTTTCAACTACGTTAGTTCCCGGCCTAGTTACAAGGAGGAGGAGTTGGGGAAGAAGGAGGCGGGATATTTGACGAGCCCAGCTTTCACCCCTCCTGGGGTCCCCTCTATCTCCTGTCCTTTCCCCTCTGAGGTGTTGCACTCCAAGGAATCGGGGCAGTTGTGGGTGCAGAGATGCAGTGGCACCAGTTCCGGTGGGATAAACCCGGCTACTAACCCTCCTCTCCCCCCACCCCCCATATGCCTGTTATCTATTCCCCTCCGTGGCTCTGTGTCCCGAGTGGCTGGAGCAGAAAGTGGAGGCACTAAGTTTAGGCACAGAAATGCAACACCCCCAGTTCCAAACCCCTCCCATAACAATAGCAGTGGGGTTGAGGATGGAAAGAATACTGATATTGATTTTTCAGAAACAATCTCTGTCTCTCTGTCCCACTGTTAGTTTCACTATTGCCTGGGCACAGGGAGATTTTTAATAAAGCTTCAGCATCCCCGATGTTCTTCCATTCAATCCGATCGTGTAGGCAGGATCCGACGAGAGGAGACTGCTAATGTCGGCAGAAACCAATCAGAGGTGCGGCTTATAACCTTGCCAAAAATTAGTCCCTTTACCTGAGAGAAGGAAGATTCATTCATTCATTCAATAGTATTTATTGAGTGTTTACTATGTGCAGACCACTGTACTAAGCGCTTGGAATGTACAGTTCAGCAACAGATTGAAACAATCCCTGCCCGATGACGGGCTCACAGTCTAATCGACGGGCTCACAGTCTAATCGAAGATGAGAGAGGAGCACCCAAGGACTGCTGTGATCTAATCAAATGTTCCATAGGCAGTTGGCACCCATATCCTGTTCCCTGCCCTACAAATAGCATATATACGTTTATTACTGTTACAGTGTTTGTTGCATATCTGCCACTCTATCCCCCAAGAAGCTGAAAAGCAATCATACCAGTCTCCCTGCAAATCTCCAAGAAAGAAGGTGCCCTCATTTAAGGCACAGAAAAGAGGAACCTGACTAGCTAGTCTGCAGACGGCTAACATGTGAGGGAAGGAGCCAGCAGCTCAGCTTCATCCCATTAGCGTTGAGATGCCGAAATCCCAAACTTCACTGAAATTACATTCTGTCCAACAAGTAATAAAATTATCGTGTTTATTTCTAAATAAAACAGATTCAGTTGATCAGATCTGAGTACAAAGAAAGGCTCAAACCCAAACATTTCTCATGATGACTGGCTGGAAACAATTTTCTGTCCCGTTTATGGCAAGTGGGTCAATAAATAGCATCTGCTGGGCCATTTGGAGAGCTATTAGTCGGATCTGAGACTTCTCTGACTTCACTAATTTAATGTTTATACTTTCCTATCCTGTTGACTTGCTAATTGATCAGAATTTTCCATTAGCATTGGGGAGATCCCACCGTCTCCATTGCTCCTGCCCTGCCCAGTTAGGCCGGACCAGATACATGTCCCGGGACTACTGGGATCCTCTTTTCCTTAAGGGACAAGGTTCCTTTCTCACTTTTTCAAAATGATAATAATAATGATTTGTTAAGCACTTACTTTGTTCCATGCACTGTACTAAGCACTCTCAGCTCTAGCGTTCTGCTGCCCCTCCAGAGCAGCAGCCTGAAGGATGTCAAAAGGTGCCGAGCCCCATTCGGAGAGGGGAGGGCTGTGGGTCAGAGACCATGTAACAGTGGCATAGACCTCTTACCTTGAGGCTCCCCCTGTCCCCGGGCCTTCTGTCTCCTGGGCTGGGCTGATGGTCAGGGCTGCTACAGGTGGTTGATTCATTCAGTGGTATTTATTGAGCATTTACTGTATTCTGAGTACAATGTAAGCTCTTGGGAGAGTACAATACAACAATAAACAGACACATTCCCTGCCCGGGTCAGGAGGAGGGAAAGCAAGCTCCTGACTTCACCAGGCACACAGCTGGAAGTGCTCACCATTTTGCGTTGGGAGCAGAACTTTATCCTTGCGGTCTCAAAACCCTGACATCTCTGCCCAAACAACAGGGTTTCGGGACATAAATCTGCTCAAGGAGTCCAAGTCGCTCTCGGCAGCAAAGTTCTTTAAACCTAGGGCTGACCTCTCCAAAGTCATTTATGAGTTGATACCAAAATGGAGTCCACTTCTCTGCAGTGGGAAATTCTTTAGGGGACACTTTAGGAAACACTTGTCCTTCGATGCAAAAACAAAAACCAAACCTCAATTCCCTTCTGTTTTGACTAGGAAGAGACTGCTCAGACGATTCCCCAGGCGCAGAGGGAATGAAGGCGTGGACTGCCCCAGCCTTGTGCTTAGCAGCCTGCAGAATGCTGTGGGTTGGGCTCCCTCCCGCCCAGAAAAACCAGCCGCTCGTGTTTGTAAACGGGATGGAAGTGGTAGTGGGTGGTGACTGCTTACAAAACGTTGGAACCAGATTTCACGGTCTGAATCGGGGTCTGTGGCAGTGCCTCCACCTCCACTTTGGGAAGCCCAGTGATTTGAGGGGAGTTTCTTGGGCCGGGATCGAGAGGGAGAGCATGTGTGTCTGCTCCTTGACAGTGAAGGATTGTGCCACAGGAGTTGTGACTCCAGTGGCCGGGCTTCCTGATGACATCAGTTTGGTTTGAGGCTTATGATGCTAGTGGAAGTTTTAGTTGCCCCTTTCACATGTTCAATGGGGACTTGGTAATAAAGTCCTGGAGGGCTGGGACTAATCCTTATTCTCCTTAATAATTTCCTAGAGCATCTCCTTCAGGACCCTACACTGAGCTAATAATGATAATACTTGTCAAGCGTTGTCTGGGCAGATACAAGCAAATCACAGTCTAAGTAGGAGAGAGAACAGGTGTTGAATCCCCTTTTTATCGATGAGGGAATCGAAGCACAGAGTAATTAAGTGCCTTATCTGAGATTAGAACCCAGGTCCTCTGACTTCCAGGGTCACGTTCTTTCCACTAGGCCACGCTGCTTCCGAATGGGGTCTCAGTAAATACCAGTGATACCGGTAAATATTCTATGATACTGAAATAATATCCAAAACTCTCCAGCACTTAGCGCAGTGCTTGCTCCCATGTCTAATTTCTCCTGGAGTATTCTCTCCCAGAATTTAGCAGAACACTCTGCACTCCCTAAGCATTTCAAAAATACTATTACTGCTACTAGAACATTATTACTATTATTAGTGCAGTTCAAATCCCCAGGGAGTACCCAACAGAGTGTCTGTTTAATATTTCTACTACTAATAAAAACATTTATTCAGTACTTAATTTGTGCTAAGCACTGGGATGGATATAAGCAGAACGGACATAGTCCCTGTCCCACATGGGACTCACAATCTAAAACGGAGGGGGAACAAGTATTTTATCTCCATCTTATCGATGAGGTAACCGAGGCACGGAGAAATAAAGTGACTTGCCAGGGTCAAACAGCAAGCAAGTGATAGAACTGGAATTAGAACTCGGGTGCTTTGACTCCCAGGCTCATGGTCTTTCTGTTAGGCCAAGGGGTCAGCTGATGTCCTGGGCCATCTCCTTTCTGAATATCCCACTACCAGCAGTAGGAGAAGCAGCGTGGCTCAGTGGAAAGAGCGCGGGCTTTGGAGTCAGAGGTCATGGGTTCGAATCCCGGCTCTGCCACTTGTCAGCTGTGTGACTGTGGGCAAGTCACTTAACTTCTCTGTGCCTCAGTTACCTCATCTGTAAAATGGGGATTAAGACTGTGAGCCCCACGTGGGACAACCTGATTCCCCGGTGTCTACCCCAGCGCTCAGAACAGTGCTCGACACATAGTAAGCACTTAACAAATACCAACATTATAATTATTATTAGGGGAGGATCCTAGACTCGGTCTTTCCAGGGCTAGTGACATATTAGAAGGGGTTTGATTTATCCTTTCATGATGCCCCAGTGACCACAAGAGAGCACAGACACATGGACACCCTCATTCCTAGAGACCTTGGCCCCAGAACACGGGTGCGGGCTATATGCACTTGCCAGAATCTCTCTACGTATTCTCTGGCAGAGAAATGCTTAATCCCAAACACCGAGCCAGCGATACAGCGGCATATGAAGGAGGAGATTTTTCCAGAGAGAAGGGAGGCTATAGGGAAGAGATCAGCAATGATAGAGACAAGAAAAAGACATAATTAGTAGGCTGGCCTGAGGGGAGAGAAGGGTGTGAGCTGGGGTGTACACAGAAGGATACGCAGAAGGGAGACAGCTAATTAAGCACCTTAGAGGCGATGGACAGGAGTGTCTGCTTGATGAAGAGAGGAAAAGGAAACCAACGGAGATGTGTGAGGAGTGGGGAGACGTACAAAATGCCCTTGTAGAAAATTGATCAGGCCAGCAGAGTGAAGTATGAACTCGAGAGGGAGAAGATGAGGAGTAAACATACCAAGCTATCTTCTCAGCCACCACACTCTGGAAGTATAATAATAATAATGTTGGTATTTGTTAAGCGCTTACTATGTGCACAGCACTGTTCTAAGCGCTGGGGTAGATACAGGGTCATCAGGTTGTCCCACATGAGGCTCACAGTCTTAATCCCCATTTTACAGATGAGGGAACTGAGGCACAGAGAAGTGAAGTGACCTGCCCACAGTAACACAGGTGACAATAATAATAATTATGGTATTTGTTAAGTGCTTACTATGGGCAGAGCACTGTTCTAAGAGCTGGGGTAGATACAGGGTAATCAGATCGTCCCACGTGGGGCTCACATTTTTTTAATCCCATTTTTACAGAAGAGGTAACTCAGGCACAGAGAAGTTAAGTGACTTGCCCAAGGTCACACAGCAGACAAGTGGGGGACCCGGAATTAGAACCCACGACCTCTGACTCCCAAGCCTGTGCTCTTTCCACTAAGCCACGCTGCTTGCCCTAATTTAAGTGCTTACTATGTGCTTACTATGTACTGTTCTAAGCGCTGGGGGGGGGATACAGGGTGATCAGGTTGTCTCACGTGGGGCTCACAGTCTTAATCCCCATTTTACAGATGAGGTAACTGAGGCACAGAGAAGTGAAGTGACTTGCCCAAAGTCACACAGCTGACTAGTGGCAGATCCGGAATTAGAACTCATGACCTTCTGACTCTCAAGCCTGGGCTCTTTCCACTTATTCACACTGCTTAAATATGTAATACTGGTAACTGGCTTCAACCTACAGCTTTACCTAAATCCACTTTTCCTAAAATCCCACTGGAGTTTGGCAGAATAATTTCAGCTTGGGTTAGGACAAGCCGTTCGGACATCCTTATTTACTGCGGAAATCTCACTGATCAGGTCAACCACATTGCCCTGCCTGCTTCCTGTCCGTAAACAATACTGAAACCTTTCCAGTCTGTCACCCCATGCTCTCCATCACCAGCCCCAGAGAAATGACTCAGTCAGTCGTATTTACTGAGTGCTTACTTTGTGCAGAGAACTGTACTAAGCTCTTGGAAAGTACAAAAGGCAACAAATAGAGACAATCCCTACCCAACGGGCTCACAGTCTGGAAGGGGAGAGACAGACAACGAAACAAAACAAGTGGACAGGCATCAATCGCGTCCACGGAAATAAATAGAATTATAGATACACCCAGCCACCTCATGCCATAGTGTAGCCAGTGCTTTAGCCTTGCCGCCTGATACGGAGTGGTCCAACTTGAAATATCAGACGCCATTGAGCAGATGACGTGGTCATCGAAGCGAAGAGGCACCGAATGTCATACAGAGGACGATACTTTTTTCTCCTAAACAGTAAATTGCAGGAAGTGAAATAATTTGCTCAATGTGCTTTTGGTCTCTGAGGATGAGGGAAATTGGATCAATTTCTCCTTCCTCAGCTACCCTTGCAAGTATCACTCTGTTCATGACCATTAAATTCAATTGTTTAAAAACATCCCCTCAGCCTATCACTTTAACCATTTGGGGATGCAACGACTGGGATATTTGGATAAAGCTTACTTTAGCGTAACCTGATTTTAAAAACTTTAAATGATAAACCCTTGTTAAAGAAGAGAAGCAACATGGTTTAGTGGAAGGAGCATAGGCCTGGGAGTCAGAGGACCTGGGGAAGTCACTTTAACTTCTGTACCTCAACTGTAAAATGGAGATTCGATACCTTTGCTCACTCATACTCACATGGTGATCCCCATGTGGGAGAGCAACTGCATCAGACCTCATTATCTTGTGCTTAGTACATAGTAAGTGCACTTATGTGCTTAGTACATAGTAAGTACTATGTACTCAAAGGGAAGTGAAGTGACTAGCCCAAAGTCACGCAGCAGACAAATGACAGAGTCAGGATTAGAATCCAGGTCCTTCTGACTCTCCACCCTAAGAGAAGCAGCGTGGCTTAGTGGAGAGAGCCTGGGCTTGGGAGTCAGAGGTCATGAGTTCGAATCCCAGCTCTGCCACTTGTCAGCTGTGTGACTGTGGGCAAGTCACTTCACTTCTCTGTGCCTCAGTTACCTCATCTGTAAAATGGGGATTAAGACTGTGAGCCTCACGTGGGACCACCTGATGACCCTGTATCTACCCCAGAGCTTAGAACAGTGCTCTGCACATAGTAAGCGCTTATCAAATACCAACATTATTATTATTATTATTAAGTGCTTAACAAAAACCACAGTTATTGTTTTTGCTAGAATATGTTGCTTCTTTTAGAAATGATTACCCTTTCTGAGAAATGAAACCCCTTTTTCAAAATTTTGCACCTTTTTGTAGAAACAGTGGCCCACCATTATATAATTTCCCTGAACTATCTGCCCTTTCACCCACCTCCCTTCCCATCCCTACCTGCTCTCAAGGAGTCCTCAGTGAAGCTGAAGCTAAGGGCTGGGACAGGTGAGACAAGGGAATGTTTTACACTGCCACAGCTGGCTCCCCAGACTTCACGTTTCCTAGGCAGTGGGGCTGCAAGAAGTGGTTGAGCAGTGGCACATGTTAAATCTGTTCCAGCCACAACGATAGCAGTTACCATTCTGATCTCATGAGGACCGTGCTCTGCTCACAGTAAGCGCTCAATAAATACGATTGAACGAATATTGTGGACCAGGAAGGAAATGGAGCACTCGCTTGGTCAGTTGGCCACTTTCAGGCAGACCCTAGTGGATCGACTACAGGGCGGGGAGTCAGAAGGACCTGGATTCTAATCCTGACTCTGCCATTTGTCTGCTGCGTGACTTTGGGCAAGTCACTTAACTTCCCTCTGCTTTAGTTACCTCCTCTGCAAAAAAGACTGCGAGCCTCATGTGGGGCCTGGACTGGGTACAACCTGATCAGCCTGTATCTACCCCAGCACCTAGTACAAAGCCTGGCATATAGGAAGTGTTTAACAAATACCACAATTATTATAAGGGTGAATATTAATATTAACAATCATTGCCATTATTAATATTATCATTTTAAAAAGTGTTCCTTGTGCTGATAATAAAAACATTTCCATCGGCAGATTGGCGATGATGACAGCAGAAGGGCATGGTGGTGAACGATTTGGAGTTGAGGCCTCCACTAACCATTCTTTGTCCCCTCGAACATGCTCTGGAGGTAATAAATGGAATTTTAATTTATTTATACTGATGTCTGTTTATTTGTATTGATGTCTGTCTCCCCCCCCGCAGACTGTGAGATCACTGTGGGCAGGGATTGTCACTCTTATTTGCTGTATTATACTTTCCCAAGTGCTTAGTACAGTGCTCTGCACACGGTAAGTGGTTAATACATATGATTGAATGAATGATTGAATGAACATTTTGGGGGCAGGATGGCCCCTGAAGATGAGGTCGGCACATGCCCTGAGTGTCCGGCCGAAGATTCATTCATTCATTCATTGAATAGTACTTATTGAGCGCTTACTATGTGCAGAGCACTGTACTAAGCGCTTGGATTGAACAAGTCGGCAACAGATAGAGACAGTCTCTGCCGTTTGACGGGCTTACGGTCTAATCGGGGGAGATGGACAGACAAGAATAATGGCAATAAATAGAGTCGAGGGGAAGAACATCTCGTAAAAACAATGGCAACTAAATAGAATCGAGGAGATGTACATTTCATTAACAAAATAAATAGGGTAATGAAAATATATACAGTTGAGCAGACGAGTACAGTGCTGAGGGGATGGGAAGGGAGAGGGGGAGGAGCAGAGGGAGATGGGGGGAAAAGAGGGCTAAGCTGCGGAGAGGTGAAGGGGGGACGGTAGAGGGAGTAGAGGGAGAAGGAGAGCTCAGTCTGGGAAGGTCTCTTGGAGGAGGTGAGTTTTAAGTAGAGTTTTGAAGAGGGGAAGAGAATCAGTTTGGTGGAGGTGAGGAGGGAGGGCATTCCAGGACTGTGGGAGGACGTGGCTCAGGGGTCAACGGCAGGATAGGCGAGACCGAGGGACGGTGAGGAGGTGGGGGGTAGCGGAACGGAGCGGGCGGGGTGGGCGGTAGAAAGAGAGAAGGGAGGAGAGGTAGGAAGGGGCAAGGTGATGGAGAGCCTCAAAGCCTAGAGTGAGGAGTTTTTGTTTGGAGCGGAGGTCGATAGGCAACCACTGGAGGTGTTTAAGAAGGGGAGTGACATGCCCAGAGCGTTTCTGCAGGAAGATGAGCCGGGCAGCGGAGCGAAGAATAGACTGGAGCGGGGCGAGAGAGGAGGAAGGGAGATTGGAGAGAAGCCTGACACAGTAGTCTAGCCGGGATATAACGAGAGCCCGTAGCATTAAGGTAGCCGTCTGGGTGGAGAGGAAAGGGCGGATCTTGACGATATTGTAAAGGTGAGACCGGCAGGTCTCGGTAACGGATCGGATGTGTGGGGTGAACGAGAGAGACGAGTCAAGGATGACACCGAGATTGAGGGCCTGAGAGACAGGAAGGATGGTCGCGCCATCCACGGTGATAGGGAAGTCTGGGAGAGAACCGGGCTTGGAAGGGAAGATGAGGAGCTCAGTCTTGTTCATGTTGAGTTTTTGGTGGCGGGCTGACATCCAGGTGGAGGCGGGAGGAGATGCGAGCCTGAAGGGAGTGGGAGAGGACAGGGGCGGAGATGTAGATCTGCGTGTCATCTGTGTAGAGATGGTAGTCAAAGCCGTGAGAGCGGATGAGTTCACCGAGGGAGTGAGGGTAAATGGAGAACAGAAGAGGGCCAAGAACTGACCCTTGAGGAATTCCAACAGTTAAAGGATGGGAGGGGGAGGAGGTGCCTGCGAAGGAGACCGAGAATGACCGACCAGAGAGGTAAGAGGAGAACCAGGAGAGGACCCAGTCCGTGAAGCCAAGGTGAGATAAAGTGTGGAGGAGGAGGGGATGGTCGACAGTGTCAAAGGCAGCAGAGAGGTCGAGGAGGATTAGAATGGAGTAGGAGCCATTGGATTTGGCGAGAAGGAGGTCATGGGTGACCTTAGAGAGAGCAGTCTCGGTAGAGTGGAGGGAACAGAAGCCAGATCGGAGGGGGTCCGGGAGAGAATGGAAGTTAAGGAATTCTAAGCAGCGATTGTAGATGACTCGTTGTAGGATTTTGGAAAGGAAGGGTAATAGGGAGATAGGGTGATAACTGGAGGGGGAAGTGGGGTCAAGAGTGCGGTTTTTTTACGATGGGGGAGACGTGGGCATGTTTGAAGGCAGAGGGGAAGGAGCCATTGGAGATTGAGTAGTTAAAAATAGAAGTTAAGGAAGGGAGGAGGGCAGGGGTGATGTTTTTAATAAGGTGAGAGGGAATGGGGTCCGAGGCGCAGGTGGAGGGGGTGGCACTTGCGAGGAGGGATGAGATCTCCTCTGAGGATACTGCAGGGATGGATGGAAAAGTAGGGGAGAGGGTTGGTGGGGGGGGAGGGGAGAGGCGGGGGGGTGACTTTGGGGAGCTCAGACCTGAAGAGAAGCAAGGAGGCAGGGCTGAAGTCCAGCTCCATATGCAAGGGGGCACCCCCTGTTGCCCACCAAGATCATCATCCATCCTACCTCCCAGAATCAATTTTTTTGTGGTATTTTAAGCGCTTACCATTAATAATAATTGTGGTATTTGTTAACCGCTACTATGTGCCAGGCACTGTACTAAGCACCGGGGTAGATACAAGATAATCTGGTTGGACACTGTTCCTGTCCCACATGAGGCTCCCAGTCTCAATTTCCATTTTACAGATGAGGTAACTGAGGCATGGACTAGTGAATGAACTTGCCCAAGGTCATACAGCAAACAAGTGGCAGAGCCGATGCTAGAATCCAGGTCCTTCTGACTCCCAGGTCTGTACTATTTCCACTGGACCTCACTACTGTGTTCCAGGCAGTGTTCTAAGCACTAGGAGAGATGCAAGGTAATCAGGTTGGACAAAGTCTATGTCCCACATGGGGTTCACTGTCTTAATCCCCATTTTATAGATGAGGTAACTGAGGCACAGAGAAGAGAAGTGACAGACAAGTGGCAGAGCTGGGGTTAGAACCCAGTTCCTTCTTTCTCCCCGGCCTGTGCTCTCTCCACTAAGCCACACTGTTTCCCAATGATCATTTTAGATGTTAATGCCCGAGTCAAGCTCTGACCACTTCCAGCACTGACTACCCTTAAATCTTCCCAAACAGATGCAAATCTCTCTGGCCTCCTAAGGAGAACACTGCCCAGTTCCTCAGGTGATTCATTCCATTATTTGATCTTTATTAAGTTCTTTCTATGTGTCAAGCACTGTGCTAAGTTCTGGGCTAGATACAAGCAAAATAGGTTGGACACAGTCCCTGTCCCACATGGGGTTCATAGTCGAAATAGGAGGGAGAACAGGCAATGCATCTCCATTTTACACATGAGGAAATTAAGGCATAGAGAAGGTAAGTGACTTACCCAAGATCACACAGCAGGCAATTGGCAGAAGTAGGATTAGAACCCAAGTCCTCTGACTCTCAGCCCATGTTCTGTCCACTAAATCATGCTGCTTCTTGATGATCCATGATATTGTATCCACACCATCGGGTTTTTTGTTATCTCACCTTAGATCTCGCTTTTACTGCACTGTCTCAAGTGCTTAGTAGAGAGATTATTCATTCATTCAATCGTATTTACTGAGCGCTTACTGTGTGCAGAGCACTAGGTTACAGAGAAGCAATGTGGTCTAGTGAAAAGAACAAGGGCCTGAGAGTCAGAGGGCCTGGGTTCTAATCCCAGCTCTGCCACTTGCCTTCTGTGTGAACTTGGGCAAGTCACTTAATCTCATCACACCTCAGTTTCCTTATCTGTAAAAAAAGGATGAAATACCTCTTCTTCCTGCCCTTTAGAATGGGAGGCCCACGAGGGACAGGGATTGTGTTTGACCCGATTGTTTATCTGCCCCAGCATATGGCACAAATTAAAGATTTTACTGTTACTTCACATTCAAAACATGGTCACTGAATGCCACTGAAGTTGGTCTTCTACTACAGCTTCTATTAGTTCACTTGTCTCAGGGATCTAGGAGTCTTTGCGGAAGTAAATTTACTCATAGAGCTGGGTTTTTTTGTTTTAATAGCACTGGTCTAAGTGCTAGGGCAGGCACAAGATAATTGGATTAGACACCAAACACTTTCCAAGTGAGGTCAACAATCTTAATCCCCATTTCATGGATAAGGTAACTGAGGCCCTAAGAAGTTAAGTGACTTGCCCAAGGTTACCCAGCTGATAAATGGTGGAGTCAGGATTAGAACCCAGGTCCTCTGTTCATTCATTCATTCATTCAATAGTGTTTACTGAGCGCTTACTATGCGCAGAGCACTGTACTAAGCGCTTGGAATGTACAGATCGGCAACAGACAGAGACAGTCCCTGCCCACTGACAGGTTTACAGTCTAATCAGGGGAGACAGACATAAACATCTCTGTCCCCCATGCCTGGCTCTTTCCACTAGGCCATGCTGCTTCTTGTGGAAATCCATGAATTGACAAGTGGCATTTGTCTCAGGGTTCCCTGAGCCTCTTCACTCCAGTGCTGAGCCCACGGAAACTTCATCACTTCACAGCCAGGGCCGTGTCTAGGTCAGGTCAGGGGTGGTAGGGCGAGTTTAAGTGATAGAACTCATTCATTCATTCAATCATATTTGTTGAGTACTTACTGTGTGCAGAGTACACACTTTAAGCACTTGGAAAATATAACAATAGAGACAATCCCTGTCCACAGTGGGCTTACAGTTTTGAGGTTGGGGGGAAGACACATCAAAACAAGTATATAAAGTATGTATAAGATATATACATATTTATAAATGCTGTGGGGCAGGGAGATGGGGGAAGAGCAAAGGGAGTGAGTCGAATTGAAGCTGGAGGGGGAACTGAGGAAAAGAGGGCTTAGTCTGGGAAGGCCTCTTGGAGGCAGTGAGCCTTCAGTAGGGCTTTGAAGGGCAGGGACGAGTCATTGGCAGATTTGAGGAGGGAGGGCATTCCAGGCCAGAGGTAGGATGTGGGCCAGAGGTGGGTGGTGAGACAGGAGAGATCGAGGCACAGTAAGCAGGTTAGCACCAGGGGAGAAGAGTGTGCGGGCTGGGATGTAGAAGGAGAGAAGGGAGATGAGGTAAGAAGGGGCCAGGTGATGAAGAGTTTTGAAGCCAATAATGAGAAGTTATTGTTCGATAGGGAGGTTGATAGACAACCACTGGAGATTTTTGAGGAGGGGGGGTGACATGCCCTGTGACATGCCCTGAACGTTTCTGTAGAAAGATAATCTGGGCTGAAGTGGGAAGAGGCAGGAAATAGAGCTCACCTCCTCCAAGAGGCCTTCCCAGACTAAGCTTCCCCTTTTCCCTCTGCTCCCTCTCTGCCCCCCCTTCACCTCCCCTCAACTAAGCCCCCTTTCCCCCCTTTCCCTCTGCTCCTCCCCCCTCCCTTCCCCTCCCCTCTCCTCAGCACTGTGCTTATTTTTATATATTTGTATTACCCTATTTATTTTGTTAATGAGGTGTACATCCCCTTGATTCTATTTATCGTGATTAAGTTGTCTTGTTTTTTGTCCGTCTGTCTTCCCCGATTAGGCTGTAAGCCCATCAGTGGCCAGGGATTGTCTCTATCTGTGGCCGAATTGTACATTCCAAGCGCTTAGTACAGTGCTCTGCACATAGTAAGCACTCAATAAATACTACTGAATGAATGAAATTGGGAGGTCAGAAAGAAGTTTGATGCAGTAGTCCAATCAAGATAGGATGAGTGATTGTGTTAACGTGGTAGCAATTTGGATGAAGAGGAAAGGGTGTACCTTGGTGGTGGTGTGAAGGTGAGACCGGCAGGATTTTGGTTACAGATTGGATATGTGGGGTGAACGAGAGAGCGGAGTCAAGGATGACACCAGTAGGTCCGTTCCTTAAACTGTTTCCCCATGGGCCAAACCTGTGGGTCTCCGGTTCCAGGGTTGAGTGGCTCCCTTACCTCTCAATTTCTCCCCACCTAAACAGGTCTGCCACCTGCTCATAGAGAAAGAAACTGTAGGGAGAGAAATTTCCCTTGTTCACTGCTCCTTAGCCATGTCTTTAGGGAAAAGGTTGGGTCTCTTCCTGGAATGTTAATTTCCTTGGTGTTTGCTTTTTTTTTTCCAACTCTGAAAATATGTTACAGGACGTCATATTCAAAGGGTAATAGATGAAGAAGTTTTGACACAGAGGATCGTTTTCTGGCTCTAAACCACTTCTAGGACACAGATTTTCAAGTCTCACCAGCAATAAAAGAGAATCAAAGGGAATCGATCTAACAAGTCCCTCTCCAGCAAGGTACAGGAAGTGAGTGGATCTTTCACTATCCCTCCTTGCAAAAACCTGGCTGCTCGGGGGACTTGAGTCACAACACAAGCATTTTCCTCAAAGCTAACGACCTTGGACACCAGGAGGGCGAGAGCAGCTGGAACCGAGCTACATTAAACAGCCTGATGCTGGCCTCATCTTTTGATCCTGAAAAACACAGGGGCTGTTTTTCTTCACCAGAAAAGCTGGACCTAGGACTACCACAGGAAGCAACATTTCTCCACTGCTGAATGTCAGTCTGCATATCTTGGCAGTGTCAGGGAGCAGAATTCACCGAAGATAAAACTCCTTACTGCTCTGGACGATGCACATTTCACTGCCCCCACAGTGCCTCCCTCTTGTCTGGAACCAGGGGTCAGCTCAACCTCTACCCTTTGACCTGGCTCTGTGCAACATGAGATCTGGGAAATCCCAGCTGATCCCAGGGGTTTGACTCTGGGGGGTGGCCTGTGGAAGGCCAGAACCCATATGGAGCACGTCCTTCTCTCCCCTAGACTGTAAACTCATTATGGGCAGGGAATGTGCTAATTTCTCTTGAACTCTCCTAAACACTTAGAACAGTGCTCTCCACATAGTAGGTGTTTAATAAATACCACGGAATGATTGCTTGATTGGGACCAGGACAGACAATCTGGAGCAGGCCCTGATGCGAACCAGAGAGACCCTTCTTGAAGCCCTCCCCTGTAGGAGCCAGAAGTTGGTACAGTCCTCAATTCCACACACTGGGTTTCTGAAGGATGGACCCTCCTGCCATCTGTGCAAATCAGAATTCTTCTTCCCAACTTCTTCCCCACATGAATCCACTGGGAGTCTCAACATTGGAGGTTGAGTGGCAGGGAAAGAGAATCACCAAAGAGAAAGATGTTTCAAAGGATGATAAATTCCCATTGGGAGTGGAAGGGAAAACCCAGTAGGAACAGACTTTCATCCTCTTTGATGCTGTCAACAAGCAAGGGAAGTAAGACTTCACAGACAGCTTGTCACCAAAAGAGTTGCCAGATGCTGCCACGTCTGCTATGTGTCCTTGGGCAAGTCACTTTATTTCTCTGGGCCTGAGTTTCCTCATCTGCAAAATGGGGATTAAATACCAGTTCTCCCCTGCTCCTAGTCTGTGATCCCTTTGTGGGATAGGGACTCTGTCCAACCTGATTATCTCATATTTACCCCAGCTCCCAAGGTGAGCTATTTTCATATTCTCATAGGACTTCTTAAGAGGAGCTATTCTCACATTCTCAATTCTCATAGGAGCTCTCAGCTCCTCTGTCCATAGGACTAGTAAACATATTAGTAAATACTTATTAGGAGGGAGGGTACCAAATCCAGCGGGCAGGATGTTTCGCTAGGTCTTCGTTGGATTTTTTTTGTCTGTATGATGTTTTAGTGCTTTTTTCCACCTCTCCTTATGTGTCTGTTGCTAGTCCCTTCTCTCCCATTTTATTCTTAGACTGTGTGCCCTCCAAGGGCCAGGGACTGTTTCTAATTCCCACCCGGGGATTATCTGCCAATGGTCTGCACACAGCAAGTGCTTAACAAGTACTATTATCATTACTATAATTACTACTTCTGCTATTACTACTTGTTCAAGAGCTGTACTCGAGTGGGCAGATTAAAACCCAAATGACCACTAAATGAAACTCCAGTTTTCTATGTCCAAATGACCACTATCAGAATCTTGTTGTACCCTGAAGGTCCCGTGGCAAATGGGTTTTTCCTGGGTCATCTCCCAGGGGCCAGGTGTTAGGGTGAAATTATGTGATGTTCAAATCTCTCGTCAAACCTGATCAGTAAGAATAAAAGTCTCATTCAAATCTTGGAATCGGGAGTGGTGCCACTGAACCACCAGGCTTTGAAAGTAAATTATTTTCTGAATCCGGTTACTTGATTAAGCTACTAGTTTCTCATTCTGATCCTATTAAAAAGGGACTCGGGGAATGACTGGCCAGAGCTGGTTCAGGAATTTCAAGTTCGAGAGATCCCATCTTCAATAAATCAAAGAATCAACAGTTTCATCAAGGACAGCTTGGAATGACTGTTGTTGGTAGGGGGGTGAGGGGAAGGTGGGGGAAGGGATGTCTCATTTTCCAACCCCTCTCTTCTCCTTCCCCATAACCCAGGCCCTCATAACTCTCCCCCAAACAATTCCCACATACCTGGACAGGTGAGACTCAGATCTCTCAAACTCACTTCTCTCTTCCTCCTGTCCTGAACCTCAGGCAATTAAACTTCTTGGAACTACCATCTCACAGGACAGAAGCATGAGAGCAATGGAAGTAGCTGCAATACCCTCTGGGTGAAACCGGCAGCCCATTAAATTACCTCCAGTGACCACAAGACCATCTTTATGAAACGTAATCTTGGAGTTTAACCTGGTTCCTCCTTGCCCCTGTCCCTTTCCAGGCAGCAGTGAGGGAAGTCTCTACCTTGACTGTCTATTCTCATTTAAAGCTGCTCGGAAGCACCCTTTCAAACTCATTTTGGTATCTGGGCACCCCTTTGGAATCATCTTGTGCAAATGCACAGCTTCCAGATGAAGCCATATATGAGAGATCCCATCTTGAATAAATCAAAGAATCAAAGACTTTTTATTGAGCATTTACTGTGTGCAAAGCACTGCAGTAAGTGCTTAGGAGAGTACTGTGCCACAGAATTGGAAGACAGGATCCCTGTCCACAAGGGACTTACAATCTCTGAATAGGCAGAGAATAATAATGATAATGTGGGTATTTGTTAAGCGCTTATTATGTGCAGAGTACTGTTCTAAGCGCTGGGGGAGATACAGGGTAATCAGGTTGTCCCATGTGAGGCTCACAGTTAATCCCCATTTTACAGATGAGGTAACTGAGGCACAGAGAAGTGAAGTGACTTGCCCACAGTCACACAGCTGACAAGAGACAGAGCCGGGATTCAAACCCTTGGCCTCTGACTCCCAAGCCTGGGCTCTTTCCACTGAACCACGCTGCTTGGGCTGAGCATTCCTGTGTTCCTTGGATTGCCATGCAAATAATAATAACAATAATAATGATCGTATATGAAAAGTGCTTACTCTATGTCAAGGAATATTCTAAGAAGAAACAAGCTAATCAGGTTGGACACAGTCCCTGTCCCACAAGGGCTCACAGTCTTAATCCCCATTTTACAGATGAGGTAGCAGGCACAGAGAACTGAAGTGACGTGCCCTAAGTCACCCAGCAGACAAGTGGAAAAGCCAGGATTAGAACCCAGGTCCTTCTGAGTCCCAGGCCTGTGCTCTATCCACTAGACTAGGCTGCTTTCCCCAAACCACTGGTTGCTTTGCAAGGAAGCTAACTGAAGAAACTGCTGCTATCCATCATCATCACTATCAATGATATTTATTGAGCACTTACTGTGTGCAGAGCACTGTATTAAGCACTTGGGAGAGTACAATGCAACAGAGTTGGGAGACATGTTCCCTGCCCACAAAGAGTTTACGATCTAGAGGGAGAGCCAGATATGAATATATATAGTTGATCATGTATCATTTACAGATATGTACATAAGTGCTGTGGGGTTGAGGGTGGGGGAAATAGCAAATGCCCAAAAGGCACAGAGCCAAATGCATAGATGACACAGAAAAGATGGCTTAATCAGGGAAGGCCCCTTGGGGAACATGTGACCTTAATAAGGTTTGAAGGTGAGGAGAGGCATGCTGTGGCAAATATGGAGAGGGAGGGAGTTCCAGGCTAGGGGGTCGATGTGGAAAAGGAGTCGGGGTGAGATAGACGAGATTGGGGCACAATGAGTAAAAAATGGTGGTATTTGTTAGGCGCTTACTACGTGCAGAGCACTGTTCTAAGCGCTGGGGGATACAAGGTAATCAGGTTGTCCCACGTGAGTCTCACAGTTAATCCCCACTTTACAGATGAGGTAACTGAGGCACAGAGAAGTTAAGTGACTTGTCCACAGTCACACAGCTGACAAGTGGCAGAGCTGGGATTTGAACCCATGACCTCTGACCCAAGCCCTGGCTCTGGTATAGCAGAGTGTGGTGTCGAATGAGGAGAGACAGGAGGCAGATGTAGTAGTCAAGGCGGGATAGGATAAATGCTTGGATTGGTGTTGTAGCAGTTTTGATGGAGAGGAAAGGGTCGATTTTTAAAACTTTTTAACTATTTGTTAAGTGCTTGCTATGTGCCAGGAACTATACTAGGCATTGGGGTAGACACAAGCTAATCAGTTTGGACACAGTACCTGGACCAGATGGGGTTCACAGTCAATGCCCATTTTATCTATGAGATAACTGAGGCACAGAGAAGTTAAGTGACTTTCCCAAGGTCACACAGGAGACAGGTGGCAGAGTCAGGATTGGAACCCAGGTCTTTCTGTCTCATGTTCTTTCCATTAGGCCATGCTCCCTCTTTGATTTTATCAACACTGTGAAGATAGAATTGACATGATTTGGTGACATATTAAGATCTGGGGACATACTGAATATGTGGGTGAAATGAGACAGATGACTCGAGGACAACACCAAGATTATGGGTTTCTGAGATAGGGAGGATAATGGTATTGTCTACAGTGATGGGAAAGGCATGAGGAAGACAATGTGTGGGTGGGAAGATAAGGAGTTCCATTTTGGATATGTTTAGTTTGAGGTGTCCAGATAGAACCAACCTGAAGGCAGGAGGAAACGTGAGACTGCAGAGAATAAGAAAGGTCGGGGCTGGAGAAATAGATTTGAGAATCATCCACTCAGAGATGATATTTGAAGACACTGGAGTAAATGAGTTCTCCAACGGAGTGGGTTTAGATGGAGACTAGAAGGGGACTCAGAAGTGAGCCTTGAGGAATCCCCACTGTCAGAGGGTGGGAGGCAGAGGAAGAGCCTGCAAAAGAGACAGAATAATAATGCTGGTATTTGTTAAGCGCTTACTATGTGCCAGGCACTGTTCTAAGTGCTGGGGGAGATACAGGGTAATCAGGTTGTCCCACGTGAAGCTCACAGTTAATCCTCATTTTACAGATGAGGTAACTGAGGCAAAGAGAAGTTAAGTGACTTGCCCACAGTCACACAGCTGCCGAGTGGCAGAGCTGGGATTCAAACCCATGACCTCTAACTCCCAAGCCCGGGCTCTTTCCACTGAGCCAAGGAGAAGTCATAGAGACAGGAGGAGAATCAAGAGAGTACAGTGCCAATGAAGCCAAGGTTGGATAAAGTTTCAAGGGGAAGGGGATGGCCTACAGCGTCAAAAGCATCTGAGAGGTCAAGAAGGATTAGAATGAAGTAGATTTGGCGAGAGGGCCATTGGTTACCTTAGAGATGGCTGTTTCCCTCGAGTGAAGGAGCAGAAACCAGACTAGAGGGAATCAAGGAAAGATATGAAGTGGAAGTGGAGAACAGGGTGTGAAAAAAAAACGCTCTAAAGGTGTTTGGGAGGAATGGCAGGAGGGAGATGGGGAGATAACTGTAGGGAACCGCAAGGTCAAGAGAGGGTTTTTTTAGGATAAGGGGATATGTAAACATGTTTGAAAGCAGTGGAGAAAAAGCCATTGGAAAGCGAATGGTTGAAAATGGCAGTCGAGGAGTAAAAAAGGGACGGGACAAGTGTTTTAAAAGAGTATGAGGGGGTAGGGTCAGAAGTGCAGGTGGAGGAGGTATATTTTGAGAGGAGCCAAGCGATCTCTTCTTGAGGTACTGCAGGGAATATGGGGATAGTCAAAAAGAATGCTGGAGGAGGGGGGATTGGTAAGAGCAGATGAAATTTTAGGGAGATTGTACCTGATGGCTTCAATTTTGTTAATGATGGATATGGCCAGGTCATTTGGCAAAAGAGATGGAGGGGGCAGGGGGACAGGAGGTTTGAGGAGGGAGTTAAATGTCTGGAATAGTTGACTGGGGCAATGGGTATGGGAATGAATTAGGAAGGAGAAGCATTGTTGTCGGGCAGAGGAGAGTGCAGAATTGAAGCAGGTATTCATTCATTCATTCAATTGTATTTATTGAGAGCTGACTGTGTGCAAAGCATTATACTAAGCACTTGAGAGAGTACAATATAACAACAAGTAGACACACTCCCTGCCCACAGTGAGCTTACAGTCCAGAGGGGGAGACAGACATTAATATAAATAGATTACATTACAGTATTCACATAAGTGCTGTGGGGCTGGGAGGGGGATTGAATAAAGGGAGCAAGTCAGGGCGACACCTAAGGGAATGGGAGAAGAGGAAAGGAGGGCTTAATCAGCAAAGGCCTCTCGGAGGAGATACGCCTTCAATGAGGCTTTGAAGACGGGGGAGAGTGATTATCGGATTTGAGGAGGGAGGGCAATTCAGGCCAGAGGCAGGATGTGGGCATGGGGTTGGTGGTAAGGTAGATGAGACAGAGGCATGGTGAGAAGGTTAGTTATTAGAGGAGTGAAGCATTCAGGCTAGGTTGTAGTAGGAGAGTAGCCATGTGAGGTAGGAGGGGGGCAAGGTGATTGCTTTGAAGACAATGGTGAGGAGTTTTTGTTTGATGAGGGGGTGGATGGACAACCACTGGAGTTTCTTGAGGAGTGGGGAAACCTGTCCTGAACGTTTTAGTAGAAAAATGATCCAAGCAGCAGAGTAAGCCCATCAATGGGCAGGGATTGTCTCTTTCTGTTGTAGAATTGTACATTCCAAGCGCTTAGTACAGTGCGCTGCACATAGTAAGAGCTCAATAAATACTATTGAATGAAAAGTATGGACTGGAGTTGGGAGAGACAAGAGGCTGGGAGGTCAGCAAGGAGGCCGATGTGGTCATCAAGTAAGGATAGGATAAGTGATGAATTTAAGGTGGACAAGGTCAGACAGATGTCTGGATTTCCACCAACAGCATCCCACAGCTCAGCACAAGATCAGAGGGAGTGTACCTGCCTAGAGCCCCCAAACACTCTGCAATCTGGCCTGAGACAAAGGAGGAAAAAGAGGAAAGCAGACTTTTGTACTTCACAGATGCCCAGTTCAGTCCCTGTCAGCTCAAACCAGAGTCATGCTGGGGAGGTGGGGAAGTAAAGCGGGACTGTGGGAGCACCTCCTTCCCTCCTCCCCTCCCCCCAGAGCTGTACGTTCACCCTGTCTTCACAGTATATCTTCAGAGTATACCCCTAACAAGTACTGGGAACACTTCCACAATCATCCAGGACTAGGAAGGTAGTGTAACACCCTTCCTGGCTTGATGTGGAGATAGACTCGAGACTGTCCATTTTTCTCCTTCCCACGCCCAGACTTTTGCTCAACTAACAACAATGAAATGTTACTGGGCCCAGTGTTTATTTCCCAAATTATGGGTGGGAGATCTTTGCTTGCAGAATATTTTACAGTGGGGTGAAAGGAGAGGCCACCCAGAAGGCAGCAACTTCTCCTTTTACCTCCTTGTTGATAAGCAGGAGACTATTCATGTCCCAAAGAATGTCTTCCAGATGGAGAGATTAACCATGGAAAGGTTAGGTAAGAAGGGGAGAAAAACATGCTAAGACCTCTTCCAGAATATGTCTAGAGCATGGAGGCTGTGATTAAAAACGAACCTCCACCACCAACCATCCATCCATCCAGCCCAGCTGCAGCAGGCTTTGAGGCCACCCCCTACACCCCCAGTCGCTGGATGGCTGGCATGTTGAAATGTATCATTACAAGCAGGGAATGGCGATAGAGGCTCAGCACTTCTGATTAACACCAGAGCTTCCTGAACAAACACACCGGCTTCCATAAACCTAGCCCAGGCACAGAGTTTAAAAATTGGTCTCTGAGTCCACGGAAGGGGAAAAAAAAGTGCAGCTGTTCCCTTGACTGTGACTTCAGCCTTTTGGCCAGACTGTGTTGCCGTCTTCTCGGAGGGCGAGGGCCCCCGGGCCCGGCCGTCCGTCTACTTCTGCCTTTGCGTTATACGTCACCTGAATGTCTTTATTTTAATCCCCTCCAACCTCCTGCACTGTGGCTTCAACTGAGTCAGCTGTTATCTGAGGCGGGAAATGCCAGCAGCAAGCAAAATAATGGCAGACTTCAAAGAAGGATGTGGTCATGAAAGAATCAATAGCCCTATTGTTGCCCTAAAAAAAACCTGCATAGCTTCATTTCGGATCCAATTGTAACTCCCTTTATGAGAAAGGGAGGCTTTGACTTATGAAAACAGTTCAGCCAATTCTAACCGAACCCCTGACACCATTAGTCATTCCCGCTCTAACTGCATTTCCACCCCAGATGATGAGTATGTGTTTTTAGATTTTCTATGCAGTCGCTATCAGTCAAAACACCTTTAGCTCAATTCTTTCAGGAACTGAAGTTACTGTCTGGAAGTAACTCTCTGGGCATTTCGGGAGGAGCAGTAATTCACTAGAATAGGCAAAAATTATTTGCTGTAATGTTGCCTATAGTGTGAGTACATAATGCACGTACTTCTTCCCCACTGCTTTCAAACATACTCATATCTCTCCCATCTTAAAAAAATAACCTCCCTTGACCCAGGGCTCCTCCTAGATATGGCCTCATCTCCCTCCTACCATTGCTCTCCAAACTCCTTGAGCAAATTGTCTACCCTCTCGTCTCCAGTTCCTCTCCTCCAATTCCCTCCTTGCCCCCTCCGATCTGGCTTCTGCCTCTTTCACTCCACCAAAATTGCCCTCTCAAAGGTCACCAATGTTCTCCTTCTTTCCCAATCCAATGGCCACTACTCCATCCTAACCCTTCTCAACTTCTCAGTTGCCTTTGGCACTGGTGACTGACCCTTCCTCTTGCTTTCAGGACATCTCTAGCTGGGGGTCTGCCAACACTTCAAACTAATCATGTCCAAAATAGAATTCCCCACCTTCCCACCCACACCCTGTTCTCCCTCCGCCTTTCCCATCACTGTAGACAGTACCATCATCCGTCGTGTATCACAGGTCTGTAACCATGGCATTGACCTCGACTCATCTATCTCATTCAATTCACATCATTCGATCTCATTCGATCCAATTCTGTCACTAAATCCTGACGATCTTCACAACATCATTAAAATCCATGCTTTCTTCTCCATCCAAGCTATCACACTGACACAAGCACTTATCCTATTCCATCTTGACTGCTGCATCTGCCTCCTCACTGACCTGCCTGTCTTCTGTCTCTCTCCACTTCAGTCCCTACTTCACTCTGCTGGCCACATGATTTTTTGACAAAACCATTCAGTCCCTCCTCAGGAACTAACAGTGGTTAGCCATCCACTTCCACATCAAACAGAAACTCTGTACCGTAGGCTTTGAAACACTCCATCACCTTGTTTCCTCCTTCTTTATCCTCCCGGATTTCCCATGACAATCCAGACTGCATACCTCACTCCTCTAATGCCAACCTACTCATTGTACTCATTGCACGGAAGCAGCGTGGCTCAGTGGAAAGAGCCTGGGCTTCGGAGTCAGAGGCCATGGATTCGACTCCCGGCTCTGCCACTTGTCAGCTGTGTGACTGTGGGCGAGTCACTTCACTTCTCTGTGCCTCAGTTACCTCATCTGTAAAATGAAGATTAACTGTCAGCCTCATGTGGGACAACCTGATTACCCTGTATCTACCCCAGCGCTTAGAACAGTGCTCTGCACATAGTAAGTGCTTAACAAATACCAATATTATTATTACTTCTATCTCATCTATTTCACAGACAACCCCTCGCCCACATCCTGCCTTTGGCCTTGATGTCCCTCCTTCTTCATAACCAACAGATGTTCACTCTCCTTACCTTCAAAGTCTCATTAAAAGCACATCTCCTCCAAGAGGCCTTCCATTCATTCATTAAATTGTATTTATTGAGCGTTTACTGCACGCAGAGCACTGTACTAAGCATTTGGGAAGTACAATTCAGCAACAGATAGGGACAATCCCTACCCAACAACGGGCTCACAGTCTAGAAGCGGGAGACAGACAACAAAACAATTGGACAGGCATCACTACCATCAAAATAAAGAGAACCATAGATAAATGCACATCATTAATAAAATAGAGCAATAAATATGTACCAATATATACAAGTGCTGTGGGGGGGGGGGGGGGTAGAGCAGAGGGAAGGAGGAGGGGCAATGGAGAGGGGAGGAGGAGCAAAAGGAAAGGGAGACCTGAGTCTGGGAAGGCCTCCTGGAGGAGGTGAGCTCTCAGTAGGACTTTGAAGAGGGGAAGAGATTAGTTTGGCAGACGTGAGGGGAAAGGTCATTCCAGGTCAGAGGTAGGATGTGGGCCAGGGGTCAATGGTGGAACAGGTGGGAATGAGGCACAGAGAGGAGGTTAACAGCAGAGGAGCAGATTGTGTGGGCTCAGCTGTAGGAGGAGAGAAAGGAGGGTGAGGTAAAAGGGGGCAAGGTGATGGAGAGCTTTGAAGCCAATAATGAGGACTTTCTGCTTCATGGCAAGGTTGAAAGGCAACCACTGGAGATTTTTGAGGAGGGGAGTGACATGTCCAGAGCGTTTCTGCAGAAAGATAATTCGGACAGCGGAGTGAAGTACAGACTGAAGTGGGGAGAGACAGGAGGATGGGAGATCAGAAAGGAGACTGATGCAGTAGTCCAGTCGGGATATTTCCCTGACTTCCCTAAGTCTTCATTTCCTCTTCCCCCACTCCTTTGTGTGTCACCCTACCACTATGATTTGCATCCTTTATTCACTCCTCCCTCAGCTCCACAACACTTTCATATATATCTGTAATTTTATATATTTATTTACATCAATATCTATCTCTCCCTCTTGACTGAAAACTCACTGTGGGTGGGGAATGTGTGTACCCACTCTGTTACATGTACTATCCCAAGTGTTTAGTTCAGTGCTCTGGAAACAGGGAGTGCACAATAAATATGATTGATTGATAGCTGCCACTGCATAGGGCAACACTTTAGTGATCTAAAAGAGTTAATGCTTCTCTAGAAGTAATTACCATAGTACCTGGGGGTGATTAAGCTCTGAGATAATTGAGCTCAGAGTGTATGTACCTTCATATGGACAAACCAGCAAAAGGCAATTCATGCTAAAAGTGTGGATAGTTAGAAATGCAAAGAGGATAGATTTGAAAACAGGCTGATTTCTTCCAAAAATGCAATTCTAGAACTAGCGAAGCCACTGATGGAGGAAAGCTTGATACAGTGGGTGAAGATGATCTAAAAATAAGTAGCTCAAGCAGCAGAGAGAAGCCACTAACTGACTTCCAGATTCCATCCAATTCTCTGACTCTCATCACCAACACCCTGATTGCGTCACATCAAGCTTCCATCTCTGAACCAGCAAATGGCCAAAAGCCGAGAACTATCTTACTCAGGAACCCAAGCTAGACTCGTCATTCCTCTCAAGCTCCCCTACTCGCTGCCATCGTTCTGGCCTCTCCCTCCTCCGATCCTTTGCTCCACACCCTTCCTCCCACCTAGAACTCGATTAGACTGTGAGCCCGTCAATGGGCAGGGATGGTCTCTATCTGTTGCCGAATTGTACATTCCAAGCGCTTAGTACAGTGCTCTGCACATAGTAAGCGCTCAAAAAATACTATTGAATGAATGAATGAATGAACTTCTTTCCTCCCTGACATTGTTCTGAGGAAAAACATTAGAAGAATATAAGGGTGCCTGAGTGCTAAGGTTATGGATTTGCTTCTCTGCAAACTTAGTTATTCTGGCTAGAAGGACTTGGTGGAATGAGCAGATAAATAACAAAGAAAAAAATAAAAACCCAAAAAACCTTCACAAGATGTGAATCTTCCCAGTGTTAAAAATTGGATCTAAGGCCAAAATAAACCAGTTTGTTGCTGAATTTTAGGAAGCTGTAATTCACTTTAATGGTCCCTACATTTGCTGCAACTAACTGATGATGAGTAAAATGGCGTTATTACTCTAGCCTTGGTTAGCAGGAGTTGGCCTTGGGCTACCTGCTAGGCTGGCTGTACTCCACAGAAGAGACTGGGCAGAGAAGATAATTCTGTGGTCTTCAGGGGCCTCCTTGTTTTGCCCTCAAGAAGTGGCTCCTCACCCTTTAAAACATTTGTGACCCTGAGGAAAGTCCCACCCATTCTACTGCTCTAATGCTAACTTTCTCACTGTATCTCGATCTCATCTATCTTACTGCTGACCTCTCACCCATGTTCTGCAATGCCCTCTCTCCTCAAATCTGACCATTACTCTCCCCGACTTCAAAGCTTTATTGAAGGCACATCTCCAAAAGGCCTTCCCTAAGTCCTCTTTTCCTTTTATTCAACTCCTTTCTTCATCACCCTGATTTGCTCCCTTTATTCATAGAGAAGCAGCGGGGCTCAGTGGAAAGAGCACAGGCTGGGGAGTCAGAAGTCCTGGGTTCAAATCCTGGCTCCGCCGCTTGTCAGCTGTGTGACTTTGGGCAAGTCACTTAACTTCTCTGTGCCTCAGTTACCTCATCTGTAAAATGGGCATTAAGACTGAGAGCCCCACGTGGGACAACCTGATCACCTTGTATCCTCCCCAGCACTTAGAACCGTGCTTTGCACAGACTAAGTGCCTAGCAAATATCATTACTATTATCATCCCCTGGCCCAGTCCCACAACACTTATGTATATATCTGTAATTTATTTACTTATATTAATGGCTGTCTCCCTCTATAGACCATAAGCCCACTGAGGACAGGGAATCTGTTCTATTGTTACACTGCACTCTCCCAAGAGTTTAGTACTGTGTTCTGCATACAGTAAGTCCTCAACAAATATGATCGACTGAGTGACATGTACCCACTAGGGAGACCCAGAGACTACCAGCAAGCCTGGAGGTGGCAGAGAAAAGCTGCCTGGAAACAGAAGTCCAACCTTAAAAATGATGCTTCTATCTTTCTTATTTTCTTGTTTATCTCTCCCACTAGATTGTTAGCTCTTTAAGAGCTAGGTTATATCTACTAATTCCAGTGAAATCTCCTAAATGCTCAGTGAATACTGTTAATTAGAATGGTGCTGATTGTCCTGGAGAGCAAGAGAATGACACCACTAGGAAGCTTTCCTATGCAAATTGGTTGGAATTTGCCTTCACAAACGAAAAGCACAGCCAAGCAGAACCCCATAAACACTTTGCCAAGAATGGAAGGTCTCAACTCTCTCTCCTTTGTTTTCCCTCTTTGGCTCCCAATTGTGTTACCCAACTCCTTGAAGCCATTCTCTACTTTCCTTCCACCCTTAATAATATCAATAGTAACAATAATAATAACAATTTTAGTATTTGTTAAGCACTGTCTATGTTCCAAGCACTGTACTAATTGCTGGGGTAGATACAAGATAATCAGGTCCCACATGGTGTTCACAGTATAAGTAGGACAGGGACTGAATCCCCATTTTGCAGATGTCGGAACTGAGGTACAAAGAAGTTAAGTGACTTGCCCAACGTCACAGAGCAGACAAGTGGCAGGCCAGAATTGGAAGCAAGGTCCTCTAACTCCCAGTCCCATGCTATTTCCACTAGGCCATACTGCTGCTTTGTGAAGCTCACAGTCCCTGCCTTCCCAGATCCTTCTACAAATTCTCATCTCTCTTGGACCTTTTCAATTTCATCCCCCAGAAACCATCTTCTCTGTCGTCTTGGTCCTAAAGAGAGACCCATTTCTGAGAGATCCCAGCTCCCCTTCCTCCACCTGTTTCCCCCTCCTCCTCCCTTCTCACTCTTGGTTCTTTTCCTCGATCTTCAAGCTCCTTGGAGCCTTGTTTCCTCACCCTCCTGGGCCCTGAGCCCCTAATCTCTCTGTTTCTCCAACACTTCTGGTCCTTTCTCTGTTATGCTCATACGATGCGGGCTCTGGCTTCAGCTCAGAATTGCTCAGCTTGCAGGAGTGCTTCCTTCTCTCCCCCTCCACCTTGCCCCCTAACTTTCACTGTGGCCACATGCTCTGAGCTCCTGTTCCACAAAATAACCTATTTTGAGGGATAAATGCTATAATAAGAGATGTGGCCAAATAGGACTAAGATTATGCTACAATATTTACTTGGGTTCTAACCCAGGCCCAGAGGCCAACATCATCTTAATCAATATAATAAGTAAAGTTCCAGTAAGATGTCAAGGCTAGCCGCAGGACATAGGCAGCTCTTAAAATAAGGGAAGTCATTTAAGCTTATCACGCTTTTTTGGCACCACATCTCCAATTAACATTCCTAGACCAAACCCAAAATTCTAACCTGGGGAAGGGCATTCCAGCATCCCCAAAGCCTGCTGGTTATTGACTGTAGTGATACTGTCTTACACTGGCTGATGTTCCACAGATGTGGGTCACTTGTTTTACCCAGAGGAGCTGGTGCAAAGAGAAGCTTTAAGCCAAGAGTGACATCGAATAAATCTGTCACTCATTGCTCAAAAGATGAAAGAGTTCAGCCTAAAGACCAATTTTATGGCAATAAAGAAATGGTCCAGGGGCATTCTATGTTCTTTTGCTGCCCTGAGTTTGCTTTAGACTCCCGTGAAAAGCAAGATGATTAAATTAGCAGTGAGAACAAATCAGGGCCTGTTGAGAAACTACCAGACAGGATGAGGTTTTTGTTTTCCACATGAAAGAAAGGTAGCCATTTTCTAAATGTTACCCTGTCACATCACAGCAAGCAACATATTCTGGGACTTGAGCCACTCTGTGAATCTCCATCCTTTTGAAGAGAATTGCAGTTCCAGCAGATTTTTAAGCGGTGTGCTAGAAGGATAAGTGCAGCCTTTCCTGTTCCACTACAAGATGAGCAAAGATTTCCTGTAAAAAAGATTTGCTTATAGAGAAAGAGTAAAAGAACAATCCTGATCAACTGACTGATTGAGAGTGAGAAGCAGCATGGCCAAGAGGATAGAGCACAGGCCTGGGAGCCAGAAGGACCTAGGTTCTATTCCTGGCTCCACCACTTGTCTGTTGTGTGAAGATGAGCAAGTTAGTTTATTCATTCATTCATTTGTATTTATTGAGCACTTAACTGTGTGCAAAGCACTGTACTAAGTACTTGGGGGAGTACAATACAAAAACAAATAGGCACATTCCCTGCCCATAATGAGCACTCAGTCTAGGGTTGGGGACTCAACTTCTCAGCATCTCAGTAACCTCATTTGTAAAATGGGGATTAATAACATAACTCCCATATGGGGCAGGGACTGTGTCCAACTTGCTTATCTTGTATCTACCCTGGCACTTAGTACAGTAGCTGGCAAATAGTAAGCATTTGACAAAGACCATGAGAAAAAATTGATAGGCTCCAAACTTAGTGTTTTGAAATGTATTTTTAAATTGATATCTTCAGCAACAACTGTTCCTTATCCCTAAAGTCTTCCTATGGAGTCATAAAGTTTTATTCTGTTTAAGAGAGGTCATTCCAGAAACATGAGTCCTTCCCAAAGAATTCCAGGCAACATTTCTCAGTTATCTGAAGTCCAGGGATGGCATGGTCAATTTTATTTCTCTCAGGTGCCATCAGGGGTCTAGGATGATGATAACAACAATGATTATCATTATAATTATTACTATTATTATTGAATTTAAGTACCTACTATGTGTCAAGCACTGTTCTAAATACTGGGGTAGATCAACCAACCAATTATACTGATTAAAAACTTACTCTATGGAGAGCACTGTACTAGGCGATTGGGAAAGTACCACAGAGGTGGTAGACATGTTCCCTGTCCAAAAGGAACTGATAATCTAAAGAAGGAGGAAGACATGAAAATAAATTATGGATATGTACCCAAGTGCTATGGAGCTGAAGGTGGGGTGAATAAAGGCACAAATCCAATTGCAAGGGTGGCTCAGAGGGAAGAGGAAATGGGGGACATGAAGGTTCAGTCAGGGATGGCCTCTTGAAGAAGATATGATTTTAATAAGGCTTTGAACATGGGGAGATGGGTGGTCTGTCAGATATGAGGAGGAGGGAGTTCCAGGTCAGAGGAAGGATGTAGGTGAGGCATCAGCCACGAGATTGATCAGACTGAGCTACAGTGAGTAGGTTGGTGTTAGAGGAGTGAAGCATTCATTCAATAGTATTTATTGAGCGCTTACTATGTGCAGAGGACTGTACTAAGCTCTTGGAATGTACAAATCGGTAGCAGATTCAGTCCCTGCCCTTTGACGGGCTTACAGTCTAATCAGGGGAGACAGGCAGACAAAAACAAGAGCAATAAATAGAATCAAGCATTACTAAAGTTGATACAGAATAGCATTACTAACTGGAATATTTATAGATTATAGATTTAATAGAATAGCATTACTAAAGTTGATACAGAATTCAGCCACTAGAAATCACTTTGAATCTTTAAGTCGATGAAACTGATCATGCTTTAATATCCTCACCACACTCTAAAGGATTTAATAGACACTAAAAATACTGTAAGAAAAACTCTGAAGAGTTGATCATTTAAAAACTATGAATCTTGAAACCATAGCATGCCACTTCAGAGCTGTCAACTACATCATTTATTGTATGCAAAAGAGTGGCAATTTTTTGCAAACACAATCTGAGATATTTCTAAAGAAGAGAAAGCACTGATTATTATAAAAAATAACAACGTACGGAGCATCTCATGTGTACAGAGCAACCTTGACTCTCCTCCCGAAGCATGCAGGCTGGGTTGTGGTATGAAATCAGGGTGGTAAGATAGGAGGGGGCATGGTGAGTGTTTTAAAGTCAATGATAAGGAGTTTCTATTTGTTGTGGAGGTGGATGGGGAAACACTGGTGGTTCTTGAGAAGTGAGGAAACATGGACTGAATGACTTTTTAGAAAAATAATCCAGAGAGTAGAGTTAAGGGTTGGAGTGGGGAGAGACAGGAGGCAGGGAGATCAGCGAGGAGGTTGATGCAGCAGTCAAGGTGATACATGATAGTAGTTTGAATGTAGAGGAAAGGGCAGATTTTAGTGATTTTGTGAAAGAAGGGCCAACATGATTTGGTGACAGATTGTATGTGTGGGCTGAATGAGAGAGATGAATCAAAGATAATGCCAAGGTAATGGACTTGGGATACAGGGAGGATGGTGATGCTGTCTACAGTGAAGGGAGTGAAGGCCAGGGAATGTGTCTCATTGTTAGATTGTATTCTCCCAGGTGCTCAGTATAGTGTTCTATACACAGTTAAGTGCTCAATAAATATGATTGAATGAATGAATAAATGAAGGGAGGACAGGGTTTGGGTGGGAAGATGAGGATTTATTTTTTAGATGTATTAAGTTTGAAGTGTTGACAGGTCATTCAAGTAGAGATGTCCTGAAGGCAAGAGGAAATATGAGACTGCAGAGAAGAGGAAAGATCAGGGATGGAGATTTAGATTTGGGAATTATCAAGTAAATCAGGTCAGACAAAGTCCCTATCCCATATGGGGTTCTCAGTCTAAGTAGAACTTAGGAGAGCAGGTATTGAAATCTAATTTTACAACTGAGGAAACTGAGGCACAGAGAAGTTTAATGATTTGCCCAAGGTTACACAGCAGGCAAGATAGTCTGTAACCAGGTGGATGGGATTAGTTAGTTGGGTCCAACACCTTGGGAACACACCCAGAAGCAAGCAAAGGAGAAAGGACTGAAGATGTCTGCTGATCTGTGCCTGCTCATTCAGACTACCGAGAAGAACTCCAAAGAGAGACAGTGGGCTCACAATTCTTGCATTTGCTCTCCTGCTAAAGTACAGTGGTGGCAGGCAAGGAGGTAGTGAGGAGCCTGATGCAGTTACTAATGAAGCCAGAATATGACAAGCTCCTGGACCAGTGGTAGACATTTGAATGGAAAGGAAGAGGTGGATTCTGGAAATGCTGTGGCGATACGCCAATATGATTTAGCAAGAGACTGCATAAGAAGGCTGTGAGAGTTGGAGGAGACAAGTTTAATGGTCAAAAGATGCAGTCTAGAGAGAAAAGGGGAAGATGGTAGGGTTGTCTACTGTGCTAGGAGAGTTAGGTGGAAGAGTCAATTTGGGAGGAAAGATGAGGAGTTCAGTCTTGGACATAGGGAGTTTGAGATGGCCACAGGCTATCCATTTAGATGTTCTGTAGCAGAAACTCTTCACCAGATTTAAAGCTCTCAATTAGCTCTCTCTCCCTTACGTATCCTCACTCTTTCCCCACTACCCAGACTGCACACTTTGCTTCTCTAATACCAGCCTACTCACCATGCCTCCCACTTTCATCCTCTTTCTCCTAACCTCCCACCCTCCCCGAACTCCCTCCCCCTACATATCTGACAGAACAGCACTCTCTCCATTTTCCATTTGTCCATTAAATCTGACAACATCTCTTCCTTTGAAGTTCTCAGAACTTCAGAGTCATCCAAAAGTTGCTGCTTACCTTTCGAAGCCAAGCTGCCGAAATGTCTTCTCCCATGTTGAACCTACGAGAAAAGAAAGAAGCATTTAACTCATACCTCTGTAACTCCAAGGGTTTTATCTCTCACTTCCCAACTCTGTTGGACCCATCATTTGATTTCAAAAGGGATAACTTTTGGTGTTCCTCAGAAGTGCAAACAGTAATGCAGAAACCTGTTAAAATACACAATCAAGTAAGACGACACCCTCTGGGGTACAGTTCTCCTTATCCTGCTTTTCCCTACTGTGAGGTGGTTGGCCACCACCACAATCATCTAGAAATCCAACTGTGGGCTACTCGGTGCAATATGAGCTACAATTTACTGTCCAAGTTGCTGAGCCAGCACGGTGAATGGCGGCCCTCCTTAAATTTAAACTTTTCATTAAATTTAACTGGAACTATTCATTCATTGCCAACACCGGTTTAAAATGAGTTAGAATCCTTACAAGTGCCAACTTCTGTTCTCTACTCCTGAGAACTGAGAAGTAGATCCTTAACAGTCTATCACTTGGGAAGTGATGACTGCAACCCCGCTATTCCTAAGGAAGAGCATCCAGTGGTAAGGACAATCCGGGCAGTTGCTGGCGGATCCATTCCTCTGGGGGCCTCCTAGTTCTTTCTGCAGAAATGTCGGACTGGTATGGTACCAAGTCAGCCCTTGGACCACCAGTGGTTCTGGACTTCAGTCTGGGCTTCCCTCTAGACTGTAAGCTCATGTGGACAGGGAACGTGTCTGGTATACTGTTGTATTGTACTCTCCCAAACACTTAACACAGTACTCTATGCATAGTTATTCCTAAATAAATATGATCGTCTGACTGCCCGACTCAGGAGAGTTAGACGTGGAGAGGGAGGGAAGAAGGTGAGGAATTACACAGCAATGAGCAGGTCTGCTCCTTAATTTCTCTCTTCCTATTTTCCCTGCTCCTTCCTCTGAATTGAGGCTGAAAATGACAACTCCGACAGTTACTTTAACTGTGACTAACAACAGATAGTTACAAATACCATAAGTATTAATGTCTGTCTCCCCCTCTATACTGTATGGTTGTCATCGGCAGCAAATATCTCTGTTAATTCTGTTGTGTTACGCTCTCCCAAGCACTTAGTACAGTGCTCTGTGTATGTTAAGCATTCAGTAAATACTATTGATTGATTACAGTTGATTGAACTGTGTTCCAGGTGATTCACCCTGAAAACATGTTGCTTCGGAAACTGGCCCTGACAGTAGCAGTTTCAGGAAATGGGAATTAGTGAGGAGGGGTAATGGGGGATAGGTACACTGTCCTGAAATCCTGCAGTTTCTGTGCATAGGTAAAACTGTATCTCGAAGATTTTTCCCTGTGAAGCCTTGAGCCTAAAGAAAATCCAAGGAGGGAAATGAGCAGTTTTACCAAGACCTCATGAAAAGCCACAAATGTTACATTCTCCCTAAAACTGAAAATTCGAGAGGAATAAGGGATACAGGTCCCTCCTCCCCTGTGCTGAGTTGCTGTGGCCACAAAATGGCTTCCACCCAATATTAATGAGCAGTGATTCTGTGAATTCTTGAAATTCCCCCAAATGTATCCACGGGAGCCAAGGTTCAGAAATTGGCTCTATCTTTTCAAGACTGGGAAATGTCCAATAACATCAAGATGTGCAGAAGTCTGATGAGGTCTCTTCACCCACCTCCTGTCTGTCTAGCTTCCTGAAGTCGCACACTCCGATTCTGCCCACACAACCAGTCATAACTCAGTTCAAAAGAGGCAAAGGCAGGACCTGTCATCAGCCTTTGATTTATTTCTAAAATTTGTGAAGAGCATGAAGGATGCAAATTTGGACAGAACCTACCAAAATTTAAACAGAACCTACCATTGTAAACCCTCGGCCCTGAAAGGTTTTGCATGCAGTCTGAAAAGTAGATAGTGTCATCTCTTTTGAGACCTAGGCTCCTCTCAAAAAAAGAATGGGTAACTAGAATATACATAATTGGATTCATTTAGATAAAATAATGTTTTCCAAGTCTACTGCTCTTGTTCGCTTGGGAATTATCTTCCACTCACCTCTCTCATTCTAACCACGTATTCGATCAAATCCTTTTGGCTCCACCTTTGCAACATTGCTAAAATTGACCTTTTTTTCTCTACCCAAACTGGTATTAGGCTTATCCACCCACTTAACCAGCATTGGCTACCGCTTCAGCCTCCTTGCTGACCTCCCTGCCTCCTGTCTAGTCCCGATCTAGTCCAAGCGTTATTCTTGGGCCAAAATTATTTCTCAAAAAAAGTTCAGTTCAAGTTTCCCCACTCCTCAAGAACCTCCAGTGGTTGCCCATTTACCTCCAAATGAAATGAAAACTATTTACCATTTGGCTTCAATCATTTTGCCTTCTGCCACATCTCACCTCGGGATGTATGTCCAATCCAGCATACTCACTTGACTCCTCGAACACTGACCTTCTCCTTGACTTTGATCTCATCTATCTCGCCACCAGTCCCTTGTCCTTGTTCAGCTAGAACTCCCTCCCCCTTCATATCTGACAGATCACAACTCTCCCCACCTTCAAGGCCTTGTTAAGACCACCTCTCCTTCAAGGGGTCTTTCCTGACTAAGCCCTTATTTCCTCTACTCCCTCTCCTTTCTGCATCACTCTTGCACTTGGATGTGTACTAAGCAAGCCCCACAGCACTTATGTACACACTCATAATTTATTTTAATATCTGTCTCCCCCTCTAGACTGTAAGCTCCTTGTGGGTAGGGAACAGATCTACCAACTCTGTTATATTCAGCTCTCCCAGGCGCTTAGTACAGTGTTCAGAACACAGTAAGCACTCAATAAATACGATTGATTGATTGCTAGTGCTAATAGAGTAATAGAGTAGTGGCTCTTTTTCTGCAAAGATAGCCTAAAAGCCATTCATTCATTCATTCGTATTTATTGAGCACTTACTATGTGCAAAACACTGTACTAAGCACTTGGAATGTACAATTTGGTAACAGATAGGGACAATCCCTGCCCAACAATGGGCTAACTGTCTAAGCCGAGACTAGCTGATAAAATTCCCTTACCTCACACTTCTGATCATTCTTTTGTCACACAAACATGAAGAGAAAGGAGAGGAAACATCAAAAGTTGTATTAACCCCTAGAAAGAGGCCAAATTTGAAAGGGGAAAGTATAGATTTTCATATTTGAGGTTGTGAAAAATCATAGCTAAAAGGAATGTATACTTTAAAACTTTTAACAGACATTTCCAGGTGAAATCCACAGAGCTGCTTGCAGGTGTCTCCCAGGATGGCTAAGATTTTAAGAACATGACCCATGATGGTTCCTATTCAGTATTCTGACTTCAGTATTCTGAGGCACTGTGGCCTAGGGGAGGAGAGCACGAACCTGGGAGTCAGAGGACCTGGGTCTAATCTCAACTCTGCCACTGGTTTGCTGTGTGACCTTGGGCAAGTCATTTTACTTCTCTGTGCCTCAGTTTCCTCATCTGTAAAAGGAGATTAAATCCTACTCCCTCCTACTAAGACTGTGAGGCCCATGTGGGTCATGAAATGCATCTTTTATCTACCCCAGATTTAAGAACAATGTTTGACATAGAGTAAGTGCTTAATAAGTACCACAGTCATTATTATTACAACCAGTGACAGCAGGATCTTGTGTGTTGGATGGCCTTGTGGATGCCCAACAATAGATGGACCACCTAGCATGACTAACTTTTTGTAATCCATTACAGACCATTTGTCCATGCATTTAACTAATCCTTGAAGCTACTGATATTTTGGGACTGAGTAATGTCTTATAATAAATCGCTATGTGAAAAAGTTTCTTTTTTTCTATTTTGAATAGTCACCTTCAAGGTTCAAAGGGTGTCCCACTACCTTGGTACTCTGGAGTCGAGTGCATTATAAGTCTGTGTTTATGCTCTTCTTGGATCTGAGAACTTCAATTATTCTCCCTTTCAGCCTGAGTCTTTCCAATCTGGAATACTAATCTCTTTTCTACAGTCATTCATAAATTGCTCCATCCCCCTAATTATCCTGGCTGCCCTCTCTGTGTCTTTTCCAGCTCTATCATGACCCTCAAGGCTAGCCACAAGGACAGCCCCCTAAGAAATAATAGTAACTATGGTATTTGTTAAGCGATTACTATATGCCAAGCATTGCTCTAAGAGCTGGGGTAGATACAAGGTAATCAGATTGTCCCACGTGGGGCTCACAATCTTAATTCCCAATTTACAGATGAGACAACTGAGGCACAGAGACATGAAGTGGCTTGCCCAAGGACACACAGCAGACAGGTGGCAGAGCCGGTTTTAGAACCCTCATCCTCTGACTCCCAAGCCTGTGTTCTTTCCACTAAGCCACACTGCTTCTCTAAGTATTGAAGTACTCTCTCCACACCACTTACATACTGATCTTCAAATTTGTTGCTTCCCCCTACCTGTAATCTATTTTAATATCTGCTTCCCTTGCTAGACTGGGCATTCCTTAAGGAAGAGATGGTGTCAACTAAGTCTATTGGACTCTTCCAAACACTTAGTACAGTGCTCTCCTCAGAGTAAGTGCTCAGTAAATATGATGGACTGAATGAAAGCCACTCTGGCACCTGCCAAGTAGCTGCTTGGCAGTAGGCTATAGTGAGAGGGGAATGGGAGGTACCTTGAGTTTGAGGGATGCCCTTTTTGCCTTTCCAGCAAAAAGGTGGTAGAGTCTTGACCCTTCTTTCCTCCAGATAGAAGCATGTACAGTGGCAGATCTCCTACAGAGTCTTTCAGAGGGTCACACTGAATTCTGGGCCATTCTCCAAGTCACATCAACTTAATAGCCACCTTTAGCCCTTCCATACTTCATTCTCCTCCTCAGCACTCACTTCTGTATGTGTGTGTGTGTATATTTATCATTGTATATTCCATTGTTTTTTTCAGGAATTTCCCTCTATGTTCATCATTTTACGTGCTACATCCTGATTTGTCCTCCTGTTTGCACTGTAAGTCTTTTTTTTTTTTGCCTATCTGCTTCCCCCATTGGATTGTAAGCTCTTTGAATGCGGGGCACTTGCGTTTAGTTCTGTTGCTTTCTCTTGAATGCTCAGTACTGTGATTTGCCTTCAGTAGATGCTCTATGACATTGATTGGTTGATTGACTGAAGAATCTCACCAAAGGGAAAATTGGATGTTAAGGAGATGGCACTTGATGATGATGATCTCGTACCACTAACCCACAGCCCTGGATCATCTCCACAGTCTGCTTCCTTCATACCTCTGCAGAGAACTGCTGGAGGAAATCTAGATATCAGGCCAACCTCACCACCTCCAAGTTCATCCTTGGCATGCTCTAACTGCCCTCTCCTGTGCTTCGCAAAATTATCTCTCTATTCTTATTGACACCATGCCCATTGCCCTTGCCAGTTGTTCCAGATGTTTAAATCTCTCCTCAAGCTCCCTGTCCCCCCGCTTCCCGCATCCCTGTGTTATTGAGAAAATTGAAACTATCAGGCAAGATCTCCCCTGCTCTTCTTCAGTCCCTCCCTTCAACTTTCCCATCCTTTCCAGCAGTATCTCCAGAGCAGATCTCTTGCCTTTTCTTTATCTTGATGATTTTGACACCAGACTACTTTTGTTTTGTTTTATTGTCTGTCTCCCCGGTTTAGACTGTGAGCCCATTGTTGGGCAGGGATGGTGTCTATCTGTTGCCAAATTGTTCCATCTGTTCCAAGCGCTTAGTACAGTGCTCTGCACATAGTAAGCACTCAATAAATACGATTGAATGAATGAACCAATCCACCCCCCTCCAAACCTGCACATCCAACCCCATTCCTTCGCACCTTATCAAAACATTTGCCCCATCCCTACTTCCCTCCATGATTACCATCTTCAACTCTTCACTCTCTAATGGCTTCTTCTCCACGGCTTTCAACCTTGTTCATGTCTTCCCTATCCTAAAATAACTCTCCCTTGACCCTATGGCTCCCTCCAGTTATCACCCCCCATCTGCCTCCTACCATTCCTCTCCAAACTCCTTTAGCAAGTTTTCTACACCCACTGTCAAGCTCCTCCCCTCCAATTCTCTCCTTGACCCTCTCCAATCTGACTTCTGTCCCCTTTACTCCACAGAAATTGCCCTCTCAAAGGTCACCAATTATCTTCTTGCCAAATCCAACAGCCTCTACTCCATCCTAATCCACCTCAACCTCTCAGCTGCCTTAGACATTGTCGCCTACCCCCTTCTCCTGCAAACAATTTCCAACCTTAGCTTCACTGATAGTGCCTCTCCTGGTTCTCCTCCAATCTCTCTGGCTGCTCATTCTCAGTATCTTTCATGAGCTCCTCCTCTGCCTCCTACCCCTTAACTGTGGGCATCCCTCAACATTCTGTTCTGGGTCCCCTTCGATTCTCCATCTATACCTACTCTCTTGGAGAACTCATTTGCTCACATGGCTTCAACTACCACCTCCATGCAGATGATTCCTAAATTTACATCTCCAGCCCTGATCTCTCTCCCATTCTGCTGCCTCGCATTTCCTCCTGCCTTCAAGACATCTCTACTTGGTTGTCCTGCCATCACCTCAAACTTAATATGTCCAAACAGAACTCCTAATCTTCCCACCCAAACCCTGTCCTCCCACTGACTTTCTGCTTTGTGACCTTGGGCAATCTGCTTAACTTCTCTGTCCCTCAGTTACCTCATCTGTTAAATGGGGATTAAGACTGTGAGCCCACATGGGACAACCCAATTACCTTTTATCTATCCCAGCACTTAGAACAGTGCTTGGCACACAGTAAGTGCTTAAATACCATAATTATGATTATCATTTATTCCCATCACTGTAAACAGCACCACAGTCCTTCCTGTCTCACAAGCCCATAACCTTGGTATAATCCTGGCCTCTTCTCTTTCAGACAATTTACATATTCAATCTGTCAATAAATCCTGTTGGTTTAACCTTCACGACACTGCTATAATCTATCTTACTCTCTCCAATCAAAATGCTACCATAGTAATCCAACCATTGTCCTATTCCTCCTTGATTACTGTAACAGCCTCCTTGTTGACCTCCCTGCCTCCTGTCTCTCCCCTCTCCAGTCTTCACTTTACTCCTTACCATCAGCTTTAAAATATTCAATTCACCTTGCCCCCGCCTACCGCATCTCGCTACTCTCCCACTACAACTTAGCCCGCACATTTCACTCCTCTAATGCTAACCTTCTCACTGTACCTCATTCTCATCTGTCTCACCACTGACCTCTCACCCACATCATGCCTTTGTCCTGGAATAACCCCTTTCTTATCCGACAGACAATTACTCTTTCCATCATCGAAGACTTCCTGAAGGCACATCTCCTCCTCGAGGCCTTTCCTGACTAAACCCTCATTTCCTCTCCTCCCAAATCCCATGTGTGTCGGCCTGACTCGCTCCCTTTATTCACCATCACTGCCACCCCCAAACCCAAAGAACTAACGTATCTGTACATATCTGTAATTGATTTACTTATATTAATGTCTGTCTCCCCTTTTAGATTGTAAGCTCATCCTCCAGACCGTAAACTCATTATGGAACGGAATGCATCTGCTAATTCTCTTGTATTGTACCCTCTCAAGCACTTATAGCGAGTGCCCTGTACATCGTAAGTAATCAATAAATACCACTGATTGATTGACTGGGCAGGGAATGTGTATGTCATATTGTTTTATTATACTCTTCCAAGTGCTTAGTTCAGTGCTCTGCACAGAGTAAGCACTCAATAAGTGCCATTGATGGATTGATTAAGGTTATTGGAACTACCTCACAAGACCAGTTTAGCTTACTGGACTTACCTGAATCTGGATCCAATAAGTTTTTGTTGTTGTTCTTTTGTTTTTGGGGGATTTTTTATGGGATTTGAGTACTTCCTATGGATCAAGCACTGTACTACACGTTGGAGTAGATCCAAGATAATCCATTTGGACGTGGTCCCTGTCCAAGACTGGGGACACAGTCTCAGAGCGAGGGAGCACCTTCTGTTTCTGAGAAGTCACCTGCTGGCCAAAGCCCGATAAACAGACCTTCCCTGGAATAAGTGTGGCCACTTGCCAGTCCCTTTCATCTGAAGCCTTGGCATTGGCTGCTTAGGGGTAAAACCAGATGGTGAGCAAAATGGCCTGGCACCAAGGCTGGTCACTAAACATTCTATGTTGAAAACATCTGGAAATTCCCCTGGGCCTGCAGCTGTTCAACCACAGCCTCCATTTACGTCTTTTTTTTCTTTTTTCTCGAAAGAAACAATATTTTTACAACCAACCAAAGGGGCTGCGTTTCACCCCACGGTGCACTATCCACATACTGAGTGGAACATAAGGTGATATTGCTGGCGGGAAAAGAGTAATATTTTCTTCTTCTTTTCTGACCCGAAACGGTGTTTGCATTGCTCCACTTGGCAGATGTCAAATGGTGGGGGCCGTTCCCCTCACATCTGGATGTTGAGGGGAGGGCAGAATTTCTTGTGTGATTCAGTCCCATCCAAACTGTTACCTAGACCATGGTGAACTTCTCTAATCCCCAATGAGGCTTCATTCTTAGAGGTGGGGAGGTGGGGCAGAGGGGTTTTCTCCACCATCTGTGGCCTCCTCCCCAACTGGTCACACCAAGGTTCTCCATTCCCTGCAGGGACCCAGTAGCTGTGGATTCCCAGAGTGGGTGGGGTGGGGAGGTGCAGATGGAGGCGGGGCTGGGGCCCCGTTTGGAGGACAGTGGATTTGATGCGCTCTCTGGCCTGGAGTGCTTTAGCTGGAGTGGTTGAAATCACTGAGAAGGCAGCGTGGCTTAGTGGAAAGAGCCCAGGCTCAAGAATCAGAGGACGTGGGTTCTAATGCTGGCTCCACCACTTTTCTGCTATGTGACCTAGGGCAAGCCACCTAACTTCTCTGTGCCTCAATTACCTCATCTGTAAAATGGTGATTAAGTCTGAGAGCCCCACGTGGGACAACCCGATTACTTTGCATTTACCCCAGCGATTAGAGCAGTGTTAGGCACAGAGAAAGCACTTAACAAATGCCATAATTATTATGGAGAAAAGCTGCTTGGTGTCGGTCTGATCAAGGTAGCTGTTGCAGCTGCAGGGTACAAGAGTTGGGAATCTGTGAGCAGGATCACCGGATCCCTGAGGAGTAGAGGCTGGGGCAAGCATTGGGCTGGGAGGACACCTGGGTCCCCTTTTAGGATAAAGAGGTGAGCAGAAAGAACTCCTGTGCCCATCCTTCGTGACATCCAGATACAAGGGACTCAGAGTTCATCTCTAGGCAGCCAAAAATTGAGACTCTACTCTCCCTGGCCACCTCCAGGCCTCATGTTAGTACAGTCTAGAACTTATCTTTGCCATGGTATCCTTATTCTAACTTAGCCCAGCCTGGGACAATTTTTTTCCTGTCCATACAAAAACTGTCCACATAAATCCATTTCTCCCAATGATCGAATTTGGCCTCTTCTTCCACTTTACCCCAGCTCATTCATTCATTCAGTAGTATTTATTGAGCACTTACTATGTGCAGAGCACTGTCCTCACAAAGAACCTTCCAACTCTATCTCAGCCAACTTTCTCACCACTGTCCCTTTGCTTGTGCCCTTTCATGACCCTGGAATACCTTTCCTGCTCAGCTCTGGCCAGCCCCATCCCTCTCTCCTTCAAAGACTTCCTAAAAAGTCATCCCTTCCCAATTACTATGCCTTTTGCAGCCTTTCTCCACCCCTCAGTACTTTTTTGCATTTCCCTATCGATTTACGGTGCCTGTTATGAACACCTTATTCTCTCACTTTAAACAAGGGTGTACTCCACAATTTATGGCTATTAGCTGATCCACTAAAGTTTAAATCCATTTATTTCTATTAATGTTCGTCTCGCCCTCTAGACTGCAAGCTCACTGTGGGCAGGGAATGAATCTGTTATATTGTTGTATTGTAATAATAATAATGGTATTTGTTAAACCCTTACCAAATGCCATTCTAATCCCTGGGGTAGATTCAAGGTAATCAGGTTGTCCCACGTGGGGCTCACTCCCAAGGGCTTAGTACAGTGCTCTGCACATAGTAAGCGCTCAATAAATATGATCGACTGACTGGCTGATGGACAGGAATGGCAAATTCTTCCACAGATGTTTGTTCTCTTAGTGCCTAGTTCTTGTCGCCCTCTTCTCTTGTCCCCTTAAACCTAAGAATAATAATTGTATTTGATAAGCACTTACTGTATGCTAAACAGTGCTCAATCCCTTGTTAGATAAAATATAAACCTATTAGACACAGTATCAGTCTCACGTGGGTTCTACAGTGTAAGGACCTCATGCTGCTCCATCTCTTTCTCCTTTCAGTAAACGGTTTTGTCGATCTCCCCCATTAGACTGAAAATTCCTTCTAAATGTATCATACACTCCCAAGCTGTTAGCACAGTGATCAGCACATGGCAGGTGCTCAATAAATACTATTGATTAAGTTGATCTATGAAAACTAGGGTTGTGGAGAGAAAACTCAGATGTAAAAAAATACACTCCTTCATGACTTTTCTCTAGATATTTTATAAGATCTTGTGCTTCTTGTGCTTCTTTAGATCCAAATCGTCGTCTGGTCTGACCAGGGATGAGTCAAGTGGGCAGATCGGGCAAACTGTTCACTGAACTTTGTCCACTGAACCTTTATTCCATCACTAAGGCCCTTTGGCAAGTCTGCTCGCTGTTCATAATCTCAGCGGTCACTTTTAAATGATGCAGACCCTGTTTCTGATTAGAAAGTTCCATCTTTCTGTGAAATAATGAATCACTTCCTCACTGATACAAGACCAGCTGGGGGGTGGAGTTGTGAAAGCATGTTTAAATGTGACTCTACCGGCTTGTGTGCAAGAAACCCATGACCAACTCTCCTAACTGTGGCCTAGAGAAGCAACATGGCCTAGCAAAAGAGCACAGGCCTGAGGGTCAGAAGGACCTGGGTCTATTTGTCTGCTGTATGACCCTGGGCAAGCCACTTCACTTCTCTCTGCCTCAGTTACCTCATATGTAAAATGGGCTTTAAGACTGTGAGCCCCATGTGGGACATGGACCATGTCCAACGTGATTAGCTTGCATCTACTCCAGCACCTAATACAGTGTTTGACACAGAGAAGGCTCTTAATTATACTATAAGGAAAGAAAAAACCTGTGGGGGTCCCTCCAGTCTAGGTTCTAGGTCCCCTTTTATTCTCCATCTTCAACCACTAACTTGAAGAACTCATTTGCTCCCATGACTTCAACTAGTATTTCTTTGTTAATAATTCTCAAATCTACATCTCTGGCTCTACCATCTCTCCTCCTCTGCAGTCTCATATTAACTCCTGGCTTTAGAGCAGGGAATGTATCTGTTTATTGATATATTGTACTCTCCCAAGTGCTTAGTACACTGCTCTGCACACATTAAGCACATAATAAACACATTTGAATGAATGACATCTCTATTTGAATGTCCCGCCAACACCTCAAATTTGTGGCTAGAGAAGCAGCATGGCTTAGTGGAAAGAGCCCGGGCTTTGGAGTTAGAGGTCATGGGTTCGAATCCCAGCTCTGCCACTTGTCAGCTGTGTGACTGTGGGCAAGTCACTTAACTTCTCGGTGCCTCAGTTACCTGATCTGTAAAATGGGGATTAACTGTGAGCCTCATGTGGGACAACCTGATTACGCTGTATCTACCCCAGTGCTTAGAACAGTGCTCTGCACATAGTAAGCGCTTAACAAATACCAACATTATTATTTTTATTATCATATCCAAAACAGAACTCCTCATATTACTGTGTCCTCCCCATTACTTTCCCATCACTGTAGACAACATGACCATCCTCCTGTCTTCCCAAGTCCATAACCTTGGTGTTATCCTCAACCCATCTCTCTCATGCAACACACATGTTTAATCTGTCACCAAATCCTGTCAGTTACATCTTCAGATCACTGGTAAAATCCACCCTCTCCTCTCTATCCAAACGACTACCATGTTAATATGATCACTCATCCTATCCTGCCTGGATTATTGCATCATTTTACTTGCTGACCTCCTAGCCTCCTATCTCTCTCCACCCCAGTCCATACTTCACTCTGATATGCAGATCATTTCTCTACAAAAACGTTCAAGTAATGTCATTCCACTCCCCCCAAAACTCCAGCGGTCGCCCATCCACTTCTGCATCAAACAACAACTCCTCACCATAGGCTTTAAAGCATTCAATCATCTTGTCCCCCTACTACCTTACCTCCCTGATTTCCTACTACATTCCAGCCCACACACTTCACTCCTCCAGTGCTAATCTCCAATGCCACGAGAAGCAACAAGGCCCATTGGATAGAGCACGAGCCTGGGAGTTCTAATTCCAGCTTCGGCACTTGTATGCTGTAGGACCTTGGGCAAGTCACTTAACTTCTCTATGCCTCAGTTCCCTCATCTGTAAAAAGGGCATCAAAACTGTGAGCTCTATGTGGGACAGGGACTGTGTTCATCCCAATTCTCTTGTATCTACCCCAGCACTTAAAACATTCAATAGTATTTATTGAGCGCTTACTATGTGCAGAGCACTGTACTAAGCGCTTGGGATGAACAAGTCGGCAACAGAACAAAACAGTGCCTGGCACACAGTAAGCACTTAACAAATACCATAATTCTTATTACTTACTGTACCTCAATCTCGTCCATCTCGCTGCCAATCTCTCCTCTTCGTCCTCCCTTGGGCCTGGAACTCCGTCTCTCCATATATGACAGACGTTCAATCTTTCCACAATCAATCATAACTACTGAGCGCTTACTGCTTACAGAGCACTGTACTAAGCACTTGGGAGAATACACAATAACTGAGTTGATAAGACAGGTTCACTGTCTACAAGGAGCTTACAATCTAGAGGACTTCAAGGCCTTATTAAGAAGACATCTCCAAGGGGCCTTCCTTGGCTAAACATTCATTTTCCCCTTCTCCCACTCTCTTCTGCATCACCCTTGCACTAGGACTTACATCCTTCATTCACCCCTCTGTCAGCCCCATAGCACTTATGTGCATATCCACAATTTATTTATATAAATGTCTCTCTCCCTCTCTCAACCTGTAAGCTTTCTGTAGGCAGGAATTATGTCAACCAACTTTGTTCTACTGAAATCTCCCAATCACTCAGTACCATGCTCAGCACACAGTCAGCACTTGATAAATGTGATTGATTTATTGATCAATCCAGATGCCAGAGAGGTGGCTAAGAGGAATTCTTGAGCTGTCAGAGCTGTGTTGGGACACTGCTGTTTCCTCCCAAAGGATCTAACACTCACCCTAGAAGAAGGGCTATTCTCCACTCTATATTTACATATTTGATGTTTTTTGTATTTATTGAGCACTTACGATGTGCAGGGCACTGTACTAATCGCTTGAGAGAGTACAACAGAATTAGTAGACACATTCCCTTCCTTTAACAAACTTAGAGTCTAGAAGGGGAGACATTAAGTAATTTACAAATTTTAAAATTTTAAATATGTACATAAGCGGTCTGGGGTTGGGGGTAGAGTGATTATCAACTGTTCAAAGGTCACAGATCCAAGTGTCTAGACAATGCTGAATGGAAAAGGGGAGGGGGAAGAGGGCTTAATCGGGGCTTTAAGTCAATCGCCTTATTCCTAACTCATTGAAGTAGCTAGTTCTGCTCTGCAGTGCAGTGTAGGAAAAGCTGAGCCAAGGTTTGAAAGTTGACATTATGGAGCCCCCCAGCTGAAGACAACAGAATAAGTCAATTGTACTTTTTGAGCGCTATGTGCAGAGCGCTGTACTAAGTACCTGGGAGAGTACAGTACAATTGAGGTAGCGGACACGTTCCAAGCCCATAATGAGCCGATTTAAATCCCCAGTGGACTAAGGAAGCCATTCACCTGGAGATCTTTCCAATCTAACTCTTGCTGGACACAGAGGTGCTTTCCAACATCCACACTGAACTTGCTCTCTTGGGCCTCCAGTATTGAATAGAATTCCTGCTCCCTATAATTAGCTTTAGTTGCCTGTACTTATCCTGTGCTGTTCAGACATTAATAATTCCCATCTGTTGCAAGACCTCTGTTTCCTCTTAAACCACACCTAGCCTTAAAGTCAAAAAATGAAGCCAGCTTTCTCCAGGGATTATTTGCACCATTTCTAAGAAAGAGGATTCAAATGCACATAGCATCTTCTACAGGTTTAGGAAGCTCAAATCAGTTATGGGAGGGGAGGGAGAAGAGGAGGGGAGCGGTTATCATAGTTGAAAGACATCCAGAAAGCAAAGAGATAACAAAGAGCTTTTGTGGTGAATTTCAATTTTATTATCTATTTTCTAGTTATGTTGTAACTGTTCCCTTTGCCTCTAGATAAGTGGAACTAATGTAAAGTTAGAGATTTTTAGAGGAAAGGAAAGGACTATATGAATGAAGACTAAACCAGAGAACATTTTTCACTTGTTTCATCTAGCATAATAATAATAATTGTTATGGCATTTGTTAAGCGCTTACTATGTGCCAAGCACTGTTCTAAGCAGTGGGGTAGATTTAAGGTAATCAGGGGTACATTGAAAGGGTATTCTAAGTAAACAGTAAGTGTTCAATAGATACCACTGAAGTATCTAAGTTTGAAGTTGCAGTTTTTCTAATTTATCAAGTAGTAACAGTAGTAACTTATTCTTTTATGTACTATTACTATCTCCTCCCCAAAATGTGCTTATATGCTATCGAGAAACCGAGGAAAGAAAAACATTTCATTTGGCCAGTTTACAACAAAGATTTGTATACATAATTACTCTTATTACTCTTTATTGCACTATTTCCCAAATGTGCACTGTACTGTAGTAAAATATTGAAGATTGGAACAAGAATAATCATTCACATCTGGTCTTTTTTTTTTTTGAAATCAGGATATTAAGACAAACTTGGCATGACTTCATCAATCATATTTATTGAGTGATTACTGCATGCAGAACACTGTACTAAGCACTGGGTAGAATACAATAAAACAGAGTTGGGAGACAGATTTCCAGGCCATAATGGACTTACAGTCTAGTGGGGGATAGAGACATTAATATGAATAAATAAATTGTAAATATATACATAAGTTCTATGAGGCTGAGGGAGGGGTGAATAAAGGCTGCAAATCCAAGCGCAAGGGTGACACAGAAAGGAGTGGGAGAGGAGGAAATGAGGGCTGAGTCAAGGAAAGCTTCTTGGAGGAGATGTGTTTTTAATAAGACTTTGAATGTGGGAAGAGTGATTGTCTTCAGATAACCAGATGTAGGATGTGGGCAAGAGTTTGGTGATGAGATAGACAAGGTAAATTGAGGTAAATTGAGTAGGTCGGCATTAAAGGAGCAAAGTGTGTGGGCTGGGTCATAGTAGCAGAGCAGTGAATTAAGGTAGGAGACAACAAGGTGACTGAGTGCTTTAAAGCCCATAGTAAGGAGTTTTTGTCTGATGCAGAGGTGGATGGGCAACCACTGGAGGTTCAGGAGGGGAAACATGGACTGAAACAGTTTTGCAGAAAAATAATCCAGGCAGCAGAATGTAGTAGGGACTGGAGTGGGGAGAGACAGGATGCGGGAAGGTCAGCAAGGAGGCCTACGGCCAAACAAGGTGGGATAGGATAAATGCTCAGATTAACATGGTAGCAGTTTGGGTGAAGAAGAAACAGTGGATTTTAGCAATTTTTCCCCATCGAACTCACCAACCAGGAGAGTGAGAAAAGGCAGTGTTAAAGCCTCCTCCCCCACAGCATTCTGGAATGTCTGTATAAGGCTTAGAATCAATCAATAAATCATATTTATTGAGCACTTTTGCGCTAGCACTGTATTAAGCACTTGGGAGAGTACACTATAACAGAGTTGTAGATACGTTCCCTACTCAGAATGCTAAACTGAGCATGTACGGAGCATGCTCCAACCTGAACCATTTGTGTGAGAGATGGAGAATTGGGATCACCATAAAGTAACCTGGGTAAGACAGTCCCAATTTGGTGACATTAAAATATTTTTCTAAACTCAAGTGAAATGGCCCACAAGAATCCAGCTCGAGTAACCCTGCTAATGGGAACCCGTGGTCAGTTCAGAGAGAAGACATTCAGCCTGGTGGGTCCAAAAGGCTTCTGCATTCACCAAAGCTCCCCAGAAAAGGTTAGATGAGCATGCACCAAAATGGTTAGAGGAAGAGTGCGTTAAATGACCATTATTATAGTTTCCAGGTTCTTTTTCAAATCATTGGAGTCCAGTTCATCTTATTGCCCAGGCACCTCAACACAGATAGAGACCTCCCGTCCTGGAATGGCTGTCTTGATTAATCATTTTCTTCATGAAGCTAAATTCAAAAATATCATTAAACAATTTACACGTGGGGAATTTCCTAGCAATTCTTACTGGCCCCCACCAAAAGAAAATCCAAATCTCTAGAATTCTTTCCCTTTCAGCGGCAGCTGTCTTTGTCCTGGCTGCTTGAAAGTAATCCTGGAGGAAACAGAAAGTGGACCGCAGATGCTCCAGAGGTGACTTCCTTGAGAGGAGGAAATCAAGGTTGAGAAGAAAGAAGTCCTGTTTTCTCTATTTTCAAAGTTTAAATTAAAAACAGGCAAATCTATAGAGTCCGGTAGAAACAGGATGGATCACCATCTGACCTCAGCCGGAGGAGAGGAGGTATATGCGTGTTTCCTTGCTGACTCTTAACGGCAGCATCACAAGCAAAAAAAGTTTCAGCTCCAGAAAGTATTTTAATTGGCCATCCTCCAAACCTAAAGTGTTATCTGCATTCATCGCAATACAATACCCTGCTATAAATAATGATGTCGACTCAGTTTCCGGCTCAAAGGACGCTTAGTGTAAGCACTGCTTTGCTTCATTATTTCTGTTACCAGAATAAACTTACAAGGAAATGGGGGCTCTCCAAAACTTCCTAGGAAAGACAGAATTAAGGAGACAATGTTTTGATTCATCCTTCTCCGGAAACTATATCCCAAACTGAGAGAATTAAATGCAATTGCTTTAATGTATCTTACCTGTATATGAATTCCTCTCCACCAACTTTCTCCTGGACCCCCTCCAATCCACTCCACTGAAACCGCCCTCTCAAAGGTCACCAATGACCTCCTTCTTGCCAAATCCAACAGCTCCTACTCTATATAATGTTGGTATTTGTTAAGCGCTTACTATGTGCAGAGCACTGTTCTAAGTGCTGGGGGAGAAACAGGGTCATCAGGTTGTCCTACATGAGGCTCATAGTTAATCCCCATTTTACAGATGAGGTAACTGAAGCACAGAGAAGTTAAGTGACTTGCCCACAGTCACCCAGCTGACAAGTGGCAGAGCTGGGAGTCGAAGCCATGACCTCTGACTCCGAAGCCCAGGCTCTTTCCACTGAGCCACGCTGCTTCCCCAAATGGTGGTATTTGTTAGGCGCTTACTATGTGCAAGACACTGTTCTAAGCGCTGGGGGATACAAGGTGATCAGGTTGTCCCACGTGAGGCTCACAGTTAATCCCCATTTGACAGATGAGGTAACTGAGGCACAGAGAAGTGAAGTGACTTGCCCACAGTCACACAGCTGCCAAGTGGCACAGCCCATGACCTCTGACTCCCAAGCGCAGGCTCTTTCCACTGAGCCACGCTGCTTCTCTGACTCCTAATCCTCCTCGACCTCTCAGCTGCCTTTGACACTGTTGACCATCCCCCTTCTCCTCAACATGTTATCCAACCTTGGCTTCACTGACTCCATCCTCTCCTGGTTCTCCTCTTATCTCTCTGGCCATTCATTCTCAGTCTCCTTCATGGGCTCCTCCTCCCCCTCCCATCCCCTAACTGTAGGGGTTTCCTCAAGGGTCAGTTCTTAGTCCCCTTCTATTCTCCATCTACACTCACTCCTTTGGAGAACTCACATGCTCCCACGGCTATCTGTACGTGGATGATACCCAAATCTATATTTCCTCTCCTATTCTCTCTCCCTCCCTCGAGACTCGCATCTCCTCCTACCTTCAGGACATCTCTACTCGGATGTCCTCCAGCCACCTAAAACTCGACGTGTCTGAGACAGAGCTCCTTATCTTTCCTCCCAAACCCTGTCCTCTTCCTGATTTTCCCATCATCGTGGAAGGCAGTACCATCCTTGACCACAACCTTGGTGTCATCCTTGACATCGTTCTCTCATTCATCCCACATATCCAATCCACCTCCAAAACCTGCCAGACTCACCTTCACAACATCACCAAGATCTGTCCTTTCCTCTCCATCCAAACCACTACCATGTTAGAACAATCATTCATCCTTTCCTGACTGGATTACTGCATCAGCGTCCTTTCTGGTCTCCCAACCTCCTGTCTCTCCCCACTTCAATCTATACTTCACTCTGCTGCCCGGATTATCTTTCTAGAGAAAGGTTCTGGGCATGTAACCGCCACCCTCAAAAATCTCCAGGGGTTGCCTATAAACCTCCATATCAAGCAAAAACTCCTCATTATTGATTTCAAAGCTCCCACCACCTTCCGCCCTCCTACCTCACTTCCCTTCTCTCCTTCTACATCCCAGCCCGTAAACTACGTTCCTCTGGTGCTAACCTTCTCACTATGCCTCGTTCTCACCTGTCCCACTGTCGACCCCTGGCCCACGTCCTACCTCTGGCCTGAATGCCCTCCCTCCTCAAATCTGCCAAACAATCACACACCCCCCACCCCCCGCAGCTTCAAAGCCCTACAGAAGGCTCACTTCCTCCAAGAGGCCTTCCCAGACTAAGCCTCTCTTTTCCTCAGCTCCCCCTCCCCTCCCTATCACGCCCAACCCGCTCCCTTTACTCTACTCTCCCTCTCCACCCCAAAGCACTTGTGTATATATGTACAGGTCTATAATTCTATTTATTTATATTAATGCCTGCTTAGTTGTTTTGATGTGTATATATCTATAATTCTATTCATTTATATTGATGCTAATGATGCTTGTTTACTTGTTTTGATGTCTGTCTCCCCCCTTCTAGACTGTAAGCCCTTTGTGGGCAGGGATTTTCTCTATTGCTGAATTGTACTTTCCAAACACTTAGTACAGTGCTCTGCACAGTAAGCGCTGAATAAATATGATTGAATGAGTGAATGAATGAATGTATTCATGCACTTATCAATCAATCAATGGCATTTATTTCGTGCTTACTGTGTGCAGAGCATTCTACTAAAAGCCTGGCAAAGTACAACATAACAGTGTTGTAGACATGTTCCCTGCCCACAGTGGAGTAGCCCACTCTGGCACATGACAAATTGGTGAGAAGCAAAGCAACAAATTTTGTGTGCTGAGGTGTTAATGATGAGAATCACCATTATCTGGATTTGGAGTGGTCAAAGCCTAGATTTGAGGTGCTTAAAGCAGTTTGGTGTACCTTTAAGATTTAGAAAAGCTGCAGGCACAGGGAGCAAGGCACAACAATACAAACTGGCTTGTAAAAAGTCTAAAATGCAGCAATAAATTAGTTTATCATTTTCATTAAATATGATGTCACTTTTGGGATTGTGAAGACTACATTTTCAACCTCTGTTATAGCAAGCAGAGTTGTGCTATACACCAGGAAGAACATTAATGAATGCAGACACCAGATCTCTAATAGATGATGAAAAATGTACTAACTAGGAGTCTAATAGGTCATCATTACACACAGATCTATTTTTTAGTTGTGATGAAAGATAAATATGTTAAAACATGGACTAAAATAAAGACAAAATGTGGAAGATTTTTACAGGGGCTACTCATTGAAATAAAGCATTAAGAAAAACAGCTTATGAAATTCAGTAATGATGGGCCACAAAGAAAATGTATTTCCTTACTGAAAGCTGATTTTATATATATGAATATATATTAAAGAAAGCTGCAACACTAATATCACTTCATGTTTGGGCAGCACCTCCTTATCTCTCAGGAACTTTGAGGGAGAGCAGGAAAGGAAGAGAACGTGAGGTTGAAGTCTCTCAGCATCCTGGGATGCACCTTTTACAAGACCCATATTTCTGTGGGAACTACACTCTATGTGTACTCTGAGCATGCGTCTCACATCCACGCGTATAAAATGAGTACAAACTACTGACTGTCCCACTCCACTGGGCTAAGAATGGCAATGAGGATACATGAGGATTACTAGAATGGGCCAGGGCTCCTTCTCACTCCTTCTCACTCCTTCTGGGCCAGGGCCAGGGGTCCTTCTCACTCTTGTGTTACATTTTATCCCACTGTCTAGTTGAATGACCTTGGACAAGTCATCGTGTCCTTGCATCTCTGTTTCTCATCTGTAAAATGGAAATTACAATCTCGCCTCTCCCTACTGCACAGAAATGTTGAGGATAAAATTGTTGTTCAAGTGATTTATAAATTCAAGTGCTCTTCAAATTGAGGAAGATGAAATGTAACACAAGAGTGAGAAGGAGCCAATGGTATGAATGATTTAAAATTAATTTCAAGATTTATTAAAATAATAAAGAGAAAATTAGGGAAGTTTGGGAACCATATTAAAGTTATTGACAGACTATAATATATGACAAATACTTAGATTAAGAAATAACTAAGATCTGGATAAAATGTGAAAACTGATGTACTTGAATATGATAGTTAAACTATGGTAGGTGTCTATAGTAGTGAGAAGCAGCATGACCTAGTAGATAGAGCACAGGTCTGGGAGTCAGAAGGATCAGGGTTCTAATCCCTACTCTGTTGCTTGTCTGTTGTGTGACCTTAGGCAAGTTACTTATCTTCTCTGCACCTCAGTTACCTCACCTGCAAAATGGAGAATAAGCCTGTGAGCTCCATGTGGGCCATGGACTGTGTCCAATTTGATTACCTTGTATTTACCCCAGCACTTAGTGTCTGGCACATAATAATAATAATAACAATAATAATAATGGTATTTGTTAAGTGCTTACTTTGTGTCAAGCACTGTTCTAAGTGCTGGGGGAGATACAAGGTTATCAGGTTGTCCCAGGTGGGGCTCAGAGTCCTAATCCCCACTTTCTAGATGAGGTAACTGAGGCTCAGAGAGGTTAAGTGACTTGCTCAAAATCACACAGTTGACAAGTGGCGGAGCGGGGATTAGAACCCATGACCTCTGATGTCCAAGCCCATGCTCTTAACAAATACCATAACAAACCCCTCATGTTCAAATCATTGGTTATTATTCAAACTTCCCAGAAATTCTTATTCTTTTTCTCATTATTATTGTTATCCTTATATTTAAGTGCTTACTATTAATCAAGCACTGTTGTAAATGCTGGACACGTTAATCAGGTCGGACACAGTCCCAATCCCTCTTGGGGTTCATTGTCTAAGTAGGAGGAAGAACAGGATTTGAATCCCCATTTTACAGATGAGGAAACTGAGTGAGGCACAGAAAAGGTCACCGCAATATTTAATTCAAATAATTTTGTTTTGTGCTGTCTATTTTTACAAATAGTCTATTCCTCCATCTAATGACCTGATTTATCATTGATCAAAATGTAACAGCAGGAGCTTAAGAAATTTAAGGTGGAATATGACCTCTTACATAACACTCTCAGTTCAGTGTGACTGGCCTTTTCAGCCCGGGCCTAGATTGAGGATTAAAGGTTGTTCAGTTGAAAAGTAAGTGGAAAGCGACACGGAGATCACTCTAAGTATAAGAACAGAGAGACAGATTCACAGAAGGGATAGGAAAACGTCTTGCATTCAACCAAAAGGTTTTGGAAAAACTGAGATACAAGGGAGACGAATGACACTATCCTGTCTGATGCCAGAGGATAGGTGAGGTTCCAATGTTGAAGATGAAGAAAACTAGGAAGGAAAAGAAACATTCAAGGGCCAACTAGATTCAGAAGGTTTTGCTTCACTGGGTTCAAACTTACTGCCATCTTTTAGCTTTTGAGGGAGAAAAGACAGCATTCTACTCTCCCATAAACTCCTGCCCTGCTATTATCAGGGTGACAAAGAAATGAACCCCAATCAAAGTGTACCTTCTTGCTCCAAGTTTGGCTAGTCCAGGATTTATTACCCAATATTACAAGAAATAGTACAGGCCCTGCCCTCAGACAGCCAATGGACAACTGGTGATATTGATCATAAGGTGGGCAACTAACCACTAGAGTGTAAACCGCTTGTAGACAGGAAACGTATCTACCAACTTTATTGTGGTGTACACTTCCAAGTGCTTAGCACAGTGGTCTGCCCCCAGTAAGTGCCCAACAAATACCATAGATTGATACACTGATTGATTGATTCTGTTAGCGGGACTCCACTCACAATTAAATCCCCCTTTATTTCTACAGTCCCCACTACAAACCTGTCCCAAAACACCTAAATTCTACTTCTGAAGAGTCACCTGTATCATATGTGCATATTTAGAACCTTCTGAGTGAAAGCAGTCACCAGCCACAAATGACCCAAGAGTCAGAATTCTTTTTCATTATTACCAGAGCAGAAGGAAGGATAAATTAATTAAGAAATTAAGTGAGAGCGAGTTACACAGGAAATGAGAGAAATGGAGCCGCTGATCCTGAAAAGCAGCACAAAGTTTTGCTACCGTTTCCAAGGGTAGAGAGGAGTTCGATTTAGAGGAGTATATTTTGATTTGATACAAAGGAGTTAGTGATATATCCAAACCTGTTCCCCAAACCATCCCCTTTTCCTTAACATATATTCAGCAAGAGCTGAATATAATGAGCATTCAAGGCTCACAGGAAGAATGTCTTTCTGACTTGCCAGAGGGTGAAAGTTGTCCTTTTCTGTGCTGGTAAAGGAGGACTGCAGGGGTCGCAAACTTCAGCGATGCAACTGTTTTTAGTAAGGTTTTCATGGCAGTAAATCTCTCTAATGTGGGATTTTACTGGGATTAGAAAGTAAATCTTTCTAATGTGGGATCAGACAAGAATGCCTCAGTGGGACTTACAAAGATTTCTTTTTCCTTTTTTTATGATATTTGTTAAATATTTACTATATGCCAGGCACTGTACTAAGTGCTCGGGTAGATAATAATAATAATAATAATGATAGCATTTGTTAAGTGCTGATTTTATGCAGGCCCTGTACTAAGCACCTGGGTGGATACAAACAAATCCGGTTGGACACAGTCCCTGTCCCATGTGGGGCTCAGTCTCAATCCCCATTTTATAGCCATTCATTCAATCGTGTATTTATTGAGCACTTACTAAATGCAGAGTACTGTACCAAGCGCTTGGAATGTACAATTCAGCAATAGATAGAGACAATCCCTGCCCAATAATGGGCTCACAGTCTAAACAGGGGAGACAGACAACAAAACAGAACAAAACAAAACAAGACAAAACGAAACAAGCAGTCTGGTAACTGAGGCACAAAGAAGTCAAGTGCCCACAGTCAACTGCCCACGGTCACGCAGCAGTCAAGTGGCGGAACAGGACTAGAACCCATGACTATCTGCTCTATCGACTACACCATGCTGCTTCTCTTAAGATAATCAGGTTGGACATAGTCCATGTCCCACATGGGACTCACAGTCTGAATCCACATCTTACAGGTGAGATAACTGAGGCACAGAGAAGTTAGGTGACTTGCCCAAGGTCTAGTAGACAAGTGGCAGGGCCAAGATCAGAACTCAGGTTCTTCAAACTCTCAAGCCCAGCCTCTACCAACTAGGCCATGCTGCTTCTCACCCTGGCAGGAATAATTGAAATGTTGATAAACACACACACAAAAGACACTGAAAAAGAATCAACAGAGCTCAGCATCAGTGTCTGCAGCATCAACTGAACAGTTGCTATGGGCAGACCATCGCACTGGGCCAATAGCAACAGACCCGATGAACTTACAATGTAAGTAGACAGAAACCGACAGATACACAAGGCGGTAGTTAAGGGAAGCAGCGTGGCTCAGTGGAAAGAGCCCGGGCTTGGGAGTCAGAGGTCATGGGTTCGACTCCCGGCTCTGCCACTTGTCAGCTGTGTGACTGTGGGCAAGTCACTTCACTTCTCTGTGCCTCAGTGACCTCATCTGTAAAATGGGGATAAACTGTGAGCCTCACGTGGGACGACCTGATGACCCTGTATCTCCCTCAGCGCTCAGAACAGTGCTCTGCACATAGTAAGCGCTTAACAGATACCAACATTATTATTAAGGGCATGAGAGTTAGCATGGCCTCATGGATAAAGCAGAGTGCTGGAAGTTAGGTGCCCTGGGTTCTAGTTCTCACCCCGCCACTTTGCTGTGGAACTTTCGGCAAGTCACTTGTTTCTCTGTTCCTGAATTTCTTCATCTAAAATACGGGGATAGAAATCCCTGTTTTCCTGCCTTCTTAGATTACGCTTCACCTGTCGAACAAGGACTGTGTCAGGCCTGATTACTTGGCTTCAACTGCAGGCCTTAGCACAGTGCTTGTCACCTAGTAAGTGCTTAAGAAATATGATCACTCTTAAGAGTTGTAAACAGTAAATCCCAGGAGGTGACGAGATCCAAAGGTGAGTAACCACAATGGCTTTTCCCTGTCCTTCTGCCAAGCCCCGATTCCTTCTTTCTTTCAAAGTTGATCAATAATAATTAGAAAAGCAGCATGTCCTACTTGGGAAGCGGCATGTCCTAGTATGAAAGCAGCGTTGCCTAGTGGATAGAGCAAAGGCCTGGGAGCCAGAGCTAATCCCGGCTCCACCACTTGCCTGCAGTGGGGGCATGTCACTTCACTGTGCCTCAGTTTCCTCACCTGCAAAATGGGAATTCAATTACAGTCCGATTAGACTGTAAGTCCGTCATAGGGCGGGGACTGTCTCTATCTGTTACCGATTTGTTCATTCCAAGTGCTTAGTACAGTGCTCTACACATAGTAAGTGCTTAATAAATACTATTGAATGAAATTCAATACCAGTTCTCCTTCCTTCCTCGACTGTTAACAATACTACTACTACTTATAATAATGGTATTTGTTAAGCGCTTACTATAATAATAATGGTATTTGTTAAGCGCTTACTATGTGCCGAGCACTGTTCTAAGCGCTGGGGTAGACATAGGGGAATCAGGTTGTCCCACGTGGGGCTCACAGTCTTAATCCCCATTTTACAAGTGAGGGAACTGAGGCACAGAGAATAAGGGCAGGGACTGTCTCTATCTGTTACCGATTTGCTCATTCCAAGCGCTTAGTACAGTGCTCTGCACATAGTAAGCGCTCAATAAATACTATTGAATGAATGAATGAATAATAATGATGGCATTTATTAAGCGCTTACTATGTGCAAAGCACTGTTCTAAGAGCTGGGGAGGATACAAGGTGATCAGGTTGTCCCATGTGGGGCTCACAGTCTTAATCCCCTTTTTACAGATGAGGTAACTGAGACACAGAGATGTTAAGTGACTTGCCCAAAGTCACAAAGCTGACATGCGCCTGAGCCGGCATTTGAACCCATGACCTCTGAATCCCAAGCCCGTGCTCTTTCCACTGAGCCACGCTGCTTCTCTGACTGTTGAGCCTCATGTGGGACAAAGGACTGTGTCTGACTTGATTAACTCCTATCTATTCAAGTGCTTGACACATAGTAAGCACTTTATACCATTAAAAAATATTACTTATTGAGCCTTCAAAACTGTTCAAATCCCACCTGTTCCAGGAAGCTCCAGGAAGACTACTTCATCTCGCTCAGGTCTCCTCAACAAGGCCAGGGGTTTGGGTACACTTCGTAACTCAAGTGCAGATGGATATGTTAGGTCTGATGTCTTATGAACTCATTCGCTCTCACAGTTTTGACTACCATCTCTACGCAGACGACACACAGATCTACATCTCTGCCCCTGTCCTCTCCCCCTCCCTTCAGGCTCGCATCTCCTCCCGCCTCTGGGACGTCTCCACCTGGATGTCGGCCCGCCACCTAAAACTCAACGTGAGCGAGACTGAGCTCCTCATCTTCCCTCCCAAACCCGGTCCTCTCCCAGACTTCCCTATCACCGTGGATGGTGCGACCATCCTTCCCGTCTCTCAGGCCCGCAATCTCAGTGTCATCTTTGACTCGTCTCTCTCGTTCACCCCACGCATCCTATCCGTTACCGAGACCTCCCGGTTTCACCTTTACAATATCGCCAAGATCCGCCCTTTCCTCTCCACCCAGACGGCTACCTTACCGCTATGGGCTCTTGTTATATCCTGGCTAGACTACCGTGTCAGCCTTCTCTCTGATCTCCCTTCCTCCTCTCTCGCCCCGCTCCAGTCTATTCTTCACTCCGCTGCCCGGCTCATCTTCCCGCAGAAACGCTCTGGGCATGTCACTCCCCTTCTTAAACACCTCCAGTGGTTGCCTATCGACCTCCGCTCCAAACAAAAACTCCTCACTCTAGGCTTCGAGGCTCTTCATCACCTCGCCCCTTCCTACCTCTCCTCCCTTCTCTCTTTCTACCGCCCACCCCGCACGCTCCGCTCCTCTGCCGCCCACCTCCTCGCCGTCCCTCGTTCTCGCCTATCCCGCCGTCGACCCCCGGGCCACGTCCTCCCGCGGTCCCAGAACGCCCTCCCTCCTCACCTCCGCCAAACTGATTCTCTTCCCCTCTTCAAAACCCTACTTAAAACTCACCTCCTCCAAGAGGCCTTCCCAGACTGAGCTCCCCTTCTCCCTCTACTCCCTCTACCGCCCCCCCTTCACCTCTCCGCAGCTTAACCCTCTTTTCCCCCCATCTTCCTCTGCTCCTCCCCCTCTCCCTTCCCATCCCCTCAGCACTGTATTCGTCCGCTCAACTGTATATATTTTCATCACCCTATTTATTTTGTTAATGAAATGTACATCGCCTCGATTCTATTTAGTTGCCACTGTTTTTACGAGATGTTCTTCCCCTTGACTCTATTTATCGCCATCGTTCTCGTCTGTCCGTCTCCCCCGATTAGACCGTAAGCCCGTCAAACGGCAGGGACCGTCTCTATCTGTTGCCGACTTGTTCATTCCAAGTGCTTAGTACAGTGCTCTGCACATAGTAAGTGCTCAATAAATACTATTGAATGAATATTATGTGTTTTTATAACATTTTATTTGTGTTCCTCCTAGTTCCCTCTTTAAATGGCAATTTCAGGACAGGATGATTTTTCCAGTCATTCCCTCCTCAACCAACATAGCCTTGAATTTTATTTGGTTGGCTTAGATTGTGGTGAAAAAAATGTTGTAAACTGTTTTTGGGCGGATAACCAAAATAAATCAGCTTTTATCTGCCAACTGTTACACTAGATATAAACCTCCCCAGACAGCCATGTCATCTCCCCTAGATGGGCAGTAAGACGATGTACTGAGGGAGAAAAAGTAACAACGAATGACTGATCCAAAATCAGCAATGAAAGAGGCCTATTTTGGGGGACATTTCTTTGTAAGCAAACAGATAATGGTGGAGATCAAATGTTACATGTTTCTTATTTCCAGTAGGCAGAAGCTACCTATTTTAGACTGCAAAACTCAGGAAAGGTCAAGTCCAGCAACAATGGAGCAACAAGAGACGCTCAAAGAACACTGTGACCAATGATGACATGAGTCTCAAGTTTATCCTTTGAAATCTCCAAGTTAAGGGCACAGTGGTGGCAAGCAGAAATTCTATCAGCCACTGAAGAGAGTGGGATGGGCTGGGTTATTATAAAAGGAGAACAGCACGGTGAGGCTATCTTATTTTGAGATGGCAGAATTTCTTTCATTTGGCTCAAAGTGACTCACTAACTACATCTGACACAGCCCCTCCTCTGACACAGAAGAAATACAAGGACCCTTTTGGAGGGGGCTGGGTCCCCACTTACAGGAATTTCAAGGATAACTGGATGACTGGTGACTGGAAAAGCAAAGCCATTGTCTTTCCCTTCCTGGAAGAGCTGTGGCTGCTGAAATGCAAAGTTGAAGTCGTTGGAAGGGTCAAAATGGCCAATGCATGACTCTCAGCCCCTGGATTTTCCTTCTGTGACTTAGGCCATAGCAGAGGATCTTTGATTATCCCAAAATCCGGCATGGGTCTTTGATCTGAATCAGCTCCTTCAAACCAACATAGCCTTGAATTTTATTTGGTTGGCTTGGATTGTGGTAAAAAAAATGTTGTAAACTGTTTTTGGGCAGATAACCAAAATAAATCAGCTTTTATCTGCAAAATGTTATGCTAGATATAAACCACCCCAGATAGCCATGTCATCTCCCCTAGATGGGCAGTGAGTCGATGTACTGAGGGAGAAAAAGTGACAATGAATGACCGATCCAATCTTAGGAACGAAAGAGGCCTATTCTACGGGACATTTCTTTGTAAGCACATAGATAATGGTGGAGATCAAGTGTTATGTGTTCCTTATTTCCAGTAGTCAACAGCTACCTATCTTAGACTCCAAAATTCAAGAAAGGTCAAATCCAGCAACAATGGAGCAAGCAGAACAAAGATATCATTCATTTTTACTGGTCAGAGAAACCAGATCATTCAACTGTATAACAATTCAGACATTAGCCAGGTAGGGTAAAATTGTCTATCGATAGGATAAAAATCTCCTTGTTATATGGTAGGCATCAACAAGTACCGCGTTGAGCCAAAATATAATGAATCTATAGTTCCTGAAGATGTTTAACTATTGGGAAGCTGCATGGCCTAGTGGAAAAATCACAGACTGGGGAGCAGAGGGCCTGGGTTCTATTCCCAGATGGGCCACTTGCCTACTGAGTAACACTGGGCAAGGCTTCTCTATGTCTCAGTTTGCTCATCTGTAAAATGCCAGTTCTTTTTAAATGGCGAGCCAGGGTCTATGTCCGACCTGATTATCTTTTATCTACTCTAGTGCTTGGTACAATGCTTGACACATAGCAAGTGCTTAACAAATACTACAGTTATTATTATTTATATGTGGAAAATAGTAGTGGTCAAAATGTCATGTGACTTTGCTGGACTTCAACCTTCACATTTGTTTCAGTTCCTCTACCAGAAATACATACATATTTCCTTTCTCCAGTTAAATTATTGGGCCATTTCTGCTTAGGGGAACAACCTTTATCAACACACTCTTCTCCTCACCCCTTTTTTTTAGTCTTTGTTGATCAGGACTTCTTGTTCCATAATCAAGGTTAAAACCCAGTACAATTTATAATAGCTGTTTAGGGGTTTCATAATTACTACATAGTATTTACCTACCAGTGTATATTTGATTTTAAATTTTATTTGGTACAATTAGTTTTCCCAGTGGCATAGTAATAGCCACAATAGGACACTCTCAAGGTGTGTGTTTAATTTCTTGTTGCCTGCATCAAGGGCGTTTTTCTTCCATACGTGATATATCTGCTGGATTACAAACTCTTTAAGGACGGGGCTCGTATTTTCCCAAGAGCTTTGTACAGAGCTCTGCAGAGAGCAAGGATTCAATAAATATCACTGATTATTTGTGAGCGTTTTAATACAAATCATTCATTCTGAATCATTATAGCAAACATAAATATCAAAAAACAATATGCACATCTTTCCTTGAAAATCAGGTGAAATCATTTGCCAAGCTAAAGCTGGATCAAACTCTACTTTCCAAATTTAGTACTGTGAAATTATTTTTAAAAAAGGACTTGATCCTATTAATCAAACAGTCATCAGTGGTATTTATTGAGCACTTACTGTGTGGAGAGCTCTATATTAATCTCAGAGTTTACAACCTAATGGGGAGATAAGCAGACAATAATCATAGCCATAGTATAAGTGGGCAAATCACTTAACTTCTCTGTGCCTCATCTACCTCATTTGTAAAATGGGGATTAAGACTGTGAGTCTCACGTGGAACAACCTGTTTACCCTGTATCTACCCCAGTGCTTAGAATAGTGCTCTGCACATAGTAAGCGCTTAACAAATACCAACATTATTATTATTATTATAAGGAAAAACATAAGAGATTTTGATTAATGTTATCTTTTTTATTTCATTCATTGTATTCATTCATTCAGTAGTATTTATTGAGCATTTACTCTGCGCAGAGCACTTTACTAAGTGCTTGGAATGAACAATTCGGTAACAGATAGAGACAGTCCCTGCCCAATGACGGGCTTACAGTCTAATAGGGTTATGATCACTGAAGCAAATGAGATGCCCCACATTCACAAACCTTTCTGTAGTCCTACTGATATGACTCATTCAGTCATATTTATTGTGTGTTTACTGTGTGCAGAGCACTGTACTAAGGACTTGAGAGAGTACAATATAACAAAAAACAGATACATTTCCTGCCCACAACAAGCTTTCAGTCTAGAGGTCACGCTTTTGAGGCTTCCGAGTATTTGTCTATCTTTCCTATGGGTGGAAATGCATCCCTGTTTTCTTGGTCAAAAGTTTCCTTCCCCAGCTTTTCTTCAAAGCAGAGAACTTCTTTGCAAAAAGCCTGGGAAACGCATTAACATAAAAGGTGTAATATCATTTCGGGTTAGCCATAACTTCCCAAGGTTTAACTATCTTCTCTCCTATTTGGGCTGAAATTGTGTAACACAACCCAACCCTCCCCATTGAATGGTTTAAGGTAAATGTGCTAATGTGGAAGAAAAAAAAGCCTTTGTTTCTGTTGTGTCACTGGCTCAAAAAGATTTACAATGCTTCACTGGAGTTTTGGCTGCCTCCAGCCACCCAGCTGTTGTTAGGAATGTATCCATACATCAGGCTTTATGTAAACATTTGGAGCATGAACCACCAGCTGCAGTATAAATCAGGGCAGCAGAAGGTACTCTTGTTTATGTGGTGAGTTTGTGCATTCTGACTAGCTATGCTGTGGGGATTAAGAATTGGACAAAATAAATGGAATAAAAATATGCAGCATACCTAGAACTCAGAATAGTGGCTGGTATCCACTGTTTTTTCTCTTAGTCCCAAATGAAAAGGGAGTATTTTCAGGGCTTAGTAGTAATAATAACTATAATAGTAATAATAGTCAATAATAGTCAACGAGAAGCAGCGTGGCTCAGTGGAAAGAGCACGGGCTTTGGGGTCAGAGATCATGAGTTTGAATCCCGGCTCTGCCACTTGTCAGCTGTGTGACTGTGGGCAAGTCACTTCACTTCTCTGTGCCTCAGTTACCTCATCTATAAAATGGGGATTAAGACTGTGAGCCCCACGTGGGACAACCTGATTCCCCTGTGTCTACCCCAGCGCTTAGAACAGTGCTCTGCACATAGTAAGCGCTTAACAAATACCAACATTATTAGTATTAGTATTCAAGGGTTTATTTTATGCCAAGCACTGTTCAAAGCACTAGTGTAGATACAAGATCATCAGGTCAGGCACAGTCCTTGTTTCACATGGGGCTCATAGTCAATGAGGGAAAACAGCTATCAGCCACTTTTTCCCAATGAGGAAACTGAAGCAGTAAGAAGTTTAGTGATCAGAAACCAGATTCCCCAACTTCCAGACTGATGCTTTTTCCATGAGGCCATGTTGCCTCTTGAAAAGAAAAAGGTGAAAAATCCTAAGTACCTTTCTCCTCCTAGATAATAATACAGGTAATCTTCTATTTCAAGCCTCTGACATGTATTCATTAACTCTCACCAATCTGTATCTTTGAACCTCTCAGTTTTCAAAGTACCTGGCCTGACCTGCTGACTGGAAACTTTGGACATAACGTGCACAGGGACCTGAGGGAATCGAAGTGTGGCAGTCACAGGCCAACTCCTGGAGGGCTCTGCAATGTCATCAGAAATGCCACAATAATATGTAGCATCCAGTTAATCAAGAGTGTGTACTCGCACTTATTCTGCGCAGTGCAAGTTACATCCCAGGCCTTCTGAAACTAAGCCCTCATATTTTTTTTAAAGGTATTTTTTTAAGGGCCTACTCTGTCAAACACTATTCTAAGTGCTGGGGTAGATACAGGTCAGTTAGGGCAGAAACTGTCCCTGTCCCGCATGGGGCTCTCCGTCTAAGTGTGACTTTTGCCTACCTGCCTTCCCCCTGCATTAACATGTACCTGTCCTCCAGTGTCATTTTAAAAACACTTGAGGGTATGGGTAGCATCTGCATCTGAACCATTTGACAAAAATCAGAGATAATGTGGGGAGAAGGAGTGTCAGGATATTGAAACCCAGAAAACCTTCTTAACAAAGAGCAAGCGGTGTATTTTCAATGTCTTTGAAGGGGGAAAAACACTACAGACATTCAGTTAGGTAATTTGCTACTAATTGCATGACCCCTGAGAGTGACAGTAATAACGCAGCCCTTGGCATTTCTCAGCTTTCTCAGCAAGGTTAATCTTTAAGCAAGCAATAACTGAAATCAAAATGAATCATTTTCAATGGTTTCCTTTTTCACTCGCTGCATTTGAGGAGTCAAATATTTCTTTCACCTATGTACCAGGAGAGAAAGCAACTGTACCTCAGCCAGAAAGCAGGGCCAAGAGCAACTGAAAACAAATTTTTGAGCTTTGACGATGCCCGCTCTTTCTGTTTTGAGTCAAGGCTGACTTGCCAAAAAGAGTACTTTGGACAGTTTTGTTTTAGAAGAGAATTGACATCTTCTCTATGTCAAACTGAACTACACCTGAGCAAATGAAAGAGGCGGGCATTCAATCCCCCATTTGGCCACTCTGGTCGTTGAAGTTTGAATAATCCTTTACTGATTCCAATTAAGCGATTACCATGAGGTGGATAGTCGGCAGGATGCCAGCCATTTATCCACCCTGAAAATCCGTTTCACTCTTAAAATCATTCATGACCTCATTAGCTGTTATACTTTATGCCACCAGCAGAGTCCATTGAAAGTATTTTTATAGGAAAAATTATTGAGTGCACCTATAAAATTTGTCATGTCCTAAGTACTTTAGTAATACTAACTCCTGTATTTTTTTTTATGGCCCAACAGTGAAGGAGGTAGACATTATCAGTCCACGTTCCCAGAATGGTGGGCTATAGAGTAGGTCAATCACTCGCTTAAGGTGTGCCCGAAAGGAGCCAGATTCAGCCTGCAATTAGGCAGTCTGCCCGACACAAAAACCTGACCTGTCTCTCCTGACAAATGGATTTCAGTGGAAATAAAGGGGGCTTTGTGATTTCTTTTTCTCCTATAAAAGTGAGCAATCAATTTTAATATTTTGCCCCTAAACTTTAGAGAAATCTACCTATGCAAAGGCTTCAGATGACATTTTTTAATGTATTTGTTAAGTTCTTACAATGTGCCAGGTACTGTATTAAGCACTGGGGTAGACACGAGTTAATCAGGTTGGACACAGTCCAGGTCTCACAAGGGGCTCCCAGTCTCAATCCCCATTTTTCAGATGAGGTAACTGAGGCCATCAGTTACATGCAGTCAGTTCTCCTATAACATAGGGATGCATTCTCAAAGAACTTGATGTTGGGTAAATCAATTAATCCATCAATCAATCATTCAATAACCCTTACCACATGCAAATCACTGTACAAAGTCTTTGGGAGAGTAGAGTAGGGTTAGTAGACATGATCCCTGCCCTCGAGGAGTTTATATTCTAGTCAGGGAGACAGAATCTAAAATTAATTACTGATGGAAGGAAGCACTAGATTTTAAAGATTTGTACATAAGTGCTTTGGGGGAGAAAGCAGTGGGACTCAGTGGAAAGAGCACAGGCTTAGGAGTCAGAGATCATGGGTTCTAATCCCAGCTCCACCACCTATCAGCTGGGTGACTTTAGGCAAGTCACTTCACTTCTCGGTGCCTCAGTTACCTCATCTGTAAAATGGGGATTAAGACTGTGAGCCTCACATGGGACAACCTGATTACCCTGAATCTACCCCAGCACTTAGAACAGTGCTCAGCACATAGTAAGCACTTAACAAATACAAAATTATTGTTATTATTATTACTAAAGGGGGAGTACTCAAGTTCTTAGGGGTCACAAGTGCTGAAGTGGCAGTAGATCGGTAAATAGGGAGAGAGGATAAGAGATTAATCATGGAAGGCCACCTGGAGATGTGATTTCAAAAGGGTCTTCAAGGTGGGGAGAGCAGTGGTGCTGGATTTGAAGGAGGAAGGAGTTTTTGGGAAAAGAGGAGGGCAAGAGTAAGAGATCAGTGATGAAAGATATGAGAACTGGGGCAGAGTGAATAGGCTGGGTTGAGAGGAGTGAAGCTCATGTATTGGTTGGTCGTGGGAAAGGAGCATAGATAAACAGTAGGGAGAGAACTGACTGAGTGCCTTATGCTGGTGCCAGGTGTCTCTGCTTGATGAAGAGAGGAACAGGAAACAATTGGGAGATTTTTGAGGAGGGGGGAGACATGCACAACATGATTTTTTAGAAAAAGGATCTTGGCAGCAGAGAGAAGTTTGGATCGGAAAGGGGAGGGACAGGAGGCAGGGAGGTCTGCAATGAGACTAATATAGTAGTCCCAGAGAGATATCATGAGTGCCAGAATTAGTGTGATGGCAGTTTGGATGAAGAGGAAGAGGCAGATTCTAGAGATACAAAAAAAACCTGATAGGATTTAGTGACGGAATGAATCAGGGGGTTAAGAGAGAGAAAGGAGTCGAGGAAAATGTCAAGTTTGTCGGTTTGAGAGACAGGGAGGATGATAATAATAATAATGTTGGTATTTGTTAAGCGCTTACTATGTGCAGAGCACTGTTCTAAGCACTGGGGTAGATACAGGGTAATCAGGTTGCCCCACATGAGGTTCACAGTCTTAATCCCCATTTTACAGATGAGGTAACTGAGGTACGGAGAAGTGAAGTGACTTGCCCACAGTCACACAGCCGACAAGTGGCAGAACCGGGATTCGAACCCATGACTTCTGACTCCCAAGCTCGGGCTCTTTCCACTGAGCCACGCTGCTTCTCTATGATGGTTGACGATGATGATGATGATGGTTTGTCAACAGTGATGGAAAAATAAGGAGGAAGAGAGAACCTCAGAGGGAAGATGAGTTCAGTTTTGGATATGTTGAGCTTGAGCTGACAGTGGAATGTCAGGGAAGAGATTCCCCACCTACAGAAGGAGATACGAAGTGGCAGAGGAGAGAGGTCTAGGCAAGGGAGGTAGATTAGGGAGCCATGCATGTGGAAATGATAATTGAAGCCATGACAATAGGTGACCACCCCAAGAGAGTAGGATAGATTGAGAAGATTAGACCTAGAAGAGAGGCCTTGAGGGACACTAGCAGCAAGAGCCCGAGAGGGACGGCAAAAGCTGGAGAAAGAGGCTGAAAAGAAGCATCTGCGGAGGTGGGGGTGGCACACTGAGCTGAACGGTGGGATGCTCCCCATCCCAAATTCTACAGTTCCCGCGGCTGAGGCTCTCAACAGGGAGAACAGTGAAGCTCAAAGCAATCTGAAATTGCTATGTAAGCAACACTGTATTTCATTCTAAAATGTTCCAGACCTGCCAACTCATCCTTCCTCAGAGGAAGTCTCCCTCTTTCAGTGCTTGAGGAAAGCAGTCTTTTACAGAGCTGTATCTCACTTGAAAGAGAGCATTTTGCCATGTGTTTTGATGAGACAGGGAACACAAACCTGTTTTTTTCAACTTTCTTCTCCTACAGAGCAAAATTCCCTGTCATCTCCAAAGGGCATCAAAGCAGTTCTGGGACAGGCTCCAAATATTTCTCCACTCTTTCCCAAAGCATGCACTTATGTACATACCCATAATTTATTTTAATGTCTGACTCCTTTAGACTATAAGCTCCTTGTGAGAAGGGAACATGTCTACCAACTGTATTCTTTGGCATAGTGGATAGAGCACAGGCCTGGAAGTCAGAAGGTCATGGATTCTAATCTGAGATCTGCCACTTGTCTGCTTTGTGGCCTTAGGCAAGTCACTTCACTTCTCTGGGCCTCAGTTACCTTATCTGTAAAATGGGGATTAAGACTATGAGCCCCACATGGGATAGGGAATGTGTCCAAACCAATTTGCTTGTAATCACCCTGGCGCTTAGTACAGTGCCTGGCACATAGTAAGCGCTTAACAAATACCGCAATTATTATTATTCTTATAACTCTCTCATGTACTTAGTACACAGTAAGCATTCAATAAATACCATTGATTGATTGATAGAAAGCATGTACTGTTCCCGCTACTCATTACCATCTTGGCCTGAGCCACAGTTACCGTGAAAATGCAGAGACCGTCCCTCCAGTGTCCTTTGGACAGAGCAGACGGGCTCCTAGTCGGAGCACGCCTGTCAGAACTCCCTGGCTTCACCCACGTCTGGATGGTTTTAGCATCAGGGGTTGGAAATTGCAAAAGCTTCAGTTTCCTTTTCATAATGCAAACTTTACAGCTCATAAACTTTCACTGAATTTATAACTGGGGAGCTTGCTTTGGAATGCCTCCTGTATCCTGTACCCACTGGGATGGCTTTATTAACATTCTGAAAAAAAAGGAAGAAGAAAAGGTCCTATGAAATCAATGAAGACGGCCTTCATGGGCAGCCAGTTCAGGCTGGCAGGACACGCTCCTGGAGGGCTAGGGCCTCTTCTCTCAGGATGGCCCCAGCATGGAGATGCTGATCAAAGGCCACTGAAAGTTTCCTCTCTGCCTTAAGTGCTCCCTCCCAGCTAGCCACTCCTCAGCTGCTTTCTCTCCCACCATATTTTTTTTTCCTTTCAGATAATGAACATAAAGATTAGAGATGATTCGGGACTAAACAGAGAGCTGAGTTACAGCTCCACTGGTGAAACCGAAGAACCAATGAATTAATGAACTCAACCCAGCAGGTTATTCTTTGCTGCAGAAGGAAAATCCAAATGGGATAGAGCCTGGAGGAGGGTAAAAAAAATTCATTCAGTCCTCGGGACTCTGAGTCCAGAGTGTAAATTCATGTCCTTAGCTATTTAGGGCTTCTCTAAAACTCCAACACTCACTGGACTAGTTCTGAGCAAGAAAGACAATGTCAGCTATTAGGCATGGCGAGTTTGAAACTAGGGCCTTAAAAGAAGACAGAGGGAGAAAGAAGGTAAAGAAAATGACTTGCTCTTGGACAACTTTATCCTACTCTATCAGACAAATCGCTCCAATTTCTAATAGTCTAATATCCACCTCCTATTGGGTATAACTGAATAGGGAACTGGCTTGAGGCCTATACTTGCTGTTTTCAGCTCTGATCATTTCCGGTTATACAGTGTTAGTCTAAGGAAGTGCAAACCCTTGAAAAAGCCAAACATCGCATTAAGCAATTGGGAAAGAAACTGAAGACATGAAACATCACCCTCAAGAGACCCAACTTTCAACTGAAAGAAGTTACCATTAACAAATCCAGAGAAACACTGAAAATTGATCACTGCCCACTATTGCTTTATTAAAAGGACAAGATTCAGCTTTGCAGTTTTGCAGAAACAGTATTAATGCATCCATGTCAATTCAAATGCTTTCAAAAGTAGGGAATTTTCCAGGCCTTTTCCCACAGAGGACCCTAAGTCACCTTTAAATGCAAAGCATTATGAACAAGGTCAAAAATTTCTTGAAACTCATGCATTTTGTAGCCACATCAATGAAATATGAAAAAACTGAAGACAGAAAAGAATACAAACGTTCCAGTTCATAAACACAGCATGCTGCAAAAATTAAACACTTCAACCAAATAAATGCCAAATGCTTTAAAATTTTCCTGTTTCTTAATTTCTACATGCCAGACAGCTATCAAAAAGTCAAAACCAAAGATGTGTTCCCAGTTAATTAGTGCATTATAGCATTGATTAATTCCCTTCTATCTTCTAAGCACTGTGTTAAGTGCTTAGGATAGAGTACAATTAGAGCAGATGCAATTCTTCTCCCACATGGATTCAAAAACTAAGTGTGGATAGACAGTTTGAATTAAAATAACAATGAATGACCAACAACAGCAATCAAGTCAACAATTTTCAAATAAATACACAGTTCTTGAAATCCTTAGACTCCTTACCACTGCAGCCAAATCTTCTTTAGTTACATACCACAGCCATCTTCCCAATCTATTAATAACATTCATTTAGGATTAGTACTAGAGAAGCAGCATGGATGAGTGGAAAGATCCTGGGCTTGGGAGTCAGAGGGCATGGGTTCTAGTCCTGGCTCCACCACTTGTCAGCTCTGTGACTTTGGGCAAGTCACTTCACTTCTCAGGGCCTCAGTGACCTCATTGGAAAAGTGGGATTAAGACTGTGACCCCCACGTGGGACAACCTGATTACTTTGTATCCCCCTCAGGGCTTAGAACAGTGCTTGGCACATAGTAAAGGTTTAACAAATACCATTATTTATTTCTTTTTTTAGCAAGAGTTGTACTAATAGTAGTCATAGTAGCAGCATTTATTTAGAGACCTTTTTATCCAGTACATTGTACTAAGTGCATGGGAAGTACAGAATAGCTGACACATTCCCTGTCCATGAGGAGTTTGCACTAACTAGGTAGACAAACATGAAGATACAAAGTAAACTGAATGAACATAGAACCATATATATACCAAAGTCAAGGGCTTCTGGAACAGGAAGGATGGTGACGTTATCAACTCCTAATTAGTATTTGAAAACTAGCCAGTAATCCTTTATTTAAAATCTTTCAAAGGCCCCCTTCAGCCCTGACTAAACACTTGCCTGGGTACCTCTTGAACACCTCGAAAATCACCCCTATCCTATAGCATTTATATACATAGCTGTATACTCTCCCATTTCCCTATCTGTAATTTATTTTATTTTAATATTATATTATTTAATAATTTTAATATTATTTTAATATGTCTCTCCTTCTAGACTGTAAGCTCCTTGGTGGCAGGGATTTATTTATTGCCATTGTTCTTGTCTGCCTGTCTCCCCCGATTAGACCGTGCGCCTGTCAAAGGGCAGGGACTGTATCTGTTGCCGATTTGTACATTCCAAGCGCTTAGTGCAGTGCTCTGCACATAGTAAGCACTCAATAAATACTATTGAATGAATGAATGAATGGATTGGGTCTTTCAACTCTGTTGTAGTGTACTCTGCCGAGTGTTTAGAAGAGTACTCTGCACACAGTAAGTGCTCAATAAATACCATTGATTAAATTACCTGTTAAATGATACTCATTTAGGTGAAATAAATTTCCTAAGGCCACATAGTTTGTGCAAGAGTTGAATTTAAAATACAGAGTTCCTAATCAGTGAATTCCCACTATTAATTAAGCCTTGTTCCCTCTTTAAAACTACTTGCAGTAATTCATAGGCAAAGTCAGCTAATGCTGGCTTGGTTTCCCCCGGCAAGTAAAAGACTGAGCTCATTGTGAGTGGAGAATGTGTCTTTTTATTGCTGGATTGTACTCTCCCAAGTGCTTAGTACAGTGCTCTGCACACAGTAAGCACTCAATAAATACAAGGAATTAATATACTATTTTCCCTAGCCATCAATCTATTTTAATGTCTGTCTATCCCTGTAGATGGTAAGCTCCTTGTGGGCAGGGATCAAATCTACTAACCCTGTTGTATTGAACTTTCCCAAGCACTTAGTACAGTTGTTTGCACAAAGTAAGCACTCAATAAATACTACTGATTGATAGATAAATGCAAAGCACTGTACTCAGTTCTTAGGAAAATAAAAAAGAAAAAATTATCATACTTGTTAAGTGCTTACTATGTGCCATGCCCCTTCTAAGCACTGTGGTAGATACAATTTAATCAGATTGGACATAGTCCTTGTCCCACATGGGGCTCATAGCCTTAATCCTCATTTTACAGATGAGGAAAATGAGGCACCGAGAATTTAAGTCATTCTCCCAAGGAAGCATAGTAGAAAAGTGATGGAGCTGGGATTAGAAACCAGGTCCTTCTGACTTCCAGGCCCATGCGCTACCCACTAAGCAATGCTGCTTCGCTGAAGAAACAAAAGAAACACAATTGTTTCATGCCCTTAAGGAGCTGAAAATTCAATGGGGAAGATGTATCTAAAAACATATGCCACGGTAGAAAGAGAGGTAAGCGTTCCCAAATCTCAACTTCACCTCCAATTCCCTCCCAGCGATCTCACGTCTGCTTTAATAAATCAACCCCTCCATCTGCACCTGCACTTCCATTCCTTCTTTCCTTGTCCAGATCATCTTTTTAAATGTCGCTTTGTACGTATCTTTCCCCTCCTCAAGTATCTCCAATGGTTCCCCTTTCTTCTCTGCATCTACCACCATCTCCCAGCTGGTGGCTTTATGCGCACACAGTAAGTAATTAATAACCATGATAACCAGAGAAGCAGCGTGGCTCAGTGGAAAGAGCCCGGGCTTGGGAGTCAGTGGTCATGGGTTCGAATTCTGGCTCTGCCGCTTGCCAGTTGTGTAACTGTGGGCAAGTCACTTAACTCCTCTGTGCTTCAGTTCCCTTATCTGTAAAATGGGGATTAACTGTGAGCCTTGCGTGGGACAACCTGAATACCCTCTATCTACCCCTGCGCTTAGAACAGTGCTTGGCACATAGTAAGTGCTTAACAAATACCAACATTATTATTAATGTAAGCTCCTGTCTCCTACTAATCCACTCTATTCTCCTACTCCATCCCAACTCAGATGCTTCATTCCTTTGAAACTAACCAACTCACTGACCTCCTCTCTTCTCTCCCAGTGACAACTTCTAGTTCACAACTCCTCTGCCTGGAGTGGCCTCACCTCCCACATCTGGCTGACCTTCAAAGCCCTATGGAAATCCTAATACTTTCTCCTGTTATTTAGTAATCTCCTCACCTTACCTCACCTCACCTTAGTAATCACCTCACCTTACCTCAGCACTTCCACTTAACCTAAATGCTGGATACTCTACTAATCACTCTTATTTGTAATTTATTTGTTTCCCCCTCTAGATTGTAAATGCTTTAGGGGTATTTCCCCATCTGATTGTAAACTCCTGAGAAGCAATATGGCCTAGTGAATAGAGCACAGACCTGGGAGTCAAGGAGAACTGGGACCTGCCCCTGCCACTTGTCTGCTGTGTGACCTTGGGCAAATCACTTAGCTTCTCTGTAGCTCAGATGCATCATCTTATAAAATGGGGATTAAGACTGTGAGCCCCATGTGGGGCATGAACTGTGGCCAACCTGATTAGCTTGTATCTACCCTAGTGCTTAGAACAGTGCATGGAACATAATAAATACTTAATAAATACCATTTCTTAAAAAAAGAGAGGTGTCTACTAATTTTATTATAGTAGCAGTAAACGTCCCCTCTCAGGGTCTCACCTAGACAGTTTCCAGTACTACACCAATCTTGACTATGGGAGGGAGAGTCAAGCAGAGGCCTACCCATTCCATTCCTAGCTCAGACAATGGCTAGTGAGTCAAAGGCAACCTGCTACAAGTCAAAACTCACCGGTGCTGAGCAGTAGTGACATAGGAGAGAGTCGAGGGCAGAGACTCAAGTTTATTGGACGAAAGGAGGTAAAGGTAAATCACACTATTATTAAGCCTTTCTGCTCTCATCAATCCAATCAAGGTCATTTAGATTACCTGTAGATTAGTCTGCAAACCCATCATTGGGCAGGGATTGTCTCTGTTGCCAAATTGTACATTTCAAGGGCTTAGTACAGTACTCTGCACATAGTAAGCACTCAATAAATACTATTGAATGAATTTACTGAGCACTCACCTTGCTCAGAGCACTATATTAAGCGCTAAGGAGAATACAACAGAGTTTTAAGACACATCCCCTGCCACAGTCTAGAGGAGGAGATAGTTACTCCATTCTTAAATCATGTGCAAGGCTCATATCTTTTGTTGATGTCTTCCAAATGTCCATCATGATGCCACACTGGCTGAGACACAGCACTTATATATCTATCCTTATATTTCACTCTCCCCTCATCTGTACTTTATTTTAATGTCTCGCCTCTTTTTTGGTATTTGTTAAGTGTTTACTTAACACTTGTCAGGCACTGTACTACACACTGGGGTAGATAAAAGTTAAATCAGGTTGGACAGAGTCAATGTCCCACACAGAGCTCCGGCGTAGTGGATAGAGCACAGGTCTGGGTCACAAAACATTATTCATTCATTGATTCAATTCATTCTATCGTATTTATTGAGCGCTTACTGTGTGAATCCCAACACCAGCACTTGTGTACTGTGTGATCTTGGACAAATCACTTTACTTATCTGGGCCCCATTAACCTCATCTGTTAAATGAGGATTGAGACTGTGAGCCCCACACGGGACAGGAACGGTGTCCAACCCAATTTGCTTGTATCCACTCCAGTGCTTAGTACAGGGCCTGGCAGATAGTAAGTGCTTAATAAATGCCATAATTATTATTATTTTAATCCCCATTTTACAGATGAGGTATCTAAGGCACACAGAAGTGAAGTGGCTTCCCCAAGGTCACAGAGCAGAGATCGGCAGAGCTGGGATTAGAACCATGGTCCTTCTGATTCCCAGGTCCATGCTCTATCCACTTGACCATACTGTTTCTCCCTCTGTGGACCATTAAGCCCCTCGCAACTCTATTGTATTGCACTTTCCCAAGAATTTAGTACACTGCTCTGCACACAGTAGGGGCTCAACAAGGACCATTGATTTACTGATTCGGGCTTTAGGTTATTTCTTCTGTTCTACTTGTTTATGATTTCTGCATTTCAACTCACCACAGAGAAATTGCTCAGGGCTTCCGCTGTTGTCCACTCCCTTTAGGTGAGACACTTGGAGAAACAGCAGTGCTTATAACCCATCCAGACACACATACACTTATATTTGTGGGTTCACTCTAGTGCACAATCTTCCTCATGTCCTTGAAATTAGATTCAATAATTTTGCCAGGATCAGATGACCCAAGAAAGCTAACTTTCATAATTACGAGTTGAAACAGAACTTTCAGTTAATAGAACTGGTAATTTTATCTTTATTACACATTTTTTTTTCCAGGAAATGGTTATTACCTACTTTTTTAAAAATGGCATTTGACTGAATAATAAGAAACAACTTCTTTCAGTTCCTGCCAGATGCAGCATTCTAAATCAATACTAAAGCAGGATATGAGGTGTAAGTCTACTGTACATTTGCCCCTCACATAAACAATACAGCCCATCTGTCATCCTTATGTTTCGTTCCCCACATAAACATGGAAAGAAAAAAAAACAGATCCCAGCTCTCTTGGCCTGCCAAGCAGAATACAGAGGCACATTTTTAAAAAAAAATTTTAAAAATCCCAAACTGAAAACCTTGCCTTCCATTGAAGAAAACCAATTGCATTTCTTAAAAACAAACAGCCTGTTGTGGGTAGGGAATGTGTTTGTTGTTATAGTGTACTCTCCCATGCGCTTAATACAGTGCTTTGCACACAGTAAGCGCTTAATAGTTACAAATGAATCAATTAAAAAAGGGCTCACCCACAGCCTCTATTCTGATAGTGAGATCCATATTAATATGATTTCCCCATCATGCCACATTTCTTTAATCATAAAGAATCAGGGACTAGTAATATACTCCCCCACCCACTAAGAAAACAGAACACTTTTTCAAGAGCATCAAGGAGGGCAACTATCTTTCTTTTCAATTTTAGAAAAATACACGTGATAAATGAACTTGACTGAATGGCGATATTTTTATTTTGCTTACTGAATACTGAGGGAACCAAACACATTTGATTTGGGAAGACCAGTGGCCAATGGTTGAATTTGATATTCAATGGTCCAGAGCTCCACAAAACCTCTCTCTCCCACCTTATAGTTCATTAAAGAACATGCCTGGACAACGAAGAGCATTAGCATGCATCAGCCCAACTTTATTTCAATTTGCAGATTTTGGCCTAGCCACGTGGAAAGGACCCCATAAAAGCATTATTAGAGTTCTGTGGAACCTGCCCTGTACTTTGGATACTAAATAAGTGGGCACTGTTACTCAGCAATGATAACTAAAAAATAAGTCCCTTTTGTCATTTAGACTGTGAGCCCGTTATTGGGCAGGGATTATCTCTGTTGCTTAACTGTACATTCCAAACGCTTAGTACAGTGCTCTGCACATAGTAAGTGTTCAATAAATACGATTGAAAGAATGAATGAATGAATGAATGAATGACAAAGCAAGGAATGGTGAGAAGGGGCACTGAAGTTGAGCGATAATGGCAGAGATGGATTAAGGTGAAGTGCCAGGAAAGGGAAGTGGCCAGTGAAAGGGGAACATCCAACCATCTGGAACTTTCCCCTTGGGGAAGCAGAAGGAGGCTGATGGGTCAGAATCACCTGACCAATAGGGCAAAAGGTTTCTATGTCCCGCCAACATCCTAGCTGCATTACTATGACAGACAAAATGCTAAGGGGCAATGAGGGTAATTCAACTGAAAATAAGGAGAATCTATAGAATAGATGCTGCCGTCCCACCAGATGGTAATTAGAAGCAGGTGATTGACCTGTTTCCTGGAATAAGATTGGGGGGGGGGGGCAGCTACCGTTTAGTCTTACATAAGAAAGGAACTCCAAAAGCCCTATGATCTTAGACCTACATTGGCCAAACCCCACTGAAACACTGAACGTAGTAATCACAGAAGCATCCATGAACTTAAGATCTGTGACCACTGAATCATGACAGCCTTCTAAGAGCCAATTAGAACAGTTTTTGTTGGAATCCATTTGCCCCTGTTTCTTGTTCTGGACAGTTCTGTTTCTTGTATTCTGGACAAAAATTCCTCCTAGGGCAGGACCCAAACTCCTCTATCAGATATACGCTGTACCATTACTCCATTAACCTTTTTTGTCCCACATCCCGTCCTTCAGGAATTCTTGAATGGCGACAGTCTGGACAACCAAAGATTAAATTAAGCCATTTTAGAGAAGAAGCATGGCCTAATGGATAAATCATGGGCCTGAAAGTCAGAAAGACCTAGGTCCTAATCCCGATCTGCCACTTGTCTGCTGTGTGACCTAGGGCAAGTCACTTTTCTGGGTCTCAGTTACCTCATCTGTAAAATGGGGATTGATCGATTCATTCAATCATATTCATTGAGAGTTTATGGCATGCAAAGCACTGTACTAAGATCTTGGGAGAGTAGATTATAACAATAAACAGACGCATTCACTGCCCACAACGAGCTTACAGTCTACAGTTGGGGAAAGAGTTCAGTACAAATAAAATAAAATTACAGATATGTACATAGGTGTTGTGGGCTTGGGAGAGGGGAAGAGCAAAGGGAGCAAGTCAGGGCAATGCAGAAGGGAGTGGGAGATGAGGAAAAGAGGGGCTTAGTCTGGGGAGGTCTTTTAAAAGAGATGTGCCTTCAATATGACTTTGAAGCGGGGAGAATAATTGTCAGATCTGAGGAGTGAGGGTGTTCCAGTCCAGAGGCAGGATGTGGGCTAGGGGTCAGAGGCAAAACAGGCGAGATCGAGGCACAGTGAGAAGGTTAGCACGAGGAGCAAGGGGTGTGAACTAGGTTGTAGAGGGAGAGAAACAAGTGAGGTAGGAGGAGGCATGGTGCTGGAGTGCTTTGAAGCTAATGTTGAGGAGGTTTTGTTTGATATGAAGGTGGATGGGCAACCACTGGAGTTTTTGAGGAGCGGGGTGGCATGTCCTGAACATTTCTGTAGAAAATGATCTGGGCAGCAGAGAGAAATATGAACTGGAGAGGGGAGAGACAGGAGGCTGGAAGGTCAGCAAGGAGACTGATGCAGTAATCCAAGTGGGGTAGGATGAGTGATTGTATTACCATGATAGTAGTTTGGATGGAGAGGAAAGGGTGGATTTTAGCAATGTCGTGAAGGTGGACTGACAGGATTTAGCGTTGGATTGAATATGTGGATTGAATGAGAGAAGAGTCAAGGATAATGCCGAGGTTATGGGCTCGTGAGCTAGGAAGGATAGTGGTGCTGTCTACAGTGATGGGAAAGTCGGGTGAGGACAGACATTGGGTTGGAAGATAAGGAGCTCTGTTTTGGACATGTTAAGTTTGAGGTGAGGGGAGGACAACTAAGTAGAGACGCCTTGAAGGCAGGAAGAGATGTGATACCGGAGAGAGGGAGAGACATCAGCGCCGGAGATGTAGATTTGGGCATCATCCTCATAGAAGTGGTAGTCGAAGCCATGGGAGCAAATGAGTTCAGAACTGAACCTTGATGTACCCCCACAGTTAGGGGGTGGGAGGCAGATTAAGATGGGGTTAAGACCATGAACCCCATGTGGGACACGGACTGTGTCCAACCTGATTATCTTGTATCTGCCCCAGTGCACAGTGCAAGTGCTTGACACACAGTAAGTGCTTAAATACAATTTTTTTAAACCATGGCTTCCCTCTCTGCGGTTCAGAGAAACTGCTCACTCTTGCATTCCTGAGCTTCAGAACTGGCTCCGAAGTCACGAACATATTTTCCCCCTAAATTCTTGACCCGGATTTTGCAATCAGGGTGATAGAGCCAGCTGGGCCACGGTGGTCCATAGCATCATCGAGTCACTAGTCTGTTTATATTACAAATATGGTAAACAAACCCCCTTTTATGTGCAAAGGAAAATAATTTGAGCTTTTCTCCCCACTTCTGGCCAGGGAAAGTAGCTGAGATGGAAAGGAACAGAGATTCAGGTTTCCTTAAAACTAATGAACATGACATTGCTGAACTGCTATAAGAAAGGGTTAGGGCCCACAACCATCCTTGAGACGATTTGGAGACATCACCTAGTCCACCAGCAACCCTTCTCCCATTTTATTTCTCCTGTAAAAAGTACCTGGGCTTGGGTGATAAATTTTCATCTGGAGCAGAGGGGCTCCCCTTTAGACTGTGAGCCCCAGCTAGGACAGGGACTCTGTCCAATCTGCCTATGTTGTATCTACTCTAAGCAGCATGAGAAGCAGCATGGCCTAGTGGGTAGAGCACAGGCCTGGGAGTCAGAAGGACCTTGGTTCTAATCCAGTCTCCGCCACTAGCCTGATGTGTGACCCTGGGCAAGTCATTTCACTTCCCTGGACCTCAGTGCCTCATCTGTAAAATGGGGATTAAGACTTGAGTCCCAAGTGGGACAGGGACTGTGTCCAACTTGATTTGCTTGTATCTACCCCACTGCTTAGAACAGACAGTGCCTGGAACATAGTAAGTGCTCAGCATATACCACAATCATTATTATTGTTATTATTATTAAATGCTTAGCAGAGTGCTTGGCACGGAGTAAGTTCTTAAATACCAGAAAGAGGGGGATGGTGAAAAGTAGGTGGGATGCTTTCTGGCAGGGGAAAGTAAGTGGGATAGGACTCAAGTGTAGGAGGTGGGTTTCAAAGAGCTAAAGAAAAATGGGATTTTAGGAGTTCGCAGACCTTTGTAAAACTATCAGATCTGGTCAGAGAAGCGGTTTGGCCTAGTGGAAAGGGCAAGATCTTGGGAGTCAGAAGACCCATGTTCTAATCCCAACTCTACTGTGCCACTTGCCTGCTGTGGGTGACCTGGTGTAAATCCTTTCATTTCTCTCTGCTACAGTTTCCTCATCTGTGAATTATAAATTAAATACCTGTTCTTCCTCCTGCTTAGATTGTGAGTCCCACGTGGACACTATCTCACCCGATTATCTTGTACTTACCCTAGTGTCAAGTAGTCAGTCAATTTATTTTATTTTATTTTTTGAGCACTTTCTGTGTGCAGAACACTGTACTAAGCACTTGAGAGAGTACGATACAACAATAAACAGACATGTTCCCTGCCCACAACGAGCTACAATTTAGAGGGGGAGGACAATGCTTGGCACAATGCCTGAAACATAGTAAGGGTTTAATACATACCACAATTATTATTATAATTATTATTGTCAAAGAAGATACCACTGATGGCGAAGAGATGCTCAGGTACTAATGAATGGATTATTTCCTTTTTTAAGGAATTTGTTAAGTGTTTACTATGTGTCAAGCGCTCTTCTAAAATACAAGTTAATCAGCCTGGATGCAGTCCCCTTCCCAAATGTGGCTCATAGTCTAATGAGGAGGGAGAACAGGAATTGAATCCCCAATTCACAGTTAAGGAAACCGAGGCCCAGAAAAGTTTAGTGACTTGTCCAAGGTCACACAGCAAGCAAGTGGTGGAACAAGGGTTAGATCCCAGGTCCTCTGGCTCCCAGGCCCGTACTGTTATCCACTAGACCACAGTGCTTCCCAAAGCTTCTCGGAGTTCTTAAATGGGAATCTCTGCCTGGCTCATTCCAGGTATCTGTACAAAAGGAGTTCACACCTGGGGTTCCCTGGTTCAAAGAGAAAAGGTTTATAGGTAAATAAAGAAAGCACCACCTAGTAAGCCCTTTTCCGGCAGGCTCCAGCTCAATCCTGACCCTCTCTCCACCCATGGTATCAGATCCACCCACTTCTATGCACCAAATCCCTAACCAATAGCAAGAAGAATAGTAGACTCTTGAATGGAACACATGTCTCCAAAACTTGCATCCTAGAATTTCATTTTTCTGACAGAGCAGCCCAAACCTAGAAGACCACAGAGGATGCAAAATTATCAAGGGGTCAAAATTATCAAGTAGCAGGCCAAGGAATGCTAACTACATTTCAAACATTACTGAGGTGCTTACAAATTGCTCTCTCCCTTCTTTCCTCCTTGAATAGTTTCATTCATGACAGAGTAGGCTTTCTGTGAATATCTATCGGGAGCCAAGTACCCAAACCACACAATCTTAGGACCAGACAGATTAAGTTACCCAGTGACTGTAGGGGTGGATGGCTCAATACAAGTCTACGTCTAACAGATGATCTGGATTGTCACACACCAGTTTGAGACCACAAGCACGAAGTGAGAAAAAATGGCACACGAAATGTGGCACTTGGAATTTTCTACAGCAATCACCAGGGAGGTAAGGGAACTAGATCAATAACCGAGTTCAAAGTTGTAATTCACTTTATCCCACAAGATGGAAATTCCAGCCCATTACGGCATATCAGTACCCCTAGAAATAACTTGGACTATGGAGCCTGATAGCTTCAAAACACCCAAAATCTCATCTCAATGGCCAAGTTTTATCTACAGATTTATTAATTTCCCCCACTAGAGTCAAGGGCTGTTCTTCCCAACCCATTCTGAACCATCCACCAAAACCAAGTAAAATGATCCTCTCGAACAATGAAGCATTACCCTACCACCCTAAAGCCAACTAACTGAGCTGGCAGACAAAGTTTCCTAATCTTTCATTCATTCATTCATTCATTCATTCAATCGTATTCATTGAGCACTTACTGTGTGCAGAGCACTATACTAAACGCTTGGTAAGTACAATTTGGCAACACATAGAGACAATCCCTACCCAACAACAGGCTCACAGCCTGGAAGGAGGGAGCCAGCCAACAAAACAAAATTAGACAGGCATCAATAGCATCAATATAAATAAATGGAATTATAGATATATACACATCATTAATAAAATAAATAAAATAATAAATATGTATATATATACAAGTGCCATGGGGTGCGGGGGGAGAAGAGGGAGGTAGTTGGGGCGATTGGGAGGGGAGGAGGAGCAGAGGAAAAGGGGGGGCTCACTCTGGGAAGGCCTTCTGGAGGAGGTGAGCTTTCAGTAGGGCTTTGAAGAGGGGAAGAGAGTTAGTTTGGCAGATGTGAGGGGGAAAGGCATTCCAGGTCAGAGGTAGGACGTGAGCCAGGGGTCAATGGTGGGACAGGCGGGAATGAGGTACAGTGAGGAAGTTAGCACCAGAGGAGTGAAGTGGAGCGGAGCAGAGTGTGCCGGCTGAGCTGTAGAAGGAGAGAAGAGAGGTGAGATAAGAGGGGGCAAGGTGATGGAGAGCTTTGAAGCCAATAGTGAGGAGTTTTTCCTTGATACGAAGGTTGATAGGTAGCCACTGGAGATTTTTGAGGAGAGGGGTGACATGCCCAGAGCGTTTCCGTAGAAAGATAATCCAAACAGCAGAGTGAAGTAGAGACTGAAGTGAGGAGAGACAGGAGGTTGGGAGACCAGAAAGGATTCTGGTGCAGTAATCTAGTGGGGATATGATGAGTTATTTTACTAACAAGGTAGCGGTTTGGGTGGAGGGGAAAGGGCGGATCTTGGTAATGTTGTGAAGGTGAGACTGGCAGGTCTCTAATGAAAGTCTCATGGTGCAGTACATGCCTTATGCAGAAGCAGTATTGCCTAGTGGATAGAGCAAGGGGCTGGGAGTCAGAAGGACCTGACATCTAATCCCAGCTCTGCCACTTCTCCATTGTGTGACTTTGGGCAAGTTACCTAACTACTCTGTGCCTCAGTTACCTCATCTGTAAAATGGGGAGTAAGACTGTGAGCCCTATATGGGATATGGACTGAGTCCTACCTACTTAGCTTATATGGACTCCAGCACTTGGTCCAGTGTCTGACACAGAGTAAGAGCTTAACAAATACCATATACATCTAATTCAGCTAAGAAGTTTGAACAACTGGAAAAAGTCAGAGATGGATTTTCACATCTATTGTGCTACACTTGATTTTAGGAAAACAATCTCTCATTTCCTCTTTGAATTCTGCTTTTTTTCCTGTCATATAGGAGGTGGTGTTTGTGCTGTAAGGGTGGGTGGAGAGACAGGTGTGTGTGTGTGTTTGTGTATTAGAAAGAGGAACAGAGACAAGAGAGGGACAGAGAAAGAGGCAGAGACAGGGAGACAGAGCAGAGAGACAAAGCAAGAGAGTGTAATTTGAAATTGCTATGGAGCAGAAATTGCAGAAATGAACACTTAGTGTTTGACTGCCTTTCTCAGAAGCTATAAATAAATGTTGTGCACTTGGGGAAAAATTCCAACACAATTAGCATCACAATAAAGTTCAAAAGATTTTGCTTGTTTAACATTTCATAGAGCAAAATGTGCCCACTCATCCTGAAACCATGATTAGGATAACTGTAGGGTCCACTACCCCCTTACAACTGAACCATGGACCTTAGTGGGTCCCACAGGAGGAAAGACCCTCCCAAAAATTCATGGGTGAAGTGACTAGTAATAACAACTCAGTCTATCACCAAATCCTGTTAGTTTGACCTTCAAAGTCAGAGATGTTTTGACTCTTTCTTCTCCTTCAACACTGCCACTACGCTGATCCAAGCACTTAGCATATCTGTCCTTGATCAAAGCATCATGGGTGAGTCCCACAGAGGCCCTTCTCCCACACCACATTCTCTCCCAACATCAGACCAAGCCAACAGGACTCCCTAAGTGGGCCTTCTCAACTTTAAAATTTTGGGAAGCTGTGGTCACCTACCCTTTGAATGGACATGGAATGGCAAATCCTAGAAATGTGGAGGAAGAACCAGCTGGATTTAGGGAAAGAATGAACATAGGGGTTGAAAGAGAGGAAAGGAGGATGGTGGTGTTGGCAATTGTAATGGGGCAAGTGAGATGGAGAAGATGTTAGAGGAAATAATAATAATAATACTAATGTTGGTATTTGTCATGCGCTTACTATGTGCAGACCACTGTTCTAAGCGCTGGGGTAGACACAGGGTAATCAGGGTGTCCCCTGTGGGGCTCACAGTTAATCCCAATTTTACCGATGAGGTAACTGAAGCACAGATAAGTTAAATGACTTGCTCACAGTCACACAGCTGACAAGTGGCAGAGCGGGGACTTGACCTCTGACTCTCAAGCCCTTGCTCTTTCCACTGAGCCACGCTGCTGAATAGTTCAGGTTTGGATATATTAATCTTGAGATGCTGGGATGACATCCATATAGAGATGTCCTGAAGACATGAAGAGATGAGAGATTGCAGACAAGGAGAGAGTTCAGAGCTAACAAGGTAGATTTGGGGGTCCCCATATGGAGTTGGTAGTTGAAGCAATGAGCATGATGACTACTTCATCTGTAAATAGTTTTATGTCCATCTTTTCTGTTACAGGGTAAACTCCATGTGGGAAGGGAACGGGTCACTTCTTTGTTTTGTGCTTACCAAGAACTTAGTAGATTGTATTGAATCAAGTGAGCACTCAATGAATACTAATTCTACTAGTATCATTTTATTGTACATTCCTTGAGAATAGGGATCGTGTCAGTCAGTTGTATATATTGAGTGCTTCTTGTGTTCAGAGTACTCTACTAAGCACTGGGGAAAGTACAAATATAACAGACTATTTCCTGCCCACAAAGAACTTACAGCCTAGACGGGGAGACAGACATTAATATAAATAAAATTACAGGTATGTACATAAGTGTTGTGGGACTGAGAGGGGGAATGAATAAAGGGAGCAAGGAGGTGCAGAAGGGAGTGGGATATTCTCCAAGTGTTTAGCCCTTTACCTTCAAATAATAATAATAATAATAATAATGTTGGTATTTGTTAAGCGCTTACTATGTGCCAAACACTGTTCTAAGCACTGGGGTAGACACAGGGGAATCAAGTTGTCCCACATGGGGCTCACAGTCTTAATCCCCATTTTACAGATGAGGGAACTGAGGCACAGAGAAGCTAAGTGACTTGCCCACAGTCACACAGCTGACGTGGCAGAGCTGGGATTCGAACTCATGAACTCTGACTCTCAAGCCCGTGCTCTTTCCACTGAGCCACGCTGCTGCTTCTCAATAGGCACTCAATAAATGTTATTAAAAGTCTTAATTGTCCATACTGGTTTAATCAGCCAGAAATTATAGATAGCCTCTACTTAGGCACAGAGGGTAGTTTAAGACAAAGCCACACCTTCCTAGTTTGGTTAAAATTGGGCACGCTGGCTAAATTATTGCTCCCATAATTCTAGCTGTTGTTCCCAGAATAGTCAATGGCTGCAGGGGGATGTTACCATCCAAGTCAAAATTTTCGGCAAGAAGAATTACTACCGTAAACGTCACAGTCACTCATTCATTCTATAGTATTTATTGAACGCTTACTGTGTGCAGAGCACTGTACTATGTGCTTGGAAAGTACAATTCAGCAACAAATAGAGACAATCCCTGCCCACAACAGGCTCAGTCCTAACAGGAAACCACTGTTGTTCAGAAAAACCATGACTATATTTAGGCATAACCAAAGCTTCTGTTCTGCTCTTGAGCATCTTTCCATTTTACTTGACATCAGAGAACAAATGTGAAGTAAATATCTCTTTATTCTTGCCCTCCTTCCAAGACCATTCATAATCTTGGACCAACATTTGGTCCCATAACCCTAAGACTTATCTGACTTTGAGTAGAGTGAATAATTTTCACTGAAATTGCTGCATCGCAAAGCTCAAGTGAAGCCAACAGAATGGGTCTTCCAGCGTTTGAAGCTCACTGCCCTGTTATGTGTCTAGCGTCACTCAAATTTGAATCTTTGGCAGTTACGGAGGTCTGCAGATAAAGGCTCACACAAAATTTAGCTTTTGCTGCTGTTAAGCAGATGTCTTCCGCTTTTCCTCCTGTAGGAAAGCAAAGACATATGGTGCCCATCCTTTGCAGATGACATTTCTAGACTCTATTGCACTATTACACCATTCAGGACTCGGCTGGAGCCCTCCAGGATGAAAGTCAGCAGCAGAAGCAGCTAATGGTATTTGTTAAGTGCTTACTATGTGCCAAGCACTGCTCTAAGCACTGCCGGGGGGGAGGGTACAAGGGAATCAGGTTGTCCCACCTGGGGCTCACAGTCTTAGTCCCCATTTTACAGATGAGGTAACTGAGGCCCAGAGAGGTCCCCTCCTCCTCCATACCTTATCTCACCTTGGCTTCACGGACTCTGTCCTCTCCCGGTTCTCCTCTTACCTCTCTGGCCGGTCATTCTCGGTCTCCTTCGCTGGCGCCTCCTCCCCCTCCCATCCTTTAACTGTTGGAGTTCCTCAAGGGTCAGTTCTTGGCCCTCTTCTGTTCTCCATTCGCTCTCACGGCTTTGACTACCATCTCTACGCAGATGACACGCAGATCTACATCTCCACCCCTGTCCTCTCCCCCTCCCTTCAGGCTCGCGTCTCCTCCCGCCTCCGGGACGTCTCCACCTGGATGTCGGCCCGCCACCTAAAACTCAACGTGAGCGAGACTGAGCTCCTCATCTTCCCTCCCAAACCCGGTCCTCTCCCAGACTTCCCTATCACCATGGATGGCACAACCATCCTTCCCGTCTCTCGGGCCCGCGATCTCGGGGTCATTCTTGACTCGTCTCTCTCGTTCACTCCACACATCCTATCCGTTACCGAGACCTGCCGGTCTCACCTTTACAATATCGCCAAGATCCGCCCTTTCCTCTCCACCCAGACGGCTACCTTTCTGCTACGGGCTCTCGTTATATCCTGGCTAGACTACTGTGTCGGCCTTCTCTCCGATCTCCCTTCGTCCTCTCTCGCCCCGCTCCAGTCTATTCTTCGCTCCGCTGCCCGGCTCATCTTCCCGCAGAAACGATCTGGGCATGTCACTCCCCTTCTTAAACACCTCCAGTGGTTGCCTATCAACCTCCGCTCCAAACAAAAACTCCTCACTCTAGGCTTCAAGGCTCTACGTCACCTCGCCCCTTCCTTCCTCTCCTCCCTTCTCTCTTTCTACCGCCCACCCCGCACGCTCCGCTCCTCCACCGCCCACCTCCTCACCGTCCCTCGGTCTCGCTTATCCCGCCGTCGACCCCCGGGCCACGTCCTCCCGCGGTCCCGGAACGCCCTCCCTCCTCACCTCCGCCAAACTGATTCTCTTCCCCTCTTCAAAACCCGACTTAAAACTCACCTCCTCCAAGAGGCCTTCCCAGACTGAGCTTCCCTTCTCCCTCTACTCCCTCTACCGCCCCCCCTTCACCTCTCTGCAGCTTAACCCTCTTTTCCCCCCATTTCCCTCTGCTCCTCCCCCCTCCCTTCCCATCCCCTCAGCACTGTACTCATCTGCTCAACTGTATCTATTTTCATTACCCTATTAATTTTGTTAATGAAATGTACATCTCCTCGATTCTATTTAGTTGCCATTGTTTTTACGAGATGTTCTTCCCCTTGACTCTATTGATTGCCATCTTTCTCGTCTGCCCATCTCCCCCGATTAGACCGTAAGCCCGTCAAACAGCAGGGACTGTAACTGTTGCCGACTTGTTCATTCCAAGCGCTTAGTACAGTGCTCTGCACATAGTAAGCGCTCAATAAATACTATTGGATGAATGAATGAATGAAAGTGACTAGCCCAAAGTCACACAGCTGACAAGTGGCGGAGCAGGATTAGAACCCATGACCTCTGACTCCCAAACTCGGGCTCTTTCCACTGGGCCACATTGCTTCTCATGAAAGCTCTGAAAGACAGGGACTCTGGCTTCTTTAATGTCAGAAGAGAAGCAGTGTGTCTAGATCATAGACCTGTGTGTTTGCTTTATGGAATTTAAGTGCTTACTATATGTCAAACACTACTCTAAACCCTGGGGTAAGTACAAATCAATTAGGTTTGATATAGTTCCTGTCCTGCATGGGACTCACAGTTTTAAGTAGGAGGGAGAACAGGTATTTAATCTCCATTTTACAGTTGAAGAAACTGAAGCACAGAGAAGTTAAGTGACTTGCCCAAGGTCACACAGCTATCAATTGGTAGAGCAATTGGCAGAGCTAGGATTAGAACCCAGGTTCCCTGACTCTCAGGTCCTTGTTCTTTCCACTAAGCCAGGCTGCTTCCCTAGGAGTCAGAAGGACCTGGGTTCTAATCCTGGCACCACTTGCCGGCTGTGTGACCTTGAACAAGTGAAGTCACTTCTCTGTGCCTCAGTTACCTCATCTGTAAAAGGGGGATTTAAGAGTGTGAGCCCCATAAAGGACTTGATAACCTTTTATCTAACCCAGTGCTTAGAACAGTGCCTGGAACATAGTAAGTGCTTAACAAATACCATTTGAAAAAAGAGAGACAAAACATCTAAGCACAGCCATGTATACAACATGATCTGGATGTGAGGTGTTCTTGAAAATATATATAGGTCGAGAATGGCTGTACCATGAGGCACCTGTTTCCATAGTCTTAAATGAAATTTATTAGGGTCTATTCCAGAACCAGTCCTAATATGATGACCAGGACATAGAGGAAAATAAAAATTTCACAATAAATCCCACCCTTCGATGATTCGCATCCCATTTCCTAGGGAATTTCCTGCCCTGCTGTACCCCAAACCTTGTTCCTTCTTTCCCTGCATCCCCACCCCAACCTTCTCACTCAGACGTACTACACAACAAAGTGAGGCTACATTCCTTGCAAATGTGGCTTTAGGATACATTTTCCCATAGACTTACATGCTATAAATTAAGATATGGTTCCAAAACTAAACTACCATCTAATCTTAATTAAAGTCACACAGCATACCATCATATCGACTAAAGTGCTCTGCACACAGTAAGCGCTCAATAAATATGACTGAATGTATCCTGATTATTCATTCACTCATATTCATTGAATGCTTATTGTGTGCAGAGCAGTGTACTAAATGCTTGGGAGAGTATAACAATGAACAGACACATTGCCTGCCCACAGTGAGCACTTATGAATCTGGGCAGAAGGCTTTAAAATTAGAAGTTTATTCTGATGACTGTAGTTTTTGGTTTTCAACTTCAATATAAAATTTGTCTAATTTAAATTAAACAAAGCCTCCTTCTTGTTTCAGAAAGTACCTTGTAACTTGATTCCTCCTGAACATGATAATAATGGTGGTATTTGTTAAGCGCTTACTTTGTGCCAAGCACTGTTCTAAGCACTGGGGTAGACACAAGGTAATCAGATTGACCCACATACGGCTCACAGTCTTCATCCCCATTTTCCTGATGAGGGAACTGAGGCCCAGAGAAGTTGAGTGACTTGCCCAAGGTCACACAGCTGACAAGCGGCAGAGCTGGGATTAGAACCCACGATCTCTGACTCCCAAGCTCGGCCTCTTTTCACTGAGCCATGCTGCTTCTCGGAACATAACTACATCAACTCTTCTCAATATTTTTTCATCAATGAATCTGAGTTTTAAAAGGACTGATGAATGACTTCTTATTCCCTAAATCTTGGCTGGTGGTCGAGAGATCATATCTTCTTCATTTATTTTGGTATCTTGTAACGATGCATTTGAATAGTGAGGTACCAAACCACAATGGCTGAACCTGTGGATTGTACTTACTGATGAATGGGTATAAACGATAATAATAATGTTGATATTTGTTAAACACTTACTATGTGCAGAGCACTGTTCTAAGCGCTGGGGTAGATACAGGGTAATCAGGTTGTCCCACGTGAGGCTCACAATCTTAATCCCCATTTTACAGATGAGGGAACTGAGGCGCACAGAGAAGTTAAGTGACTTGCCCACAGTCACACAGCTGACAAGTGGCAGAGCGGGGATTCGAACCCATGACCTCCGACTCTCAAGCCCGCATTCTTTCCACTGAGCCATGCTGCCCTGAGTTGTATATATCATGGGATGGTTTCATTTCTTTTTCCTGACTCTCTCAACAACCTGGACACATTAGATGCCTTTCTTCCAACTCCCCCAGGATGTGATTCTCTGCTTTTTGTTTAGGGATCGGCTAGGTCAGCCAGCTTCCTCAGGAAGTGTCTTTCCACACTCGCTCTATTTCCTTGTTGATTTAGCTTCTGAAGGGATCAGTAGTGCCTGGGACCAGGGTTTGCTAATTACCCTGTTGGGACCTCTGGGAACAAAGCTGTGCTATGCTGGACCAAAGGAAAACAGTCCCTCATTAAGTATTTGACAAAAAGTGACCAAATGATGATTTCCCGACACTGTGACCTAGTGGAGGGCTGGCATCTTGCCGGTCTGTTTAGAGGCTGCTCCCCAAATTTGACAGAGCACACCTCCAAACACACTCAAAGTTTTTTTGTTTATTTTTACTGGTATATGTTAAGTGCTTACTCTGTGCCAGGCACTGTTCTAAGCACAGGGGAAGACATAAACTATTCAGGTTGGACACAGTCTAACAGTCTTAATCCTCATTTGGCAGAGGAGGTAACTAAAGCACAGAGAATGAAATGACTTGCCCAAGGTCACACAGTGGACAAGTAACAGAACTAGAACTCAGGTCCTTCTGACTCCCCAGGCCCGGGCTCTATCCATTAAGTCACGCTGTTTCTCCTAAAATCCCAATTCTTCCAACAAGCCTTCACTGATTAACTCCCAGCACCCTTCCCTCCGTAGCCGCTTAGTCATAAGCGAAGCACTAAATCAGTGGTATTCACAGAGTGTGTATTCTGTGCAGAGCACTGTACTAAGCACTTGGGAGAACTCAATAGAGTTAGCTAGACGTGATCTTTGTCCTCAAGTAATTTACAGTCTAGAGGTGAGGCAGACACTAAAATAAATTGCAGGTTAGTTAAGCAAATGCATGGAAGGATATGTGCATAAATGCTATAGGATGTGTACTGAAGGACTTAGGGGTAGGACTAAGTGCATATGTGAGGCAGTTGGGAGGGAAAATAGGGTGGGAGAATGAAGCAGGTTTCCCAAAAGGACATATTATTTCAATAGGTCTGTGAAGTTGATAAGAGTTGGAGTTACTTGGAGTTACTGTCTCCATTTCCTCTCCTCCAATTCTCTTCTCCAACCCCTCCAATCCGTCTTCTGTTCCCTTCACTCCACAGAAACTACCCTCTCTCAGGTCAACAATGACATATTTCTTGCCAAATCTAATGATCCCAGGTCCATCCTAATCTTCCTCACCCTCTCAGCTTTTTTTGAAACTGTTGGCTTCTTTTTCTGGAAACATTATCCAATCTTGACTTCACTGATATGTGTCTTCTCCTGGTTCTCCTCCCATCTCTCTGGCCATTCCTTTTGAGTTTCTTTTGCCTCCCACCCTCTGTAGGAACTCTTCAAGGCTCAGTACTGGGTCCCTGTCTATTCTCCAACACCCATTCTCTTGGACAACTCATTGGCTCCTGTGGCTTCAACCATCTTCAAGTGGATGACTACTAAATCTACCTTGCCAGCTCAGACCTCTCCCCTTCTCTGCAATCTCACATTTGCTCCTGCCTTCAGAACACCTATACGTGGATATCCTGCTGAAATCTCAAATTTAACATGTCCAAAAGAGAACTTCTCATCTTTCTATGCTAACCAAAATGTCTCATAGACTTGCCTATCACTGTAGACACCCTCCATCACCCTCCCTGCCTCATAAGCTCATAAATTTGGAATTATCCTGACTCATCTCTTTCAAGCCACACAGCCAATCCATCGCCAAATCCTGTCCATTCTACCTTCACAACATTGGTAACATCTGCTGTCTCCTTTCCATCCAAACTGCTATCACATGGATCCAAGCACTTATTTCCCACCTTGACTACTGCATCAGCCTCCTGGCTGACCTCCCTACCTCCTGACTCTCCCCACTCCAGTAGACACTTCCTTCACTCTGCTGCTCAGGTCATTTTTCTAAAAAAATGTGTAATCCATGTCTCCCCACTGCTCCTAAATGTCTAGCATTGCCCATCCACCTCTGCATCAAAGTCCTTACCATTGGCTGTACAATACTTAATAATAATAATCATGTTGGCATTTGTTAAGTGCTTACTATGTGCCGAGCACTGTTCTAAGCGCTGGGGTAGATACAAGGGAATCAGGTTGTCCCACGTGGGGCTCGCAGTTTTATTTTCCATTTTTACAGATGAGGTAACTGAGGCACCGAAAAGTTAAGTGACTTACCCCAAGTCACACAGCTGACAGGTGGCAGAACAGGATTAGAACTCGTGACCTCTGACACCTAAACCTATGCCTTTCCACTGAGCCACACTGCTTCTCTAAACTTGTAAAGCTCTCCACCAACTATCTTACCTGGCTAATCTCATATTATTACCCTTTTACACCACTCTACTCACTGTACCTCAGTCCCTGTGCATGTCTTCATTCTGGCCTGGAACTCCCCCTCCCTTCATATCCATCAGACAAACACTGTTCCCATCTTTAAAGCTCTTCTAAAATCACATCTCCTTCAAGACGCCATCCCTGACTAAGCCATTATTTTCCCTATTTGTCTTACTTCTGCATCACCCATGCACTTGGATCTGCGTCCCTTAAGCGTTTGATATTCACTTCAACCTCTGCCCCACAGCACTTCAGAACATATCCTTATTCTCTCCCATTTCCTCTCTCTGTAATTCACGTTAATGTCTGTGTGCCCCTGTAAACTGTAAGGTCCTTGTAGGCAGCAACTGTGTATACCAACAATACTGCTTTGTACTTTCTCAAGTGCTTCACACAGTGCTCTGCACACATTAAGACTCGATGATGACTGACAGACCCATCCTTAGCACTTTTTCATGCATATAAATTTAAAAATACTTTGAGTTACAGCTATTTGACCCCTCTACTTGTAAGTTATATGAGACTATCAGCTCTACATGGTACAGGGATTGTGTCCAACCCTATTTGCTTGTATCCACCCCAGCTCTTAGTACAGTGCCTGACACATAGTAAGTGCTTAACAAACACCATAATAATTATTATTATTATTTGTCTCCCTCACTGGAAAGAAAGGTCCTTGTGCGTAGGGACTATGTCACTTTTTTGATACTTCCCAAGTGCTCAGTATAATATATTGTACTCAGTGGGCATTCAAAAATCCATGATTAATAATAATAATAATGTTGGTATTTGTTAAGCGCTTACTATGTGCCGAGCACTGTTCTAAGCGCTGGGGTAGACATAGGGGAATCAGGTTGTCCCACGTGGGGCTCACAATCTTAATCCCCATTTTACAGATGAGGGAACTGAGGCACAGAGAAGTTAAGTGACTTGCCCACAGTCACACAGCCGACAAGTGGCAGAGCTGGGATTCGAACTCATGAGCCCTGACTCCAAAGCCCATGCTCTTTCCACTGAGCCACGCTGCTTCTCCAATTGATTGAAACCAATTATCCCCACTAGCGAGGGTCAGTCCCACCTGGACTGTACACTGTTTTGTCCAGTAGTCATCTTCTGAGAGAAAGTGCCCCTTGGCCTTCCCAGATACATTCAGGACAGACTCCTACCCACACTTGGACAAACCCAGAATCTGGAATATTCCCAAGAGCTCAGATAGGAAAGCTGAGTGGCTACAGGGGAAATGTCTTAGAGCCTTTAAAGGTTGAACTGGAGAAAGCCAGCTGAAGGAGAGGTTCTCGTCTCCATGACCTTGGGCTGCTGCATGACTACAAGCTGGGTTGGAATACCAGTGTCCTAAAGAGACAGTGTACTGCACTGAAGCCAGTAGCAATCCAGAAAGACCCCACTGAGAGGGAGGGTGACTCACGTCTTGATGGAAATCCACCAGGCTGGCCTCACCACTGCAATGGGGGCATCTCAACAATCTAGCTCATCAGGTTGTGCTTCATTATGTCTTTGAAATATGTGCCCTTTTCAATCCCTGCTAGAGCCCATGCTTGGTAACACACCTTGGTAGTGAGACCTTGTGGAGAGAGCATAGGCATAGAGTTAGAGGGCCTGGGTTCTACTCCCAGCTCTGCCATTTACCTATGTGAGCTTGGGCAAGTCAAGAGAAGCAGCGTGGCTCAGTGGAAAGAGCCCGGGCTTTGGAGTCAGGGCTCATGAGTTCGAATCCCAGCTCTGCCACTTGTCGGCTGTGTGACTGTGGGCAAGTCACTTAACTTCTCTGTGCCTCAGTTCCCTCATCTGTAAAATGGGGATTAAGACTGTGAGCCCCACGTGGGACAACCTGATTCCCCTATGTCTACCCCAGCGCTTAGAACAGTGCTCGGCACATAGTAAGCGCTTAACAAATACCAACATTATTAAGTCACTTAACTGCTCTGGACCTCAGTTTCCTCATCTGTAAAGTGGGGATTCAATACCTGATCTCCCTCCTACTTAAACTGTGAGCCCCATATAGGACAGGGATTACGTCTGACCTCATTATCTTGTCTCTACCACAATATTTATACTTGGTACATAGGGCTCAAAAAATGCCACAGTTATAATTATTCAATTAATTAATCACATTTGAACCTTACCGTGTACAAAGAGCACTGTATTGAGTGTTTGGGGAAGTACAATGCAACAGAGTTTGTAGACGTGATCCCTGCCCACAAGGAACTTACAGTCTAGAGCCAGACATTCAGTTCTGGGTGTCCTATTGTCCATCTATACCCACTCCATTGGAGAACTCATAATTATAATAATAATAATGTTGGTATTTGTTAAGCGCTTACTATGTGTAGAGCACTATTCTAAGCGCTGGGATAAATACAGAGTAACCAGGTTGTCCCACAAGAGGCTCACAGTTAATCCCCATTTTACAGATGAGGTAACTGAGGCACAGAGAAGTTAAGTGACTTGCCCATAGTCACACAGCTGACTCCCATGGCTTCAACTAACACCTCTATGCAGATGATGCCCACATCAACATCTCCAGCCCTGATCTCTCATAAACACTACTGAATGAATGACTGAATGATGCAGAAGGGAGGGAGTAGAGGAATGAGGGCTTAATCAGGGAAGGTCTTTTGGAGGAAATGAGGTTTTAATAAGGCTCTGAAGGAGGGGAGAATGGCGATCTGCTATATATGAGGGGAAGAGACTTCAAGGCAAGAGGGTGGATGTGGGCAAGGGTTCAGTGGCAAGATTGAGGCACCGTGAGTAGGTTGGTATTAGAAGAACAAAGTGAGTGTGCTGGGGTGTAGTAGGAGATAAGATAGGAGGAGGCAAGGTGATTGAGTGCTTTAAAGCCAATTGTAAGGAAGGTCTGTTTGAGAAGCAGTGTGGCTCAGTGGAAAGAGCACGGGCTTGAGGGGCAGAGGTCATGGGTTCTAATCCCAGCTCCGCCACTTGTCAGCTGTGTGACTTTGGGCAAGTCACTTCACTTCTCTGTGACTCAATTACCTCATCTGTAAAATGGGGATTAAGACTGTGAGCCCTACATGGGACACCCTGATCACCTTGTATCCCCCCAGCACTTAGAACAGTGCTTTGCACATAGTAAGTGCTTGACAAATATTGTCATCATTATTATTATTATATAGAGGTAAGTGAGCAACTACTAGGAGGTCTTGAGAAATTAGGAATTGTAGCAGTTTACCAGTCTGTAAAACTGACTGGTTTTATAGAAAAATGATCTGGGCAGCAGAGAGCAGGGTGGACTGGAGTACGAAGAAACAGGAGGTAGGGAGGTCAGCGAGGAGGCTGATGCAGTAGTCAAGGTAAAATATGATAAATACTTGCATCAGTGTAGTGGCAGTTCAGAAGGAGAAGAAAATGTGTGTTGGGGGTGGGGGATTAGTGATGTTTTGAAGGTAGAACTACCAGGATTTGGTGACAGATTGAATTATTATTCTTAGTTCAGTCATGAACTTTGGGGAGAATCATTCCTCCCGTGAGACCCATCAGGGTCTATGCTTCAGTTAGGAGGGGTTGCCGACCCTACAGTTGTGATAATCACAGTTCCATAGGGAGAGGGCTCATTTTGCTCTAGGAAATGTAAACCAAGCAATATCTTCCAAGACGACCCCATAAAGGAGTGTTTTATCACACCTCCTGATTAGTTGTCTTTTACTTGAAATTATAAAGTCTCCGAACTTTTCTGAGAGAGGGGTGGGAAGGTCTCAGTAAGAAGGAGGTGCAATTTGATCTGTAAATCCACAGGCATCCCAGGTCCCTAGCAGGGAAGAGTGTTTTAACTGCCTTTCATCTCTTTCCTGGAGCTGCTCGTGGTTGTCCCACTTCTGGAGGAAGACTCATATCTGATCCCCAGTGGTGAACTGAAAATCGGGCATACGGAGGAAGAATTTATTCATATTAATGTCCTGCTTCTCCATCTAGACAGTAAGCTCATTACGGGCAGGGAGCATATCTGCTAATTGTGTTGCATTGTACTCTCCTAAGCACTTAGTTCAGTGATCTGCACATAGTAAGATATCAATAAATGCAACAGATAGATGGATTAAAAAAGGGCAGGAAGGCAGAGATCATTCAAATACTTGAATTATGCTCCACTCCCATTTTCAATTATTTCGAGATTAATTAAAAGGACTAAATCTGGGGGTGGGGTGTGGATTGGGAGGGAGGATGGAGGTGCCAGCTTCAGAACACATCAAATGACTGACATAGGGAATGCGGAACCATGTTGGATCACCGTTCAACTCTTTTGCCTCGGGATTGGTAGAATCGATAGGTTGCCCGGACAAATAGATACAAATAGATACAATCAAATACCTCTTATGTAAACTACACCCCTGTCTCACAGGCCCGTGACCACTAGCCAAAAGCAGCAGCAGCAGGGAAGCAGAAGAGCAGAGGATGAAGGTGTTCAGTCTCTTCCTTCAGGCCTCTTCACCTTCAGTAGCTGGGTTTGGTTGCTCTCCGGCTGATGCCGGAGGATTCTGGTTTGACAAGGATTCTTGTTTGACCCCTAAGACAATGCTGCAGTGCATCAAGCCGGCCATCTCAGAGGACACACACTCCAGGAGCCCTCATAACCACACCACCTGAGCCTCGTCAGAGTGAACCCCTGTGCTGTCATCTGCAAGCAACACCTTCCCTACCCACAAGGAGCCTACAGTCGAACGGGGAGAAAGACTTTAAAATGCTTACAATGCAAGTGAATGGAATATGTAACTGGGAACAAATATAAACATGAATCCTAACAAGGTGTAAATAAATGCATAAAATTTAGGTCCGGATTGACCGAGAGGTGATGGAGAATGGAACACAGGAAATACTCTTGCCCTTGGACGAGATGAACTCGGGGAATAAGAAAGTCTTTTGAGCTTTAGTTTGAATAGTTTCAAGGCACTAACCTAAACAGCTTATTAAAATAATCATTTTGCTTTCACAGAAGTACCATAGAAATCCTGCTACCAATTCCCTACGGCTACCATGACGTCAAAGGAAGTGTTTCTATGTTATTTGTAATGACATAATTAAGATCTGGTTTATATTTATTTGGATAGCACAGTGGGGATGGAATTAAAAATATTTTAGTAGGTAACACAACATATGCTGTAGGAAAATTGACAGAGATTCACCCTCCTGCATTTATTTCCTAATTTACCTAGGTACACCTCATTTGGGGGAAAGGGGAGGAGGGAGCAGAAGAGGGTGCTGTCTTTAATGAGACAACTACCTAACTGAAAGCTTAATGGGGAGGGTAAAAAGGAAAGCAAAAAGTTGAAAAAATATTTTACCTATTGGGGAGTGTCTACCAATTCTGGTGCACTGCACTCCCAAATGCTTAGTACAGTGCTCTTCACACAGTAAGCACTCAATAAATGCCACTGATCAAACTACTGGAGGTAATAGTCACAGGACTCTGGGAAACAAGAGTCTCTCAAAGCAATATTTCAAAACACCACTGGAGAGATGATGGACTGTTATACTGTAATGAAGGATAGAACCTCAAGTTTTAGATACAGGAGGGAGGTGGTTAGGAAAACAAACTAATATTCGCAGTTTGCGAGCTGGAATGCCACATGATTACAAACTCTGCCCTTTTTAGATTATTTTTCTTTGAAACCCTTGTGCATATCCAAGACCTTGGTAAATCAAAGTCCCCCGCAAGACCAGTCTAGACAACTTTGTTTTTCAATTTGAGTCTTTTTACTTTACTCTTGCCAAGGCCAAGAACATCTTACAAGGATTAAAAAGTTTTTAATTTTGCTTCACAACGACAACAGTGTCATCTCTGCTCAAAATAATCAAGTGACAATAATATTGAGGAGTTGTAGTCTGCAATTTAATTAAAACAGTCAGGCTTTCCACGACCAACCCCAACAGATTTTCAGGCATTTATTTAACATGATCATAAAATAAAAAAAGCTTGAGGCTAAAAACCTGGTTTGTATCAATCTTGGAGCAAACTACTTTGCAAACTCTGAAGTTTGCTTACCCTTTCCTTTTATCCCAGTTCAAGTATGTATTGGTTTTTAGTGTCATATGTGAAGCTGAAAACGTTCTGTAACACCTGATAGACTACTGCCATTAGACCCGTCATTTGATTTCTCTGAAGGAATATATGAATTCTGTAGATTTCGGCTCAGTGATTCTGCAGCCATGAAAGCAATCAATTCAACCAGTTTTACCTATAAGGAACTAAGAATACAACCTAAACTTCAGACCTAATCTGATCCATTTTATGGAAAACTGTTATCCAGAACATCTAGGTAGCAAAATGACACTGGTGCCATCTGTCCTTGTTTCCACGGTTAAACTTAAGAGTGCCATCCAATTAAAATGTGCTAATTTTGGAGGTGCAATGACCTGGAGTAGTCAGGAACCGGGAAAAGGAAATTAAAACAGATGTCTGTGATCCCTCGTCAATCAGGGTGCACACCCCAATGATTGATTCTGTTAAAGGCTGCCTTTGTTTTGTTTCATTTTTACAGTATTTGTTAAGTGCTTACTATATGCCAGGCACTGTACTAAGCACCAGGGTAGATACAAGCTAATCAGGTTGGACAGAGTCCATGTACCACATGAGGCTCACAGCCTTAAGCCCCATTTTACAGATGAAGTAACTGAGGCAGAGAGAAGTGAAGTGACTTGTCCAGGGTCATATTCATTCATTCAATAGTATTTATTGAGCACTTACTATGTGCAGAGCACTGTACTAAGCGCTTGGAATGTACAAATCGGTAACAGATAGAGACAGTCCCTGACCTTTGACAGGCTTACAGTCATATAAGCAGACAAGTGGTGGAGCTGGGATCAGAACCCATGTCCTCTGATTCCCAGGCCTGTGATCTATCCACTAGGCCACTCTGTTTAAGCTGGCATTAAAAAATGAATGACAAAAATTTGCAGTAGCTAGTGTGCCCATGAAAATGAGAGGTCCCTCCCTTCTCTTAACCCATTTAGATTACATGGTAAGGAAATTGTCTATTTATTATTATAATGTACTCTCCTAACAGTTTAGTACAATGCTCTGCATCCAATAAGCGCTTAATGAATGAATGAATGAATGAATGAATGGATGGATGGATGGATGGATGGATGGATGGATGGATGGATGGATGAATGAATGAATTAAAGGTACATTCACTAGGGCTATTTGTCTTCCAGCATCAGTTTTGGTAGCCCTGCTTACTTTCCAATGGGGAATGCTGGCAGGGAAAGCAAAAGAGTATTTGGGAAACACGCTGAGTTCCTCAAGAAAGATGTTCTTTATGTCATCATTAATGTCCTCATTAGTTAAATCACCCAAGAGTTACTTATCCCACCAAAAACTAGATATGTAGACAGAGTTGTTCTGGTAATTATATAGCTTTCCCTTTAGGACTTGGCTTTCTTTTCTATTCCTTCTCTTGGAGAAATCTTATGATTGCATAATGTTAATGATCTAACCTGAGCTGACAATAACCAGAAAAGTCAGTTACACTAACACTGCAGATATGAGCTGAAGATTAACTCCTGTTACATGTAAACTTTCTGGAGTTTCAATGGGTTTAAACCAAGACATGTGCCTTTCAAATGGAGATGGTTTCAAGGTGAGGTTTCTGCAGTTTCTACTTGGATAAACATTAACAAACAATTTGCAGTAGCTCACAATAACCGCTGCCTGTCAAAAGGCATTTAGATTATTTTAAGTTTCACACACTCTTCCCTGAAGTCTAAAAGTTAAATTATAACTAGTAAAACTATATAGAGGATATAGTTGTTGACTTATTCCAGTGCAGATTGTCACAACATGTGAATTTTAACCCTGCAGATGTAGACATAGTGCAGGGAGGGGGTAAACTCAGTAGAGAGCACCCCAGCAACCTCTTCTGTCCTGCCATCAACACGAGCTAGCAGGGCCTGGGCAAGGGCCCTTCCCCACTTCCCATTGGTCAGTTTCTGGAGTGCCATGAGGCACTTTAGCCCTACGCCAAAGGTGTCCTTTCTCTTGATTCTGCCAAAGATGGATTTTCAATGTCCAGCATAGGCTAGTGGAAAGAGCACAGACCTGCAGTCAAAAGATCTGGGTTCTAATTCTTATTTCTCTACATGTCTGCTGTGTGACTTGGGACAAGTCACTTAACTTCTCTGCAGCTAAATTATCTCACCTGTGAATGCAGATTCAGTATCTGTTCTCCTTTCTACTTAGATTGTGAGCCCCATGTGGAAGAGGGACTGTCTGATCTGATTATCCTGTATCTTTCCAGGATTTAGAACAGTGCTTGACACATAGGAAGTACTCAACAAATACTACAATTAGTATTAATATTGTTATTTTTATTGTGGAGAGACCATGAGCAGGGGAAAGTGCTCAGGCTACATTGGTCCCCAGGAACTCTCTCAATGCCACTATTGGTTTTATTTTGAGTAGATGGCGGGTCATGGGCCACCAGAGAAGAGCAGCAGAGGAAGCGGCAGGAAAGCCCGGGGAATCCAGAGCCACTATCCCAACCTGGGCAAGCCCAGCTCTCTTGCCCTGTGTTTCCCCACACCCTTATAGTCTAGGGAGGTAGCCTGGGCAAGGAGAGTCCCAGAGGGAAGGAGCCAGGGAGTCTCCAAAAGGGTAGTCCCTTTTCATTAGGAACAAGATTGGCTCTGCCCTTGAATCTGTGCCCCAGAGAAAGTTCCCTGAATGTTTATTGTTTCTCCTCATCTGTACAGCGCTAAAAGTGATAACTCAACATCTCCAGTTTGAGAAGAAGCATGACTTGGTGGAAAAAGCAGGGGCCTAGGAGTCAGAGAATCTGGATTCTAATTCCTGCTTAGTCATTTGTCTGCTGTGTGACTTTGGGCAAGTCATTTAACTTCTCTGTTTCAGTTCCCTCATTTGCAAAATGGGGATTCAATACCTGTTCTCCCTCCTACTTAGATTGAGAGCCCTATGTGGGACCTTATTATCTGGCAACTATCCCAGTGCTAGTACAGTGCTTTACCCATAGTAAGCATTTAACAAATACTACAATCATCATCATCTCTAATTTGATTTCCAGGTTTAAAAACGCAGCGACAAAGGTTAGCGGAGGTGGTTTGTTTTTACCTTGTATCACGTTCAAAGACTTTATTGAAAATGCTACCACTGATAGAATCCATGCTGATAAATACTAGTCTACACGAAAGTAAAGTGTTGTCTTTTAAAGTCCAATCACAGACACGTATGCTGTAACTGGGCACTGTCCCTCCCAGAACCTCAGTATCTTCTCCCAGACATATCACTACTTTCATTGAGAAATTCAACCATTTATTATTGAATCCAAAAACTGGGTGGACTTCCTACTAAGGAGGTGAAACATCAGTGGGAACAACCTAGATAAGTAAAAATAACAAAAATGGAATACTTACAGTTATAACCAGGTGCGATACGGTTTTGAGCTTCCAAACTCGCTAAGGTGATATGGAAGATGATATGCAGGAGCAGAAATGATAGACTGAAGAAACACAGGGACTTGAGTAGCCGTCCTGTATGTCCTAGGAAAGAAAAACGATAGAACTGTGAAATTTCAATTGCAGGGAAACTATGAAACCCACAGAGAGAAGTTTTGCTAAAGCTGTCTCACAGATAAATATTGTTTTATCTTTGTTCACCAATATAAATGTGCATCTATAAAGCTGTCCTCTGTACTCAAAGACACCACTGACAGTGAGAATTCCAACAATCCACACAGAAAAGCTCAAAGGCACAAAGCGTTAAAATTTCCTCTATCCATCATTCCTTGGGTAGTGTACTGTTTTTATTACTATTGAAAGACCTGGTAGAAAGACCACAGGCCTGGAAGTCAGAGGACCTGGGTTCTAATTCCAGTTTTGCCACTTGCCTGCTGTGTAACCTTGGGAAAGTCACTTAACTTCTCAATGCCTCAGTCTCCTCACCTGTAAAATAGGGATTCAATACTTGCTCTCCCTGTGAGTCCCATGTGGGACAGGGTCTGTGTCTGACCTACTTAACTTGTATCTGCCTCAGCACTTTAGAACAATGCTTGACACACTGTAAGCACTTAATAGCATTTTAAAAAATATAAGAGTTTGATACCTAAATTAAGAACAGCTACCTTAATATAACTTGGAGGCAGCAGGTAGCCCTGGACACCAATCATTCATTCATCCAGCTGGGATATTTGCCTTACAGATGGTTCTGTATGTGAATACCAACTAAAAAAGTTCAAATAAAAACCAAAGTCTTTGTAATTTTTTAATTGTATCTACTTATTTACCAAATTCAAAATTTCTACCCATAATTTCCATATGTTATCTATGGTGACCAGTTCATCTTTGTATCTTAGTCAAATTATTCTCCCTTGGGAAGAGGGATCCTGTATACTTTATTGTACTCCCCCAAGCACTTAGTACAGTGTTCTGCACAGAGCAAAATGCTCAGGAAATAAAATAGATTGATTGCTTATATTTTAGCAAAAGAGATCCCTACATGCAACTCTCGAAAATATCACTACTTTCCAAATCAATCATTCCATCAGTTGTATTTATTGAGTGCTCCCAGTGTGCAGAGTTGTGTGTTTGGGAGAGCACAATACAGGAGAGTAGGAGGACACAATCCCTGACCACAAGAAGCTTACAGACTTAGAAGGGGAGGCAGATATTAAAATACATTACAGATAGGGGAGACAGCAGGGAAGAAGGAAATGGACATGAGTCCCATAGGGTTGGGAATGGGGCGAATAGCAAAGTGCTAAAGAGTTAGACCTTAGACTACATGCCCCATATGGGACAGGGACTGGGCATGACCTGATTATCTTGTATCTACCCCAGTTCTTAGAACATTGCTTGACACATAGTACTGTTAATAATTATTAAAGGAGTATAGACACAAGTGCATAGGTAATGCAGAAGGGAAGTCAAATGGGGGCCAGGGCTCAGTTAGGGAAGGCCTATTGGAGGAGATATGATTTTAGTTAGACTTTCAAAGTGGGGAGAATGGTGATCTGTTGGATAAGAAAGTGTCCTATTTGCTACTCGGTGTGATGCAGAGATAGTGCACATGGATTCTTACCAATAAATAAGTGTCCAGTTTGAGAAAGAAGATCTGTGGATATAATTAGGGTCTGACCATTCTTTGTCTCTGCCAGATGCTGCCAGTGAGTCTACTGAAGTGTTTCTTGCTGTCTTTATGTTTGCAAGGGAGCAGACCCCAGATCCTTCTCTTCCTCTGTTCCAGGCATAATGCTTTCCTGGGCAAGGAGGCTTGATACTCATCTCTAGCTAATGTAGGAGTTGCCAGGGTACTTCATTAACACAGACCCAAGAAATGTTAATCATGTGGGAAGCAGCATAGCACAGTGGATAGAGCATGGGCCTAGGAGTCAGAGGGTCATGGGTTCATTCAATCGTATTTATTGAGCACTTACTGTGTGCAGAGCACTGTACTAAGCCCCGGCTTTGCCACTTGCCTGTTGGGTGGCCCTGGATAAGTCACTTCACTTCTCTGTGCCTGAGTTACCTCATCTGTAAAATGGGAATTAAGACTGTGAGCCTCATTCAGGACAGGGACTGTGTCCCACCTGATTTGTTTGCATCCACCCCAGTGCTCAGTACAGTGCTTGGCACATAGTAAGCACTTAAATATCACAGTTATTATTATAATAATAATAATAATCCTGGCACTGGGCATAGGCCCCCTCAGGCAGTCCATCATGCCTCAGAAAGGAGATGAAGACTCAAAAATGTAGACAGCCATGGCAGCTTGCTCCAGAGCAAGCAGAATTCTTCAAATCAGTTCAAAGTTAATCTTTGGTCATTCAAAATAATTGTTTTAAGTTCACTGGTCACCAGACTAAATTCATTACTGCTCATTAATAAACAAATATCAGATGCTTTAAGCCAGATATTTCAAATGTTGTCCTTTCAGGGCTCCTTGCCTTTTAAATTAGCATGATTCTCTTACAGTAACTGCAGAAGAAAATTTGCTGTCAATCTCCTAAAAATGACATGTGGCTGCTTCCCATCCTCTCTGAGGTTCAGTGTCCACTAAAGCACATGTTCAGCAATAAGACAGAGAAGCGAGGCTCCATCTGGATAGAGCATTTGCTATAGCCCTCAAACTTGGTTCTTGTATTTATAATTGAAAAGCGAGGTTTGCCTACAAGCAGGTTACAGTGTGTTGGCTGAAACTAGACAGAGCCCAGGTCCCCAGAAAAAGGATTAACTAGAATTTCCATGAGGTTCTCCGTGTGGTAAGGAGGGATCTTTGAATAATCTGAAAGGCACAAATGCATCTTTTCACAGGTGTAAAAACAATGTGGCTTTGGGGTTTTTGGGTGGGAGAAGGAATTCTTCAAAATGATTGAAGCATCTTGTACCAAGCTGTTCTGCTCTGTATCTTGGGGATCCTGAATCTGAACTTCGACCACGTTCAATCATCTGACTTTTCCACTCTGCATTAGGTTGGTGAAGGCAGGCACGGCCTTCTCCCCACAAGTGGCTTGGATGCAGGGCCCACTTTAGGAGTGGAAGTCCTGCGCTATCACAGGGGCCCTTGATATTAAGAGGAGAATTTTCAGTTAATCAACAGGTGTGACTTATGAAAATTTTGTACTCTTCTAATTGACTCGGAAGCAAGAAGTCATTGGAGCCAGGTACAAATTGGTATCTTGAATGGAAAGGAAATTCTGCTCCTCAAACCCTTGGCCCTATTCTCATCTCTTCCCAGAACAGAGATTGTGTGGTCTAAAATCATCAGTAATATTCGAGTGTCTACGGCATGTAGAGCACTGTAGTACCAAGTTCCTGGGAGATTACAATATCTGGTCTCAAAGGGTTTACCCTGCTCAGGAAAGAGAGAGAGAAATAAAGAGAGAGAGAGGCAAGGGGAGAGAGAGACAGAGAGAGAGTGTTTATAAACTTCATCCAAATAATAAATGGTGACAGAGCAGATGGCGAACATTTGAAGATGAACTGAATTTTGTTCAACCTAAAAATTAGCATGGGAACTAAAAACTACAGCACATCTTTCTGTCCTTCCTTAATTTTGGAAGGAGAAAATCATCAATTCCTTCGAACAATCTCCAAAAAGCGACGACATATCCAATACGTCACCAAATCCTGTCACAACATCACCTAGATCCGCCCTTTCCTCTCCATCCAAACCGCTACCATGTTAGTACAATCAGTCAGTCTATCTTGCCTAGATTACTGCATCAGCCTCCTTTCTGACCTTCCAACTTCGTGCCTCTCCCCACTTCAGTCTATACTTCACTCTGCTGCCCGGATTATCTTTCTAGAGAAACGCTCTGGGCATGTCACCCCTCTCCTAAAAAATCCCCAGTGATTGCCTTTCAACCTCCATATCAAACAAAAATTCCTCACTATTGGCCTTAAAGCTCTCCATCACCTTGCCCCCTCCTACCTCACCTCCCTTCTTTCCTTCTACATCCCAGCCCGCACACTCCCCTCCTCTGTTGCTAACCTTCTCACTGTACTTTGATCTCACCTGTCTCACCACCGACCCCTGGCCCATCTCATTCATTCACTCATTCATTCAATAGTATTTATTGAGCGCTTACTATGTGCAGAGCACTGTACTAAGTGCTTGGAATGTACAATTTGGCAACAGATAGAGACAATCCCTGCCCATTGACGGGCTTACAGTCTAATCGGGGGAGACAGATAGACAGACAAAAACAAGACAACTTAATTGCGATAGAGTTAAGGGGATGTACACCTCATTAACAAAATAAATAGGATAATAAAAATATATACAAATGAGCACAGGGCTGAGGGGAGGGGAAGGGAGAGGGGGAGGAGCAGAGGAAAAGGGTGCTTAGCTGAGAGGAGGTGAAGGGGGGGCAAGAGGGAGCAGAGGGAGCAGAGGAAAAAGCAGAAGCTCAGTCTGGGAAGGCCTCTTGGAGGAGGTGAGCTCTCAGTAGGACTTTGAAGAGGGGAAGAGAGTTAGTTTGGCAGAGGTGAGGAGGAAGGGCATTCCGGGACAGCGGGAGGACGTGGGCCAGGGGTTGACGGCGGGATAGGCGTGAACGGGGGAAGGTGAGGAGGTGAGCGGCAGAGGAGCGGAGCGTGCGGGGTGGGCAGTGGAAAGAGAGAAGGGAGGAGAGGGAGGAGGGGGCAAGGTAATGGAGAGCCTTGAAGCCCAGAATATCCTACCCCTGGCCTGAAACACGCTCCCTCCTCAAATCTGCCAGATAATCACTCTTCCCCCTTCAAAGCCCTACCGAAGGCATACCTCCTCAAAGAGGCCCTTCCAGACTAAGCCCCATTTTTCCTCAGCTCCCATCCCTTTCACGTCACCCTGACTTGGTCCCTTTGCTCTTTCCCACTCTCCCTACCCCACAGACCCTATGTATATATGCAGATATATATGATTCTATTTATTTACATTGATGCTTGTTTACTTTTATTGATGTCTGTCACCCCTACTGTAGATCATGAGCCCACTGTGGGCAGGTATTGTCTCTCTTTATTGTTGTATTGTACTTTCCAAGAGCTAAGTACAGTGCTCTGCACACAGTAAGTGCTCAATAAGTACAACTGAATGAATGAATGACTCCACAGAAGGGATCTTGGCTTGGAATGGGCTAGTTGAGAGATTTGGACAATCACTGCTAGTAGGCACCCACAAATCGCTAGTCCCTCCAAAAATGGCATTAAATTGTGATTGTGACATAAAACATCAAAGGGATACTGAAATTCATCACAGCAAGGATGGTGGCTAGGAGGAGAGAGAAGAGGAAAGAGAACAGATAGAAAGGGAAAGGGAGCTTTCAGGCTTCTCTTGTCCATGATTAGAAAGTATCCCCTTTCTTCCTGGACTCAAGTCCAGCCATTTCTTTATCCTCACTCTAGACATTTTGCTCTCTCTGTGTAGAATGTCAATGGCTCTCCACCACACAGGAGAATAAATAGAATAAAATGTGTGGAAATAGCAGGGTCAGAAAGAAAACATTTTACCCACCGCCCCTTACAGTATGACTCATCTATCTTCATTTAGGGCTTTTTCAGGCCGGTAGGCTGGTTCTCATTTGATTTCAAGATCGTTATACAGGAAATACTTATTCATTGGTACTTTCTACTAAGCAAAGTAAACTTTTGACACTCAATAAACCTTCAGCAATACAAAATGTCCCTTTAACAGCAACTCTGAGACTGCACTCTGGAAGGTTCTGCCTAGTTAAATGCAAAACTTTGAATTTTGGTTTCAGTGGAATCCAAAACTCAGGATGACTCCAGGCAGAGCGAAGAAATGGTCTACATGGGTTTCCATACTGAACCCTATTGAAGCTGTTCATAGTTCTGGTAGCAAGCCATTGCCCAAAGGATAGGTCAATATCATCAACAGTGATTACTGTATCAAGGCCCTCACTGCTGCTCATCAGAGTGTCTTACAAAATTAACCCACCAAAAATAAAGTATCGGCGGTAGTTGGGGAAACACACTAACTAAAACATCTGAGACCTAACTCGGGCTCTGGCATAATCATCTTCAGTGATTCAGAGATGTAGCTAGTGATACGTCGGTATACTTGACTTCAATTTCAAATACGATGCTTCGGAAAAATAATTTGTCGATCATTTAGTGTATGTCAAGCACTGGGCTAAGCCCTGGGGTAGAATCTATATAATCAGGTTTGACAAAGTCCCTATCCCATACAAGTCACATGGTTTACGAGTGAGGGAGAACAAATACTTAATCTCCACTTTACAGAGGCACAGAGGAGTCAAATGACTTGCCCAAGGTTACACAGCAGGCAAACAGCAGCTCCAGAAGTTGAACCCAAATTTCCCGATTCCCAGGCCGGTGCTCTATCCATTAGACCATGCTGCTTCTCTATGATCCTTCTTCAGAAGGTGTCAGTGTGGCTGAAGAAACAGGGCTGTGACCAACGTTCCCTCTGCAATATGGACAAGTAGGGATGGCTCCTTATTTGGCTATTGAGTTTTCTCCAGTCGGAGCCTGCTTGAGTTTTCCATCCTTTTGGCATTTCCATCTTCACAAAGCCTTTGCTCAAGGAGAGCTGTCCCTCTCCCAGATGTCCAACTGGTTGATCTGTCTGCTACAATGGCCGCCCCAGAGTACCCAGTCAATCAATTCCTGGTACCTATCGAGTCTTTACTGTGTGCAGAACACTGTACTGAGTGCTTAGAAGTGTACAACAGAGAAGCAGTGTGGCCTAATAGAATGAGCATGGGCCTGGGACTCAGAGGGCCTGAGTTCTAATCTTGACCCAGCCACTTCTCTGCTGTGATACTTTGGGCAAGTCATTTAACTTCTCTTTATCTCAGTTTCCTCTACCGTAAAATGTGGATTGAATCCTACTCCCCTTGTACCTACTCCCCTCCTACCTAGCCTGTGAGCCCCATGTGAGACAGGGACTATGTTCAATCTGATTATTTTGTATCAACCTCAGTCTTTAGTACAGTGCTTGGCACCTAGTAAGCACTTGACAAATACCATACCATAATTAGTACAATGCAATAGAGTTGGTAAAGACTACCTCTGCCCACAGTGTGCTTACAGTCTAAAGGGGGAGAGAGATATTAATATAAATTACAGATATGTATACAAGTACTGCACACTGCTCCTCCGGGAGACTGTAAGCTCCTTGTGGTGGAACTAGTCTACCAACTCTGTTGTGTTGTACTCTCCAAACCATTTAGTACAGTGCTCTGAATAGTCATAGCACAATAAATACCACACACTGATTATCACATTTCATGCTAAGAGAAACAGCTTTTCCCACTGCATCTCCCCTCCCCGTTTGGCCTTCTGGGCTTGGAGGATCTTGCCTGCATGGAGCAATTTCATAAGGGTGGTTTCTGGCTATGGATTTAGAATTTTTTTTGGTATTTGTTCAGCGCTTACTATGTGTCAGACACTGTTCTAAATGTTGGGGTAGGTGCAATAATATCAACAATAGTGATATTTATTAGTAATTGTGGCATTTGCTAAGTGCTTACTATGTGCCAAGCACTGTACTGAGCACTGGGGTGGATACAAGAAAATCTGGTTAGACCCAGTCCTTGTCCGACATTGGGTTCAAAGTCTTACTCCCATTTTACAGATGAGGTAACTGAAGCACAGAGAAATGAAGTGACTTGCCTAAGTTCACTCAGCAGACAGAGAGAAGCAGCGTGGCTCAGTGGAAAGAGCCCGCGCTTGGGAGTCAGAGGTCATGGGTTCTAATCCTGACTCTGCCGTTTGTCCGCTGTGTGACTGTGGGCAAGTCACTTCACTTTTCTGGGCCTCAGTTCCCTCATCTGTAAAATGGGGATGAAGACTGTGAGCCCCACGTGGGACACAACCTGATCACCTTGTATCCCCCCAGCGCTTAGAACAGTGTTTTGCACATAGTAAGCACTTAACAAATACCATCATTATTATTATTATGTGGAGGAGTCAAGATTAGAACCTATGATCTTCTGACTCCTAGGCCTCTGCTCTATCCACTGTGCCATGCTTTGTTCAAATACTGTGTTAAGTATGAGGGAAGATACAGGACAATTACATCAGACATAGTCCCTGTCCTATGTGGAGCTCAAAATCTCAGGGAAAGGGAGAACAGGCAGTTTATTAAAATGTGAATTTTAGAGATAAGGAAACTGAGGCACAGAGTAGTGAAATGACTTGCCCAAGATAACTCAGCAGGTAAATGCCAGATCTGGTATCAGAACGCAGGTGTCCTGGCATTCAAGTCTGTGCTCTTTCCACTGATGCATGCTGTTTCTCTATACCTGTCTTGGGCCCCAAGTGGAATATTCTTCTCATAAATTTTCTTACGTAATACGGTACTAATATCGTGTTCTCCAGAGCTTGGAGAACAGAAATCAGTCAGTCAGTGGTATTTATTGAGTGCTTACTGTGTGCAGAATGCTGTACTGAATGCTTGGGACAATTCAAAATGGATTCTTAGGAGCACTTCCTGCCCCCGGCCCTGTCGTCCCTCAGACACTGTGAGCGCAAGTCATTGGTTGAGACTCAGCCTCGGCCCTCTGCTTCAGGGCATAAAAGTGAACCCACTTGGGATGGATAAGTTAATGCAGTTTCCCAGATGGCCAAATTCACAACAGGGGGGTAGCTCAGAAATGGAGTGAATCTGATTCAATATTTAAAATGGAACTCTGGGAGAGATGCATAAATAGGAAATGCTGCCTCCATTGTTTGTCTGTAGAAGACATCTGCCACGAAGATATTCAGAAATGACATTTTCACCTGAACATGAGCTGCATGGAGGAAGGTCCGTTATTTTTTAAAAAAATTTTAATGGTATTTGTTAAGTGCTTACCATATGTCAGACACTGTACTAGGTGCTGGGGAAGATATAAGCTAATCAGTTTTGACAAAGTCCATGACCCATATGGGGCTCACAGCCTTAAATCCCCAATTTTACAGATGAGGTAACCGAAGCACAGAGAAGCAGTGTGGCTCAGTGGAAATAGCATGGACTGGGGAGTCAGAGGTCATGGGTTCAAATGCCGGTTCAGCCGCTTGCCAGCTGTGTGACTTTGGGCAAGTCACTTAACTTCTCTGTGCCTTAGTACCTCATCTGTAAAATGGGGATGAAGACTGTGAGCCCCACGTGGGACAATCTGATCACCTTGTATCCTACCCAGTGCTTAGAACAGTGCTTTGCACATACTAAGCACTTAACAAATACCACAATTAGAGAAGCAGCGTGGCTTAGTGGAACGAGCACGGGCTTGGGAGTCAGAGGTTACGGGTTTGAATCCTGACTCTGCTACTTGTCAGCTGTGTGACTGTGGGCAAGTCACTTAACTTCTCTGTGCCTCAGTTCCCTCTTCTGTAAAATGGGGATGAAAACTGTGAGCCCCACGTGGGACAACCTGATTCCCCTGTGTCTACCCCAGCGCTTAGAACAGTGTTCTGCACATAATAAGTGCTTAACAAATACCAACATCATCAAGTAACTTGCCCTAGGTTGCACAACAGACAAGTGGCAGACCTGGAATTAGAACCCAGGTCCTCTGACTCCCAGGTCTGTGCTCTTTCTACTAGGCCATGCTCTTCTTGAAGCAACTATTCAGTACAATACTCCTTGATGAGATCCAGACTCAAACATGTTTTTTATGGGATATGCTGCATATCAATTTGCCATCTGGAAAAATAACTTTGTGGGGCATTTTCACAACCACTATGTATTTCACCAAATACAATGCCTGGTTTCACCAACCGCTTGTCAGACCGAGCGCAGCAGTAGAAGAAATCATATCTGGTGCCTCTAAGCCACCAGAGCAGCTGGAGGCAGTTGATCGAGGCTTGTGTCAGTCAGGTCTTTCCATGAGAGATCACATCACACTTTCCAACAATTTTGCTCTTTCCTGAGACACACCACCAAAACGTTGCCAAACCCACTGTTCTCATATTTCAAGCAGATTGGGTTATATCAATTTCTCTCTTTGGGGAAATTCAACTAAAGTCTTAACTCACTGAGTAACCAACTTTCTCAAGATTTTGACAAATGAATTGCATGCGTGTCCACGTGGACTGCCTGAACACAGTCGAAGTCAACAATTGTGAGATAAAAGCCAGATCATTTCTAAATTAGATAAGGTAGGATTGATTGGATCTGAGGTAGAATTTACATGTTCTTGGTCCAATTGACCCAACGCTTAGAACACAGCTTGACATAGTAAGCGCTTAACAAATACCATTAAAAACAAGTATTTATTGAGCCTTTAATGTGTGTAGCACCATGGACTAAACACTTGGAAGAGTAAAATAGAGTTGATGAATATGGTCCCTGCCTTTTAAGGACTGCACAGTTTAGTTGGGGAAAAAGACATGAAAATAAACTACAGATAGAGGAAACAGCAAAGTATAAGGATACAAACCTATTAAGTCCTTTGGGGCTGGAAGTGTAGTATCAAAGTGCTTAAGATATAGAGACTTAAGCATTTAGCTGATGCACAAGGGCGGTTAAATAGGGAAATAGAGTGGGGAAATGAGGAATTAAACAGAGATTGACTGACTGACTACAAAGCCTCTCAGAGAAGATTCGATTTTAGCCGTGCTTTGAAGATAGGGTAAGTGGGGGTCCACTCAAAGTAGACATAAGGCCCAGTGACATCAATCGATAGCATTTATTAGATGCCTACATTCAGGGTACTGAACTCTGTGCTTGGAAGAGTACAAGAGTTAGTAGACATTATTTCTGCCATCAAGGAGCTTACAAACTTACAAACATTCATTCAATAGCTTTTATAAGAGCTTACTATGTGCAGAGCACTGTACTAAGCGCTTGGAATGTACAATTCGGTAACAGAGACAATCCCTGTCCGATAACGGGCTCACAGTCCCTCTTCACATCCACCAAACTAGCTCGCTTCCTCCCTTCGAAGTCCTACTGAAAGCTCACCTCCTCCGGATGTCCTTCCCAGACTGAGCCCCCCATTTCCTCTGCTCCTCCTCCCCTCTCCATCACCTCTACTCCCTCTCTCTGCTCTATCCCCCTCCCCACCCCACGGCACTTGTGTTTATATGTACATATTTATTATTCTACTTTATTAATGATGAGAATATATAATTCAATTTATGTATTTTGATGTTATTGACACCTGCCTATTTGTTTTGTTGTCTGTCTCCCCACTTCTAGACTGTGAGCCCCTTGTTGGGTAGGGATTTTCTCTATCGGTTGCCGAATTGTACTTTCCAAGCACTTGGTATTAGACTGTAAGCCCGTCAAACGGCAGGGACTGTCTCTATCTGTTGCCGACTTGTTCATCCCAAGCGCTTAGTACAGTGCTCTGCACATAGTAAGCGCTCAATAAATACTATTGAATGAATGAATGAATACTCTGTACACAGTAAGTGCTCAATAAATATGATTGAATGAATGATGTTCCAATTGAAGTTATAAATGGTCTAGGATACTTCATTTGATATCATACAACATTCCATATATCACCCTTGTCATTAAAATCGGGATCACGATCATATAGATTTCACTTAAGCTAGTTTGATTAGCTTTTTCCCCCCATTCTTAAATCTTCATATGTACTCCATTCATAAGAACTCAATTTTCTGCCAAACACATGGCTGCAGTATCCCTTTGATTCCATACATTCACACAACAACCCCAGATCTGGTTTCTATAAATGACTGTCACGTTGCTCTTCAGAGATTGCTACTGTTCTCCTAGGTAAAGCTCACTGTCATTGGTTTCATCTCTGAATGAGGACTCATGGGTGTGTCCTTACATGCTCACATACAAGCACACACTCCAGAGGAGACAGCAATTTTGGATCCACTGGAAGGAGTAAATCAGTACAGTTTAAATACACAATATGCGATTTCCCTTTGGAGAAGTTATCTCCAGGCTTATTTAACAACTTATCAAGTGTTTGAAAGCATTTCACTTTGAACATAAAAGAACAGACTAACCCAACATTAACACAAGCCTGGGCAGCTGGAAAATGGCAAAACAAATCACAAATGAGGAAAATTGGGGAAATGAAGAAAAAGACTGGTTCCAGATTGGATTCCAGCATTTTTTTATTTGCTAGATAATAGAGCTATTTAATGGTAAACTGTTACATCCTGAGACTCCTCCATGCTCCATACATTAACACCGGAATGAAAGAAAAACTAATGGACTCCATACAGCAAGACATCAATAGGCTTTCTAAGGACAAGACCTATAAAATAAAAATACTCAAATTTACTCAATGACTGTCAGTGACATAATTTATTTTCAAAAGACACATTGATGTGGAAACCATAAAGGCCACGCATTTTACAAAAATATTTCTTCAGAACTTGCAGATCCCAGGGGTTGGGTCAGGGCAAATGCATTTTAAGCCAAAAGTGATTCCACTAGAAAACCTTTCTCCCCTGGCCAAGGGCTTAACAGGTTTTACCTTGCCAGTAACACCCCAAAACTGTGGTTGCTGCAGTAAGTTCTCCCAAGGGCTGGATAGACTCAGAGTCACTCCTCTCTCAAAGGAAAAAGAAAACCCCACACCACTGAAATCACATGACATAGATCAGCTTTCCATCCACCTATCTCCAGTACAGACAAGAGAAGAAGAGATGGTTCCATTTGTCATTTAGCATTTAGCTGAGAAGGTGAGACAGCTGGCTCAAAGTATAATCTTTCTTTCAAGCTACAAAAGAAGAGAAGAAGATCGCTACTCCAAGAAATAGACATCATTCTCCCAGGAAAAAAGGAGACTGTTCTGTATTAAAGTTACCAAAAGGAAGCTAATTCTTCTTCTACAAGAATTTGGGAAGTGGGGGCAGAGAGAATATCAGCACCTCCTTTGCACCCCAGTTGAGTTGTTCTGCCACAACAGATATTCATATAAAATATGATCTAAAAACTCTCACTGCTGTGCCTAGACAGCAGCAAAGCTTGGAGGAAAGAGCACAGGCTTGGAAGTCAGAGGTCAAAGGTTCTAATCCTGGCTCTGCCACGTGTCAGCTGTGTGACTTTGGGCAAGTCACCTAACTTCTCTGTGTCTCACTTACCTCATTTGTAAAACTGGGATTAAAACTGTGAGCCCCACGTGGGATGACCTGATTGCCTTGGATCTACCCCAGTGCTTAGAACAGTGCTTGGCACATAGTAAGTGCTTAACAAATACCATCATTATTATTATTATTGAGTGCTGCAAACTCCTGTAAAATTAAATAACAGCGGTCACATCTGCCAACTCTGACATATTGTACTTTCCCCACTCAATATAGTGCTCTGCACACCATAAACATTAAATAAATACCATTGATTGTTGATTGATTGATCTTACAGTTGACATCAGGAGTCAAGATCATCACACCTGTGACTACTGCAGACTTCTTCCCCTCTAAAAACAGTCAGGTGCAACCACCTAAATTTTGACCTATCTGGGGCACATACCCATCTGGTCTTTGTCTTTCAAAGGATTTACTTACACCTGTGATGTGGAAAAATCCAAAAATTAGCTTAAAGATCATCAATTGGTTCCCAGCACTGAATTTCAGGATTGGGGATATTCCAGTGTCAAGAATGTTGTGTGTGATTTAAAAAAAAAACTAAATGAAAACAAAAAAGCAGCTGCACAGAAAAATTAAATATCTACTGACTTGAGCTTCTTGCAGAGCTTTCTGTTTTTCCTAGAGGTTTTCGTGCCTAGAATGCTATTCAAATAAAACTATAACCTCTGCATCAATAGAAAGCAAGATCCTTCAATCTTGACTATCATGTTAACACCGGCAAGACACCCACTTCTTTTAAGCAAAATACTTTTTCAAACAAGATGGAGAAATTAGAATATTCACACCCTCCTTCTCTTCTTCTCTGAGAACTTTTAACAAGTATTCATGGAATAATCAAGTAACATATTCCCTGATCCATGCTGACTGAACTGTGCTTTATTCATTCATTCATTCAATCATATTTATGAGCACCTTAATTGTTAAATCCTCTCATATCTGTCTCCATTAAATAAGAAAATGACAGTATTCCCAGATGACAAACTCTAGATCTTTAACTGAACCTGGATAATTTTTTTGGGCCTGTCCACCTACCCTATGAGCCTGTCTAGCAGATAAAACTATTCTGAACTAGAGAAAAAAGCTTGGTGACAAAGATAGGAGGTGGAAAGTAAAGTCAGCCCAGTCAGCAGTGTGTGCAAGTTTATTCAAAAATAGAATCCAAACCTCAAGACCAAGGACAATCACGCGGGAGTAAACCTGTCATTCAAACAATGGAGATAAACTAATTCCTTAACCACAGAGTAATCTACAGTCCTAAAATCAACATAAAATGTAGACATTTCCATGCTCAAAATTTCCATTATTTGAATGTGCCAATTTCCGGCTTACATTTTATAGGATCTTACATATGCTCCCTCACATTTATCCTCCTGAGAAGAGAAGCAGTGAAAGGCTCCATGGAAATATCTGTTGACAAGGAAGGGATCTGGTGCCTTTACAACCCACCTAAAGCTAAATTCCCTTTGATAAATCCACTGAGGAATCCTGGCCATTTCAAAGTTTGCTCTCAGATTTGCCTAGCAGAAATAGCTGTGTTTGGCATGTACTTTGCGAACACCAAATTCCTAAGACAGACTGAAATGTAAGGGTCAGATGCCTTTTGGAATGATGGATCTCAAGGCAGGAGGATTTCCTCAGGCTGAAATATAAGGAAATTCTCAGATTTTCAAAAGAGATCTCATCCATCTTCAGTCTACAGTTTAGGAATTAAGGAGTAGCCAGCACTAAAAGGCAAAATACGTTTGGAGCAACATTTTGTCAACTCACAGGAATCAATGCAAAATGTGCCCAAAAGGAGAGGAGCCCTGATCAACTTTGCTTAGCTCCACTCTCTGAATTCTGGACTTTGGAGTAAGCCTCAGGCCTTTTAGCTTGCTAACAACTTGTGTAGACTGGCAGTTTTTTGTATATCCTAACAGTTTCAGAAAAATTAATGATTATAATATTCATTCAATAGCATTTATTGAGCACTTACTGTGTGCAGAGCACTGTACTAAGAACTTAGAATGTACAATTTGGCAACAGATAGAGACAATCCCTGCCCATTTACGAGTTTACAGTCTAATCGTGGGGAGACAGAGGGACAAAACAAGACAACTTAATAGCAACAAATAGAATTAAGGGGATGTACGCCTCATTAACAAAATAATAATAATTGTGTTATATGTTAAGCACTTACTATGTCCCAGGCACTGTACTAAGCTTTGGGATGGATACAAGCAAGTCAGTTTGGACAGAGTCCCTGTCCCACATGGGGCTCACCATCTTAATCCCATGTCACAGATGAAGTAACTGGGGCACAGAGAAGTTGAGTTACTTGCCCAAGGGCACACAGCAGGCAGGTGGTGGAATCAGAATTAGAACCCAGGTCCTTCTCTACCCAGTACGCTATGCTTATTATCAGTATTACACAACATTGCTGACATATGTTATTCAGCATGGGTTGTCAATATTATACAACATTGATTGTCACTGTAGGTTAGCAGTCAAGGTGAGCAACCATCATATGATTCCTTTCAGCAACCTTTGATGACTCTGTTGGGCTCAGGATATAGGATCAGATGACCTATTGGTGGGACCCAATCAACCAATCCATTAATGGTATTTATTGAGCACTTATTGGGTGCAGAGTACTGTACTAAGCTCTTGGGAGAATACAATAGAGTTGGTAGACACACTCACTGTCCACAAGGAGCTTAGAGACTAGACCCAATTTTGGCATCCCTTTCATTCATTTATTCAATAGTATTTATTGAGCGCTTACTATGCGCAGAGCACCATACTAAGCGCTTGGAATGTACAAATCCGCAACAGATAGAAACAGTCCCTGCCCTTTGATGGGCTTACAGTCTAATCAGGGGAGACAGGCAGACAAGAACAATGGCAATAAACAGAGTCAAGGGGAAGAACATCTCATAAAAACAATGGCAAATAAATAGAATCAGGGTGATGTACATCTCATTAAACAAAATAAACAAAATAAATAGGGTGATGAAGATATATACAGTCCCTTACAACCTTAGGCTTTCCATCAAAATTACAGTGTTGCACATTCAGATTCAGTGTGCGTGAAAATAATTAGCCTCTGGCATGTATCCAGCCTCTGCAATGAACAGACAGTTTTCCTGAGGTTTCAAAACACAGATTAATGCTGAGACTCTGGTCCACCCATCCATCAGACCCTTGAGAAGTAAAATGCCAGATGTAAGTTGATAGATGATACTCTGAAGTCAATAGTGTGCAGTTCTGAGTCCCCTTTCTCCCAAGCTAGTTGTCACAGCTGAGGATGCAGAAAAAACATTAGGTCTTTCTCTACCCTCTTTAAAATGCCTTTTCCAGATGCATCCGTGAAGGCGCTGTTTGGTTCAGAAAAATGCTACAAGTAGAGGAGCCTAGACAGGGAGTTTTGTTGGCATACATTACTAGGTTAATGAATGAATTAATTAATGGGTGATATTGCAGGCTCTTCACAAATATGCCTGAGATGTTCTACCGCCCTACTGAGTAGGAATGGAGTTGTCTCCATCATGTCATATCTGGAATATATTACTAATACTGAATTTTCTTGCTACCCAAAGAACTGCCTTTTTTAAAAATTCCAGAATTTCCCTTAGATTTGTCACTGACTGTCCTCGCTGGGTCTTTTGTGTAAATGTTGACTTGTTGTGGGCAGGTGTGTACTGTTGATGCAAAGTAATAGACACTGAAACTTGTGTGTTTTAGCAAGTCCTTTGATTCCCACTATTGCTGCCTCACCAATATGGAATTCTCTCTCTTCAGGGATTTCTCAAATCTTGTCTTCTCTTTCCTCTAAAGTTCTACTCAAAATCTCTGCCCACAGGGCAACAAGTGATGTATTGACCAAACCCCTGTTGCCCGGATCAAACTATCTACCAAAGTTTCCCCAGTGCCTATACTCAAAATTGTAAATCTAGGATTATCCTTTGCTTGAAAGTTTGCTCACCCTATTAGAACTATAATCTCCTCAGTACTTCTCACCTTATGCTACTCTTGTAATATTCATTCATTCATTCATTCAATAGTATTTATTGAGCACTTACTATGTGCAGAGCACTGTACTAAGTGCTTGGAATGTACAAATCGGTATCAGATAGAGACAGTCCCTGCCCTTTGACAGGCTCACAGTCTAATCGGGGGAGATGGACAGACAAGAACAATAGCAGTAAAAGAACAATAGCAATACATCCCAGGTATTATATGGTGTGTTATCAAATGTAGCTAATAAATGAATGGTATTTATCAAGAGCTTGTTTTGTGCAAATCACTGTACTGAGTGCTTGGGAGAGTACAATAAAGTAGACTTAATAGATTCAAATTTTATCTCAAGTAGATTATGCTCTAGAAATGTAGACGGACAGTAAAAATAAATAAAGGTTATGTACATAAGTGCTGAGGGGCTGGGGTGGGGTTAGTATCAAAGTGCTTAAGGGTGATGTGAGGCTGGGATGGGGAGAGAATCTACAGACTCAAATGTATAGGAGATGCAAAAAGGAGAGCAAATGGTTGGAGAAACGAGGGGTTAGTCAGGAAAGGAGGAGGTCAATTGGCTCGAAGATAGGAGGAGTGGTGGTAGAGAAGCAGCGTGGCTCAGTGTAAAGAGCCCGGGCTTGGGAGTCAGTGGTCATAGGTTCGAATTCCGGCTCCACCACTTGTCAGCTGTGTGACTTTGGGCAAGTCACTTAACTTCTTGGTGCCTCAGTTACCTCATCTGTAAAATGGGGATTAAGACTGTGAGCCCCCCATGGGACAACCTGATTCCCCTGTGTCTACCCCAGCGCTTAGAACAGTGCTCGGCACATAGTAAGCGCTTAACAAATACCAACATTATTATTATTATTATTATGTCTGTCAGATATGAATCAATCAATTGATCAGTGGTATTTATTGAGGACTTGATATGCACAGGACACTGTACTAAGTGTTGTTTGAGAGAATATAAGACAACAGAATTAGTGCACACGTTCCCTGCCTATAGCGAGCTTACAGTCTAGAGGTTGAGGAGTTCCAGGCTAGAGGGAGGGCATGAGCAAATGGGTCGTCGGTGAGATGCAGGACAGAGAGATACACTGAGATTCTTGGCATGTTAAGAGCAAGGTGTGCAGGCTGGGTTCTAGTGGAGATTAGAGAGATTAGGTAAAAAAGGGAGCACTGATGCAGTGCCTCAAAGTCAATGGTAAGAAGTTTCTACCACCATCACCCCTACCCCCAGTATGCAATGTCGTGAGTGGATGCTGATCTCCACAGTTGATGACCATTCCAGTAAGCCGAAGATTAGAGCCAAACCAATTCAATAAGACAGTCCCTATCCAAACAACCTGTCTTTTGCAAAAAACCAACACCTGTGGTCTCCCAGTAGGTGAAAGGTAGAAAAAATCCATTCTGAAACATATGACCCTTCAGGTCAATTCAGTAGAGAGTTGGGAATCAAAAGATCACAAGGAGAATAAAATCCCCTGCCAGCTTTGCCTTCTAGAGAAGTAAAGGAGATAGGGCACAGTATCTAGAGATTGGGAAGTAAAAATCATTATTAAAAAAGAAACTTCGTAAACAATAGTTACAATTGACCAATTACATTCTATCTGATTAAGATATTTTTGAAAATATTGAGAGATCCTACCCAATAGGGCTGAACAATAACATATTGGAGCAAAATTCTCCAAGTAGTGGGCAAATACAGACTCTACCTAACACCTGAAAATTCTAAAATCAAAGTCTTTCCACATATATTACCATCTTGCCTGTCTAGACTGAGGTTAGCTCCAAAACTCAACTAGCCAGATTTGGGGGGATTATGCATACATAGTGCAGTAGCTCCAGACCATTCCTTCATTCATGTAGTTTTTAAATTATTATTATTATTATTTTACGTGATATTTGTTAAGCACTTACTATGTGTGAGGCAGCGATGGGGTAAATACAATATAGTCTTGATTCTATTTATTGCTATTGTTCTTGTCTGTCCGTCTCCCCCGATTAGACTGTAAGCCCATCAATGGGCAGGGACTGTCTCTATCTGTTACCGATTTGTACATTCCAAGCGCTTAGTACAGTGCTCTGTATTAGAGAAGCAGCGTGGCTCAGTGGAAAGAGCCCGGGCTTGGGAGTCAGAGGTCATGGGTTAGAATCCCGGCTCTGCCACTTGTCAGCTGTGTGACTGTGGGAAAGTCACTTCACTTCTCTGTGCCTCAGTTACCTCATCTGTAAAATGGGGATTAACTGTGAGCCTCATGTGAGACAACCTGATTACCCTATATCTACCCCAGCGCTTAGAACAGTGCTCTGCACATAGTAAACACTTAACAAATACCAACATTATTATTATTATTATTATAGTAAGCACTCAATAAATACTATTGAATGAATGAATGAATGAATGAATATAATCAGGTTGGACACCGTCCATGTCTCTAGTGAGGCTCACAGCTTTGATTCCCATTTGTCAGATTAGGCAACTGAGAAGTCAAGTGACTTGCCCAAGGTCACCCAGCAGACAAGTAGCAGAGCTAGGATTAGAACCCAGGTCCTTCTGACTCCCAGAACCATGCTCTAGTAACTAGGCCATGCTGCTTCTCACAGCTAGACTTCAACTAGTCTGGGGGAAAGTGTGGAAAACCTAGGGGAGATCAGAGATCAGGGATGACACCAAATAGACTGCAGGGCTAATCCAACTCACAAGGAATCATTCCCGCCACAACCTCTCCTCTCCACCTACATCACCACCCATCTCCCAGCCCATCAGCTGGGGAGTCAGAGATAGTCAATTCTGTTCTTCGACAGTGGAGAAGACTCTTTCTGCCCTAAAAGAGAATGCTCAGTATTTTCTTATTTGCTATTAATTAATTAATTAATTCATTCATTCAATTGTATTTATTGAGTATGTGCAGAGCACTGTACTAAGCGCATGGAAAGTACAATACAGCAATAAAGAGAGACAATCCCTGCCCACAACTGGCTCACAGTCTGGGGAGTGGGGGTCGAGGGTGGGTGGTGGCGGGGGGGAGAGAGACATGAATACAAGTAAACAGCATCAATATAAATAAATAGAATTAGAAGTATAACATGAATACAAGTAAACGGGCATCAATATAAATAAATAGAATTAGAAGTATATATATGTGCCGTGGAGTGGTGGGGAGAGCAAAGGGAGCGAGTCGATGTGACATAGAAGGGAGGGGGTGCTGAGGAAAAGGGGATTTAGTCTGGGAAGGCCTCTTGGAGGAGGTGTGCCTTCATACGGCTTTGAAGGGGGGAAGAGTGATTGATGGAGTTTTTGCTTGATACAGAGGTTGATAAGCAACCCCTGGACATTTTTGAGGAGGGGGGTGACATGAACGATTCTACAGAAAGATCATCCAGGCAACAGAACGAAGTATGGACTAAAGTGGGGATAGACAGGAGATTGAGAGGGCAGAAAGAACCTCCCAACTAAGAATCATAAACACTCCTATCTTACTGTTTACGTACAAAGTCCTCAGTTCCCTACAGAAATCCCGACTTCCCCATTCTGGATTTGACATATTTTATAAAGAGACCATGAGTCAATAAACAGAGCTTGTCTAAGCATTCAAATGCTTTAATTCTTAATATTGGGCTGATTTTCTCCTTCAAAGAAGAGTTTTTAGGATGAAATTTGATAACCCAAGTAAACATTATGCCAACACCCCTTATGTTTTCCTATTGAACCCATAAAAGGGACTCCAGAGCCCGACCACATTTGGAAAATCGTATTTCAAGCTGCCAAGCAGGACGACATATTCTCACGGTGATCTGCAGACAGACTTTGGCAGGAGGCAGAGCAGCACACACATCCAATGTGCACATGAGAAACAGCTTCTCCTTTGCCAGACAACCCAATTCAGGCATTGGATGGCACTCATTAGCACAGCCAGGGGTGAGATGGGGAGGGGTGTCTGCTCTGTCGAATGCACCTGGTCCCTCCAGCTCCGCCCCACCCACCCCAGTTTCCGAATTCCAACCTGGACAGTAAAAGAGCGGGTTTCATGGGAATAAACATTAGTGGAGGAGCCCAGAGGGACAATGATTTACACTGCTCTTCCTTGCTTCCTGACACAAGGACCGACCTTTCTTGTCTCCTCTTATCAGGGGCTTGAGAACCTGATACCCCTGCAGGGCCAGGACCTGCTTGGAAATTTGGAAATGTGTGTGGTATTTGCAGGAGCTGTGAGAAAAATCTTCACGTGGTAATAGCATAGCCTTCTAACATAGACTTTTTGCCAACTTAGTAAACAGAGGTTGGGGACAGGGAAGATAGTAGTTAGGGGAGAAGGAGGGACAGGCTTGGCTTTCTCATTTTGCCGTTCCACTGGGTTTGATCCCAAATAATGGGAGGTTTCCATGCTAAAAAAAACCCACCCCGCGCCCTGCAGCCATCAAAGAATATCAGTGGGTGAATCTGGTTCTACACAATCGGGTCTGCTGGTTTACAATTCTTTCACAGGACAAGATGAAATGTTAGAAAGATTGGCTGTCTGTCATGGGTCCCCAAAGCGACCCTAAAATTCGAGGTTCTATTCTTTGCCACAAGCAGGTATAATACAGCCCTCCAAACGCAGTTGTGTGCCCCTGACCTCCCTCCCACCTGCTTCCCACCATGCCCTGACCATGGCTCCATCTTCCTGATGAAGCAATCGTGACTGAGCTCCAAATCCAGTTCTCCTCTTTCTTCCCATCGACCATCATCGAGAAGACCTACCCCATAGGAGCAGATGGTGAGATCAAGGAGATGGTGACACTGTTCAGATAATGGACAGCCCTGTTGGGAGGAGTGAGGAGTTCGAAGACTTTCCCTCCCACGGAGATACACTGCTGCTTTTTTGGCTACCATCATTACTGTAGTTTGTCTTTTACTGAATTGCCTGATTGTTTCTTTGCCAGTCTGCAGGTCCCCCCGACCCCCGCCGACCCCCCGTCACCTCCCGATGTATGACTAGGGTTGACCATTTGACTGGTTTTCTCTTAGATGGTCCAGTTTTCAGGTGTCTGCCCCTTCAAGAATGGACACCATTATGCTCTGTATTTTAATCGTAGGCACCCAGTCCCAGAGCACTAATGACCACCCCCCACAATAAAATTAAAATACACTTGAGGAAGAAATAACACTTTCCTCTTTAGCTTTCCTCAGGCCCTTCCTCTCTCATCGGGCTGGTTTTGCCTTCCCTTAATTCAGTCAGAACTAGTTCTTTTGGAGAGGAGTTTTTTCCTCTCATGTATTTTTGATGGTCAGATTTTGGGACAACATAACTTGTGCAGGAGAAATTGCCTATATCACTAAGAGCAATCACCTAGATCCCTCTCCCACCATTAGACAAGTGTTATTAAGGACTAGGGCAGTATTTGGGGCTATAGGGGAGAGGAAAGATGAAAAGAAGATGAACTGTGTTTGTGTGTCCTGAAGGCCAGGGTACTTCTGGAAGAGGATCACGGGGGCCCAGAAATGAGAAGTCAAGGGAGAAGGCTTCTGTGGGTCAGCAGTTGGGAGGGAAGGGAAATGGAAGAGATAGAAGAAAAATGACCAGTAGAGAGAAGGGCAGGAGGTACAAGGAAAGAAGGGAAAAGAACTGAGGGGAGAGGAATTAGAGGAACCCAGAGGAGGGCAGAAAGAAGAAGAGAGGAAGAGAAAGGGAGGAGAGATGAGGAACAGTTGGAAGAAAAAGAAAAGGTGGGAGTTGACAGAAGACAAGAGAGGAGGAAGATGGGACAGGACAAGGAGTCAGGAGAGCAAAGGAAAAGAAGAAAGTGAGGAATAGGAACAGAGAAAAGAAGAGAAGAGGGAAAGGAGAGGGAAAGTGAAAAGGACAGGAGTAAAATAAGCAGGGGGACAGAGAGAGTGAAAAAGTAGGAAGGAGGCAGAGAGGGAAGGAGGAGGGGGTAGGCTAAACATGCTAAAATCCAAGAATTTTTCACAAGTGTCAGCTAGCTGGGTAAGATAGGGGGCCCCCAAAAGTCTGACATTTTACCAAGGAAAACATTTTTCTCCCCTCAGCAAAGCATTTAAGGAATGAGGGGAGAGATTTGCCTTGTCACTCTGGTAGGCCCTCAAATGCAAAAAACAGAGAAAGAAAAATCCCCATAAGTGACTGATTCAATTGCCTCGTGAGATGGATTCATGTCCTAGAGAACATTTTTCTCGTTTTTGATGACTCTGGAAACCAACCCACTGGACCCCCAGCAAACTTTCTCTCCTCACAGAAACCTTAATCTACTTTCACCTTGGGGTGGAGGTGGAGTTGCAATTTCCTCTACGGGGGTGTCAGAAGCTGCTCCAAAATTGTCTGGCAACTGCAGCTCTGCCCCCACAAAAAGCTTCTGCTCGGTGTCTGAGAGGAGTCAGGAAGGATGGGGAAAATTTGTGCTGGGGAAAGTCATTTCAGAGCTCACGGCTCTGGCCAATCCGATTGGCAACTGATAGTGTCAGGTCTTCCAGCCTGGCCTTAGCGCCTGTCTCAACTTTCCTCCCACATCCCTTTTCCCTGGCAGAAGAGGAACGAGATTTATTGGACAACAAGCGTCTACTCTTCCTTTGTCTGGCTTGGGAGCGGGGACTGTTATTCCTATTGTCCTTCCTGCTATCCAGGGCAGATCAGGTGAAAATGACAAATTGCTCAGGGATCTCCTGTGCTTATTTCTCCTAATCCCGGGCTTCCCTGCTGAGCATAGGGATTTGGGCCCAGAAGCTAGCCAGCCTGCACCTTCTGTGGCTTTTATTAGCCCTGAGAAGCGGAGTCATAACTTGTGGCCATAAAGAAGGCTCCTCTTCATTCACACCATCTTTCCCCTCCCCATAACTTGGGAGCACTTCAGGAGATTTTACAAAACAGCTTTCTAATGCAACTGTCGACAGATCACATTCCACTTTGCAAAGAACAGAAGTAATTTCTCTTAAATCTGTATTAATTTCTTCTCAACATTTCTTTGTCCTGTTATAAGATTGGTGCTTTAGTTTATTTTTCAAGAAGGAGTCAGTGTTTAGAAGGACAGAGGATGAGGGACCGACAGTGGGAGAAACATAAAGAGAGGGAGAAGTAAAGAGAAAAAGTGAGAGTGAAGGAAGGTAAGAGATAAAGAGAGAGAGAGTGGAGATATAGAAAGACACAGAGAGCAAGAAAGTCAGAGAAAAAGGGAGAGACAAAAAGAGAGGCAGAGAGTAAAAGAAGCAGATAGAAAGAGGAAGAGAAAAATGCAGAGAGAGAGAAGAGCAGCCAGAAACATATGTGAGGGTAAAAAAACATCTGAGCTTTTCTCTCAGGTAGAAAGAATCCATTAATCACAGACTATGGTTGGAAGAGGGGAGGAGGAATGGGTGAAGACATACAGACTTTTCTTTTCCACAAACAAGTTTCTTTGCTTGGAGAAGCAGCATAGTCTAATGGAAAACAGCATGGGACCGGGAGTCAGAGGACCTGGGTTTTAATTCTGGCTCTGCCAACTGATTGCTGAGTGACCTTGGACAAGTCACTTAACTTCTCTATGCCTCAGTTCCCTCAACTGTAAAATACGGATTAAATACTTCTTCTCCCTCCTACTTACACTGTGAGCTCCATGTGGGACAGGGACTCTTGTAACTATCCAGCCTTAGAACAGTGTTTGGAAGATAGTAAGTGCTTAATAAATACCATTAAAAAATAAAAATCCCCAGGTTAGGGTAAGACACAGTACAGACATTTCTCCCTTTAGCATCAGCAGCCACCCCCTCTCTTCTGTCTAGCGTCTGGGAGAACCCAGCCTAACGGGCTGTAGTCAGTTTTGGGCTCGGGTCCGACACTGGGACTCTGACATAAAACTGGTCGGCTGTTGTGGTTTCTGGGAAGGGTGAAAAAGAAGAGGAGGGGCACTTAAGCTTAAAACCACCGTTGCTATAAAATCAGCAACTAAAATAAGCAGCAGAACAGACGCAGAAGGTATTCTATTTCTCCTCCCTCAGAGACCAAGGGGTAAAATGGACCTTGGGCTGGCAGTTCTTTGAATAGTAAAGGTTTCTAAAAGGAGTTTATTTCTCAGCCCAGAAATCACACATGTGAAATTCACCCGCTGCCTCCTGCTCCCATTCTGCTCCAAGAAAAGGGCTCAAAGAAAAAATGAACAGTGCCAGGCCTTGACTGTAAATATGGTGGGCCTCATCTCCTGCCCTGGTTGGAAGAGCTCTTGTGTTCATTCATCCCAAGAGAAGAGTGGGAATTACCTTCTGAACAAGGTCCATCTCCAGAGCAGTAATCCAATCATTGGTAGCAGAGGGCCAACCCACCTACTACAAGAGACTGAGATGTGCTCTCTCTCTCTCTCTCTCATCTATCTCCCTTTCCATCTCTCTTTCACAGAGATTCACAATCGAGAGAGTAGGCAGCATTACGGAAACAATCCTCTCAGTTGCACTGATGTTCAGTGAATCTCTATGGTGAGAGTGGACAAAAAGTATGGCTTTGGCATGGTGTGAAGACTGAATTGACTCATATCAGTAAAGCAATCAATCAGTGGTATTTAATGAGGACTTAACTGTTTGCAGAGCACTGTACTAAACACTTGTAATGCCTACCTCTATTAAGCCTGCCAGACCAGTTTCATAACGGAAACCGAGAACTTTGTTCCAAAAAATCTGTCTGCCAGGTCATACTGCCACCAAGAAGCAGTGAAACAGGTTGGTTTATTAATAATAATAATGATAATTATGGTATTTGCTAAGCGCTTACTATGTGCCAAGCACCATTCTAAGCACTGGGGTAATCAGTTTGTCCCACATAGGACTCCCAGTTTTAATCACCCTTTTACAGATGAGGCAACTGAGGCACAGAGAAGTCAAATGGCTTGCCCAAGATCACAGAGCAGACAAGTGGCAGAGCCGGGATTAGAACTCATGTCCTCTGACACCCAAGCCTGTGCTCTTTCCACTAAGCCATGCTGCTTCAGTGGAAAGATTATGGGCCTGGGAGTCAGGAGTCTAATCCCAGTTCTGCCACTTATCATTTGTGTCCTTGGACAGGTCGCTTAACAAACCTCTTGCCTCTCCCAACTTCAGTCCATACTTTACTCCACTGCCTAGATTATCTTTCTATAGAAACGTGCAGGGCATGTCAGCCCCCTCCTCAAAAATCTCCAATGGTTGCCTTTCAACCTCCATACCAAACAAAAACTCCTCACTATTGGCTTTAAAATCTCCATCACCTTGCCCCCTTTTACATCACCTTTCTTCTCTCCCCCTACATCCCAGCCCGCACACTCCACTCCTCTGGTGATAACCTCCTCGCTGCACCTCGATCTCGCCTGTCTCGCTTCCGACCCCTGGACCGCATCCTATCTCTGGTCTGGAACACCCTCCCTCTTCAAATCCACCAATCACACTTCCCCTCTTCAAAGCCCCACTGAAGGCTCATCTCCTCCAAGAAGCCTTCTCAGACTAAGCCCCCTTTTCCTCAGCTCTCCCTCCCTTTCTGTGTCACCTCAACTCACTCCCTTTATTCCTCCCCTCCCATCGCCCCACAGAATAAATAGCATAATAATATGATTATATTCATTTATATTGATGCCTGTATACATGTATTGGTGTCTGTCTCTCCCCCCTAGACTGTAAGCCCATTGTGGGCAGGGACTGTCTCTCTTTATTGCTGTACTGTACTTTTCAAGCCCTTAGTAATAATAATAATGTTGGTATTTGTTAAGCGCTTACTATGTGCAGAGCACTGTTCTAAGTGCTGGGGGAGATACAGGGTAATCAGGTTGTCCCACATGAGGCTCACAGTCTTCATCCCCATATTACAGATGAGGGCACTGAGGCACAGAGAAGTGAAGTGACTCACCCCAGTCACACAGCTGACAAGTGGCAGAGCCGGGATTTGAACCCATGACCTCCCAAGCCCAGTCTCTGTCCACTGACCCACGGAGCATTCTGCACACAATAAGTGCTCAATAAATACAATTGAATATATGAATGAATGAATATCTGAGCCTCAGTTTCTTCATCTGTAAAATGGGGATTAAATACCTGTTCTTCTTCCTACTTTCACTGTGAGAGCCATGTGGGACAAGGATTTTGTCTGACCTAATTATCTTGAATCTACCCCAGCGCTTACTACATTGCTTGCCACATAGTAAGCACTTCACAAATTCCATAATTCCATCATTATTGCTGATGCCCTGGAGGCCACAGTTCATCGGCAAACAAAATGTAGATATTAGTACAAGCTAAGGGCTCTGCACACAGTAAGTACTCAATAAATACCATTGCTGGATTAGTCTGCACCAGTCACAAGATCCCAAACTTCCTCAAAACTTTCACTTGCTAAAAGTAGCCAATCAATCCATCAATAATATTTATTGAAAGTCTACTCTTTACTGAGCACTACAAAACACTTGGGAGACTATAATAGAGATAAAAGGCACAATCCATACCTATGTGGAGCTTACATTCTAATGGGGGAAATGAATAGAAAAGCATTTACGCATAGAGAGAAAAAGAGAATAGAAAGAAGGATAATCAAATAAATACTGTTTAAAAAGTAGAATATATCAAGAGATAGGTACAGAGGTGCTCTGGGTGCCCCTGAGTACATAAGTGAGGAAGGTGTAGTTGGGAGAATATGACCTGAGAAGAAGAAAATGAAGTGGGGGAAGCCTCCTGATGGTGGTGGGATTTCAGGAGGGTTTTGAGGATGACAAGACCCTGGATTTGTGCCTTAGGTCTGAAATTCAAGGGTATGCCACTGGCTTGTGAGCCAGGTACACAAAGACCACAGCTCTCTTTCTGTAAAGGACTAAATTCACTCATATTTAAAAATTCCTCCTCAAAAATCAGTCCTTTTTCTGTCTGTTCATCCACATTTTTATACCATTCAGCCCAGGCGACAAATTAGGGTGGCAAAGGGGAGCTTGCTTACTATCCTTGAAAGCAGTCCTTTTCAAGGGAAAATTCTGAATAGTTGTCACTTTTAGTCTTCCAAAATCATAAATTGATGTCAATACACTCTGAAATTTCCTGGAGTGTTCCATAATTGCATCTAAATGACAACTAAAGCATCTACCCACAATCTCTAATGGATATTTTGTGTACTATAAACAACTACAGGCATTTAAAGATAATTCCAGCATTGATCAGTCAGATACCCAGTCAGACACTATTTTTCATAATTCTTTGCTTCAAAATGGCAGAATTCCCTCGTAATAATAATAATAATCGTGATGACATTTGTTAATCACTTACTATGGGTCAGGTACTGTTCTAAGCACTGGGTTAGATACAAGATAATTGGGTTGGACACAGTCCCTGTTCCACTTGGAGTGCACACTCTTAATACCCATTTTACAGATGAGAGAACTGAGGCACAGAGAAGTTACGTTTCTCACCCAAGGTCGTACAGCAGACAAGTGACAGAACCAGGACTAGAACCCATGACCTTCTGACTCCCAGGCCCGTTCTCTATCCAGTAGGCTATGCTTACTGTTCTGTTAAATCACCCTCAGAATGAGAGACTAGACACCTCTGGAAAAGCTGATCTTGATTTTAATCAAAAGCCCCATTTGAAGAAGCCTTCGTTTGCAATTAAGCTGTAAACAGTCACTTTCCAGTAGAAGGTGCTGATCTTGCCACCTCACTCTCTGAGGAAAATTATAACCAGCTGCCATCTCCACTGTGTTATTCAGTCAGTTCAGATATAGCTGTCTCCATTTGATTTGGATTCATCATTGCCTCTCTGTAGATTGTTTCTATGCTTGTTTCTGCCTTTCAACTGTGAGTTCCTTGACTGTCTTCAATTACATTTTTGACAGTATTACACTCACTGTAGATGCTCAATAAATGAGTTGACGCTGGATAAGGCAACCAAAAAGGAATACTCCGAGAATGCCTGGACTGAGTCAGTGGTGACGAGTTCCCAGCGGACTCACCTCCCACAAAAGGAGAATGGACTGGTTTTAAATCTCTGGAGGAAAGCCAACCAGGACTTGATTCAGGGGAGAGGAAGTGTGACTCCTTCCTGCCCTCTGCATAAGGCTTTCACATCAAGTCTGTCAGTCAGTCATTTGTGTTTACTGAGCTCTTACCATGTAAAGAGCACTGTACTATGCTCTTGGAATAGTACAACAGTAAAGAGACACATTCACTGCCCACAATGAGCTTATAGTCTAGAGTGATAGGTAGACATTAATATAAATAAATGAATTACAGATAGGTACACAAGTGCTGGGGGATGAACGAAGGGAGCCAGTCAGATTGACACAGAAGGGAATGGGAGAAGAGGAAAGGAGGGCTTACTCAGGGAAGGCCTCTTGGAGGAGATGTGCTTTCAATAAGGACTTGAAGGAGGGAGACTCATTGTGTTTCGCATATGAGGAGGGAGGGTGTTCCAGGCCAGAGGTAGGATGTGGGCGAGAGACCAGCAGCGAGATAGATGAGACTGAAGAACAGTGAGAAGTTTAGCATAAGAGAGTGAAGTACAGGGGCTTGGTTGTAGTAGGAGAGTAACGAGGGAAGGTAGGAGGGGGCAAAGTGATGGAGCGCTTTAAAGTCAGTGGTGAGGAGGAAGTCGTGGTGAGGGGAATGATGGTACAGAGTGCCAGTTGGAGTGGCCAGGGTAGGACACAAGAGGTTGGTGAGCACTGGGCTGATATCAATTCGACCTTCAGTCCAGTTGTTGCTGCTCTATCTTGGCAAAATCTCTTCCAAGGGTCTTTAGAAGCTACGCTGGGGAGTAGGGAAGTGGGCAGTACCTCCCAAGCAGTGAGATTCTGCTGGATGTAGATGCCCACATCTGTCCAATGGGGAGGAGGGGAAGGGTAGAGGGACATAGCTTTCCCTCCTTGACAACCCAAGCATCCTTCAGAGCCACAGGCTGAGCAGTTTAGCCCCACAGGAAGAAAAGCAAGGCAAGAGTTCCCAGAGGCTACCTGCACAAGAAGTGGGAGCAGTAGGGCAAGCTTCAGATGGTCATTAATGGAAGCCCATAGCCTCAGAAAAGAGCTACCCCCAGGCTCTTTTCATTCATTCATTCATTCATTCATTCATTCATTCATATTTACTGAGCAACTTATTGTGTGCAGAGCACCGTACTAAGTGCTTGGGAAAGTATGAAGCAGCATGGCTCAGTGGAAAGAGCCTGGGCTTCGGAGTCAGAGGTCATGGGTTCCACTCCGGGCTCTGCCACTTGTCAGCTGCATGACTGTGGGCAAGTCACTTAACTTCTCTGTGCCTCATTTACCTCATCTGTAAAATGGGGATTAACTGTGAGCCTCACGTGGGACAACCTGATTACCCTGTATCTACCCCAGCACTTAGAACAGTGCTCCGCACATAGTAAGCACTTAACAAATACCAACATTATTATTATTATAACAACAGCAAAACAGTGATATTCCCTGCCCAAAACAAGCTTATAGGCTAGAGGCAGGGAGACAAACACCAGTACAAATAAATAAAATTACAGAGATGTACAAAAGTGGTGAGGTACTGGGAGGGGGGAAGAATAAAGGGAGCAAGTCAGGGTGATGCAGAAGAGTGTGGGACATGAGGAAAAGTGGGGCTTAGTCTGGGAAGGCATTTTGGAGGAGATGTGCCTTCAATACAGCCTTGAAGGTGGGGAGAGTAAATGTCTGTAGGATTTTAGAAGGGAGGGAGTTCCAGACCACAGGTAGGACGTGGGTTAGGGGACAGTGGAGACACCAGTGAGATCGAGGCACAAGTGAGGTTAGGACTAGAGGAGCAAAGTGTGTGGGCTGGGCTGTAGAAGGAGAGAAGTGAGGCAGTGTAGGAGGGGGAAAGGTGATGGACTGCTTTTAAGCCAATGGTGAAGGGTTTTTGTTTGATATGGAGGTGGTTGTGCTACCACTGGAGTTTTTTGAGGAGGGGGAGTGACATGTCCTGAACGATTTTGTAGAAAAATGATCAGGGCAGCATAGTGAAGTACGGACTGGAGTGGGGAGAGGAAGGAGGTTGGGAGGTCAGAAGGGAGGCTGATGCAGTAATCCGGGGGGATAGGATGAGTGACCATATTAACATGATAGCAGTTTGGATGAAGAGGAAAGGAAAGGAGAGGAAAGGCTCTTTCAAAGGATGTGTTCATTTGGACCTCTCTCCTTCATTCCATACTAATTGTTGAGCAACTACTGTGCAAACACTGAATTAGATGCTGGGGAACACTTGATAAAAGGAGCAGGCACCATCCCTGTCCTCAAGAAGTTTATAATCTAGAACCATAAAAAAAAGACACCTCAATCCCCTGGGAAACTAACTCCCAAGTTTTTCTGGTTTCTGCTTTTTGTTTTTTGTTAAGCACTCACTATGTGCCAGGCCCTGTAGTAAGTGCTGGGGTAGATATAAGATAATCATACTGAACGCAAGTGGGGCTCACACTTTTAATCCCCATTCTGCAGATGAGGAAACTGAGGCACAGAAAAGTGAAATGACTTACCCAAGGTCACACAGCAGACAAGTGGCAGAGCCAGGATTAGAACCTAGGCCCTGACTCCCAAGCTCATGCTCTATCCACTAGGCTGCTTCTCATTTGCTGCTAATTTACTGCTGTTGAGGGAGGAGGAGGAGTACCCGAGAGGGAAGCCCCAACTTTCAATCGACTGCTTGCCAACAAAATGCCTCATTTTTAGATGAGAAGCAGCATTTGTAATTTATTGTATCCTTGATTCTACCTCCACCCTCTCAAACTTGGCCTCATTGTTCACCTGGAGAATGCTTTAATTCTCTTAACTTCTCCTGTCCACCCTAAAAGACAAAGCTGTTCAGGAGTGTGGGGTGTCATATTGGGAGTGAGAAGGTCAAGGGTTCTAATCCTAGCTCCACCGCTTGTCTGCTGTGTGACCTTGAGCAAATCACTTCATTTCTCTCTGCCTCAGTTACCACATCTGTAAAATGGGGATTGAGACTGTGAGTGCCCCAGGAGACAGGGACTGTGTCCAACCTGATTTATTTGTAACCACCCCAGCACTTAGTACAGTGTCTGGCACATAGTAAACGCTTAACAAATACCATTATTATTATTATTATTTAGATTGTTCTGTGGTAATTCTCTACTAGTCCCAAAGGTGCTCTGGAGTTTCTTGTTGCAAGTTAAAAATCTGACAACCAAGAACTTGAAGAGGCTAACTTTAACTCAGAGGACACTGTACATGCCACATAGTTTCACCTTTAACTCATTTCAAGTTGCATCCTTAGGTATTTCCATTCCATTACCCTTCTCTACTCTTCAGTGCCAGCCAAAATTTTGGCTGTTGAAAAGAGAAGCCTTCGACCTGAGAAAATACTAAAACTAGAACCATCCCAGAGGTTACTGTAAAACTATTTCCCTGGTTACATCTAGAATTGACCTCTGGAGTTTTCACTCCTACACCCTAGAGGAAGGACTTGGAGAGTGATCAGTTCTAGGTTTGTTTTTTGCAAGGTTAACCCCTCCACCCTCAAGATGTTTTTGATTGGGGAGTGTGTGTGTGTGTGTGTGTGTGTGTGTATGTGAGAGAGAGAGAGAGAGAAAGAGAGAGAGAGAGAAAGTGAACATTTAGTAGAATGTGTATACATTTACAATATGTTTTTCAGTGATGGCAGTGAGGGGAAACACAGTTTAAGGATCCACTACCCTGTTTATTTTTCAGTCTCCATGGTAGTGATCAGCACAGTTCGGATTACACGTGACAGGTTACACAATGAACCACTATGGAACACACCAAGCAAATGTACCCAGCAGAAAAACAGGACAAGGTCCTAATATGAAACTCTCTTTGGGGCTGGGCTATTTTACTCAATTGCCATCTGACTCGGCTGTACTTTACTCATTTGTAATAAAACCCCCTACAGAACACTAGAAACTGCCACAACCTCCTTTTAAGCATTTTTGTTTCTTGTGGCTTGATGGCCAACTAAGAAACTTGGGGGCACAAAAGTTCACCCAGACTAAAATGCAAACTTTCTGCTCCCTGGATTTGGAACTTAATGACGCTCTCTCTGAGGGATGCACTCCTTTACAGGTCAGATCCATGCCGTAGCTGTTGAGTTTCAAATCTCTGGCTGATCCAACATTACCAAGAAACAATCATATTATTTCCGTCTGGCTTGAACTGAATTGGCAATCTGAGCATAATCGTTTCCCATCCTTAGGTCTCCCCAGCACTCAAAATTAGCAATTATTTGCACAATTTATAAACAAATCAGATTACCAGCTGTTACTCTACTCTTCCTCTTGGCGAACAAGCTATGAAGGGTCTGTGGATATGGACAGACACACACAGGATGAAGGGGTTGGGGGAGGTGGGGATGGTAGGTAAAGACTATCCAAGCTGCCCAGTAATTGCAGAGCAGGGTTTTAAACTGCTAAAATTAAAGACTTTCACTTCAGTTTGTTGGCCACTAAACGCAGATTACATGAAGGGAGCAGTGTCATATATTTCTGTATTTTGAAAAACGAACCAACTCTTGGGTTCCTTTACCTGGTTTCCCCAGTCTAATCCTCCTTTCAAAAGGCAGGGGTTTTTCAAAGGGTCAAAACATGTTCAGCCCACTTTCCCCTGGGCCAGAGAAATATATCATTAAAAGGACTTTGAAACATAGTGCTTTTTAACTTAAAAAGCCTCCCATCCTTGTAAGTGCCTATAAACTGAAAGAGGGCTTCTTGGAACTCAGATTTGGGAATAAATGTATAAAGTTCCAGAGTGGAAAAAAAATGTATATAAATCCTAATCCTGACTGCGCTTAGATCTGCAATTGGAGAGCGTCAAGTTGTAGATCTTCTCTAAATTATTAGAAATAATAATCCCAAATTTGATCTTTCTCAGTGCCCTGCACACAGTAAGTACTCAATAAATATGATTGATTGATTGATTCCTCCCTAACTTTCTTTTTTCAGGGTTTTACTAAGAATAACATCTAAATAACTCAGCCATACAAACTACTAGTCACAACTGGTGAAAGAGATGTTTCTTCTCACAAAATATGGCTCTGCGGGGCAGTTGGATTGGCACAGTTCTATGTCTTGCTGATTGTTCTTCTATTTATACAAGTATCATGTTCATCCAAACAACTATTAATTGAGCAATGCCCTAGTGTTTAAAAGGAGCTCTAAGAGTGAGGTGGGCCTTGTCCTCAAGAAGGTTGCAGTCTGAGTGCCACTGATGGTGTTTACTGAAGGGAAGCTTTGGGAAAAGTTTCCTCTGAAACTCTGGCTCTGACAATGCACCATCACACCCTGCTTAGTAGGAATTCCCCTCACCTCCCACACTGAGCCCACCATTATCCCCTCAATCGAAAAATAAAGTCAGTCCATCTGGTCCTGCTTCTGAGCCCCCTTTTTTATGATATTTGCTAAGTGCTTACTATGTGTCAAATACCGCTTTAAGCACTGGAGTAGGTACAAGTTAATTAGGTTAGACAAAGTCCCTGTCCCACATGGGGCTCAGAATTTAAGTAGGAGGGAGAACAGGTATTTAATCCCCATTTTATAATTGAGAGAACTGAGGCACAGAGAAGTTAAATGATTTGCCCAAGGTCACACAGCAAACAATTGGCAGAGCAATGGGCAGAGCCCTGATTAGAACCCAGGTATTCTGACTTCCAAGCCCATGCTCTTTCCACTAGACCATGATGCTCCACCACTTGTCAGCTGTGTGACCCTGGGCAAATCACTTCACTTCTCTGTGCCTCAGTTACCTCCTCTGTAAAATGGGGATGAAGCTTGTGAGTCCTACATGGGACAACCTGATTACCTTGTATCTCCCTCAGCGCTTAGAAGAGTGCTTGGCACATAGTAAGCGGTTAACAAATATCAACATTATCATTATTATTATAAGAATATTTTCATAAGTGCTGTGGGGCTCAAGCGAGAACTTAACTTCTCACAGAACCTCTCAATGTGCCCATGCAGGTACACCTTTGATTGATTGATATCTCTTCCCTCAGCCAGTCTCCTTACTTACTTAAGAATAATAATACTAATAATAATAGTACTTGTTAGGCACTTACTATGTGCCAAGCACTGTTCTAAGCACTGAAGTAAATACAATTTAATCAGGTTGGACCCAGTCCCTGTCCCACATGAGGCTCACTCTCTTAGCCCCATTTTACAGATGAGGTAACTGAGGCCCAGAGAAGCTAAGTGACTTACCCAAGGTCAAACAGCAGACATGTGGCAGAGCTGGGATTAGAACCCAAGTCTTTCTGACTCCGAGGCCCATGCTCTATCAGCTAAACCACGCTGTTTTATCTACCCCACTCACTCTATCCTTGTCTTGTCTTATGATGCCAAGTGGTCTCTGGCCCAGAGCAACACCATGGTCACATCTCTCCCAGAACATCCCACCTCCATCTGCAATTGTTCTGGTAGGGTATCCATAGAGTTTTCCTGGTAAAAATATGGAAATGGTTTACCATTGCATCCTTCCATGCAGTAAACTTGAGTATCCACCCTCGACTTTCTCCCATGCTGCTGCTGCCCAGAACAGGTGAGTGTTGACTTGTAGGAGATTGCTTTCCACTCGCTAGCCACTCCCCAATCTAGGAATCAGGCTCTCATAATATCCCGGCTGGATTATTGTGTCAGTCTTCTCTCTGAGCTCCCTTCTTCCTGTCTCTCCCCGCTCCAGTTTATTCTTCATTCCACTGCCCGGCTCATCTTGCTGCAGAAACGCTCTGGGCATGTCACTCCCCTTCTTAAAAACCTCCCATGGTTGCCTATCAACCTCCACATGAAACAAAAACTTCTCACTCTAGGCTTCAAGGCTCTGCATCACTTTGCCCCCTCCCTTCTCTCTTTCTACTGCCCACCCCATAGGCTCCGCTTCTCTGCCGCCCACCTCCTCACCATCCCCCGTTCTCGCCTATCCTACCGCCCACCCCGGCCCATGTCCTCCTACTGTGCTGGAATGCCCTCCCCCCTCACCTCTGCCAAATTCTCTTCCCCTCTTCAAAGCCCTACTGAAAGCTCACCTCCTTCAAGAGGCTTTCCCAGACTGAGCTTCTCCTTTTCTTCTGCTGCCTCTCTGCCCCCCCTTCACCTCCCCTCAGCTAAGCCCCTTTTCCTTCCCTTTCCCTCTGCTCCACCCCCTCTCCCTTCCCCTCAGCACTGTGCTCATCTGCTCATTTGTATATATTTTATTACCCTATTTATTTTGTTAATGAGATGTACATCCCCATGATTCTATTTATTGCTATTGTTTTTGTCTGTCTGTCGCCCCCGATTAGACTGTAAGCCCATCAGTGGGCAGGAATTGTATCTATCTGTTACCGAATTGTACATTCCCAGCCCTTAGTACAGTGCTCTGCACATAGTAAGCGCTCAATAAATACTATTGAATGAATGAAGGAAGGAATGGAATGGGTAGACCTCTGCTTGATTGTCCCTCCCATAGTCAAGACTGGTAGAGTACTGGAAACTCTCCAAGTGTGACCCTGAGAGGGGACACTCTATCCTTAGCATGAGATTTAATCCTTTAACCTCCTTAGCCACAGCTGGCTGATGCCTCCTCCAGGAGGCTGGCCGTATCTCTCACCACCTGCTGTTTTTATTCTTTAATCATCTCCCTGCAGAAGTTCCTCCGCTGTACTTCTCTGTACAAAGCACTGTACTAAGTGCTTATTTTCAAGTGCCATTGAATCGTTTCCAATTCAGAGCAACTCTATAGATATATTTTTTCCAGAGTGATCTGTCTTCTGCCATAACTAAGAAGTTGGGAGAGTACAATATACCAAAAAAGAGACACATTTCCTGCCCATTATGAGCTTAAAGCATTTTTATCTTACTAAAATCATATCTACTTAAATCACAGCCCTACCAAAATCATATCACCTCGACCCTATTCTCCGAACCCTATTCTCCGAACCCTATTCTCCCTCCCTTCTGGGTGGCTTGGGTCCTTACCCATAAGCACTGTGATGATGATGATGATGATGATTGTATTTGTTAAGTGCTTACTATGTGCCAAGCTCTGTTTTAAGCGCTGGGTAGATACAAGGTTATCAGATTGCCCCACATGGGGCTCACAGTCTTAGTCCCCATTTGACAGATGAGGTAACTGAGGCACAGAGAAGTTAAGTGACTTGCCCAGGGTCACACAACTGACAAGAGGCAAAGCTGGGACTCAAACCCACAATTTCTGACTCCCAAGCCCGTTCTCTTTCCACTAAGCCACGCTGCTTCCCCTTGCTACAACCCTCCACTCCCACCCTAAGCCCAAATCAAGAAGCTTTCCTTGTCTAACCTACCCCTTCCCTACCCTATTCACCCTCTCTTCTGAATTTCCTATGCACTTGGGTCTGTACCTCTTGACCACTTTGATACTCCACCTGGGCCCCACAGCACTTATGTATTTTTTTTAAATTCTAATGCTTCCTCCATCTGTAATTTATTTTAAAGTCTGTTTCCTCCACTAGATTGTAAACTCTCTGAAGGCAGAGATTGTGACTACCAACTTTATTATATTGTACACTTCCAAGCACTTAGTACATTGAGGGCACACAGTAAGTGCTCAATAAATGCTATTGATTGATGATTATTGAACAACTGATTAAGCATCTTATATGTGCCAAGCTCTTTACTAAGCTCTCAAGTAGACACAAAACAATAGAATCACACACATTCCCTGTCCCACATGGGGCCTCATAATGTAAAGGGGAGGGAGAATAGGTATTTAGTCCCCATTTTGCAAGTGAGGAAACTGAGGCCAAAGAAGTTGAGTGACTCCACAAAGTTACACAGTAGGCAAGTGGCAAAGCTGGGATTAAAATCCAGGTCTCCTTATTCTGAGTTTTATTGCTCTATCCACCAGGGTGCTTGGTTCCATCACACTAAAACCCAGCCAACAATGTAGAAGACACAAGGGAAACTCTGCCCAGTCTCAGAAAACAGAATAAATAAGTGAGGTAATTAGATTGAAATCCAAAATGAGAAAGATGCACATTTTAAAAGTTAGTTTTCATCTCCCAAGACTTTGCACGCAAGTGACAAACTTAACAGTCATTTGGAAAAATTTTCAAATTTTCACCTCCATGCTTCCACTTCTATATCTTCTCTTCCAAAGCTTCACTGCCATCTTCATAGGAAATTGTGCTGGAGATAATTCAGTGTAAATGCTTTTTATATAGTTATTGGGTGAATGACAATTTAGTTGGCTTTATGTCTCATTTGGGGCATTTTCAACAATTGAACTCTAGAAAGAGATGTAAAAAGCATTATCATTAACTAAAAATACCCATGAACTGTAACTTCAAGACTGTTATGGATATTGATACGTAATTTGGGGCTTTAGCTCGATTCTGTAATTTCAGTTTATAGCTTGGTAAATGGCAAGTCGGTTTAGAAACCTAAATGAGGGTTTGGGGTTGAATGTTAAATACAAAGAAGACTTTTTACAGCAAGTCATTTTTAAAGACAAATGCCTCAAAATGAATCCGGAATACTGTAGATTTTGAACGCTCATTCATTCATTCATTCAATAGTATTTATTGAGTGCTTACTATGTGCAGAGCATTGTACTAAGCACTTGGAATGTACAAATCGGTAACAGATAGAGACCGTCCCTGCCCTTTGACGGGCTTACGGTCTAATCGGGGGAGACAGAAAGACAAAAACAATGGCAATAAATAGAATCAAGGGGAAGAACATCTCATTAAAACAATAACAAATAAATAGAATCAAGGTGATGTACATTTCATTAACAAAATAGATAGGGTAATGAAGATATAATCATACGCTTTGCCGTGAAATCTTCCCCCAAAAAGATGGGAGTTAGCTATGACAAATTGTGTCCCAAGAAACAGAAGGATTCCTTTAAGACACGATTAGGTGATGTCTACTATGTTAACTGATCTTTAATTGATTGGGATGGGGTGTACATGGTGTACGTACACCTCGCTGGAAAAAAACCATCACTGATGATGCCTACACAATACATCATGGGTAGTTAGTATAGCTGAGAGAAAGATGGTGACCCATACAGAGCAAGTCCCAAGGGCAGAGAAGAGGGACTGAAGTCCCCTCTGGAATATATTGTCTCCCTTCTTTTGGGAGGGATATTGACTGAGTGATCACTGTGAGCAGAGCACTGTACTAAGGACTTGGGAGACTACAATACACGTACTAGATACAACCTCTGCCTTCGAGGATCTTAGAAGCCTCCACCTGTCCAGGCTGTCGCCAAAGCCCAGAACAGTTCTTTAAAAGAAAGAAGGATTTTCCAGATTTTAACACATGATCTAATAGATTCATCAACCAAGAATTTCTTTCAGGATCACATTTTACCAGCTAAACACAGGGCAAAACTGCCTTGGTGAAACTGTGACACACTCCTCTTACTACTTTCCTTGCCCCACAGAGAAAGAATATTCTGGTTGGGGAGCAGTAGGATCTTGTGCATAGCAAGGTGCGTGTGTGTGTGTGTGTGTGTGTGTGTGTGTGTGTGTGTGTGTGTGTGTGAAAAAGAGAAGAAAGCACACTCAGGACCTCTTGTTGATTAATTCAGGCTCAGCTGTTGATACCCTCTTCTCCTAAACCTTAGAGAAGAAATAGCCCCAGGCAATCCAAGTCTAACAATTTTCCCTGTTACCAGCTACTGGCCCCAAGATGGTAAGACTATGGACATAAATCCCCAGAAGAAAAGGAACCTTTCAATGAACGGTAGAAACTAAAAAATGATTGGTTAACGAACAGAGCACAACACGCTAATACTGATTTTTCTAACCAATATATGGAGGTTCTGAAGCATATTAGGAGGCATTAAGGGCAAATCAAGCTTAGTAGTCTTTTAAATAGGCATTTTTCCATTTAAATAGTCTTTAAATTTAGAAATTACATCACCCCCCAATGTCAGCTCACTTATCTTGGGGTCTGAAAGGCATAAAGGTGACCACATCAATCTTTCTCTTTTAGAAATAAATAAAATAAAATAAATAAATGTTGGTATAAATAAATAATGCCCAGTGGTTCCCCATTTCCGCTGGAAATAAGAACAGTAGGAAAAAGGAGAAAAATAAGACTTTGTCCTGGCACAGAAGAAGGGTACCTTTCATCCAGATAACCTGAACCTATTAGTTTATCAAGATGGAGGGCTTCAGTCCAACGTTAATGCTTTAGCAACTCTGTCTCTGGGATTAGGATATCATAAAAGTAGGATCCCAGGATTTACAGAGGCTGAACTCTAACTCTTCCCCAGTCTGAATGGCATCAATGCTAAAGAAAATATTTTTGAATGAATTTAGAAACACAAGAAGATTGTGGCTGCATGAAATATGGTCTTCAAAAATGAATGTTAGCCTAATAATAAGCCAACTGTACTATGTATTTACATGTGTGGGTCTGCCTCAAACCTTCTTTCACCATAAATGGGGACAGAGCATACCTTAAATTAAGGGTACCTACGACTGCAAGAGATTTCTTTATATACTCAAGCATTGGCCCACTCACATCAACTGCTGTGCGACCTTGGGCAAGTAACTTCACTTCTCAGTGCTTCAGTTACCTCTATCTGTTAAATTGGGATTGTGGCTGAGAGTCCCGCGTGGGACAGGGACTGTGTCCAACCTGATTCTCTAGACTGTAAACTTGCTGTGGGCAGGGAATGTGTCCGTTTGTTATATTGCAGTCTCCCAAGTGCTTAGTACAGTGTCATGCACACGGTAGGAGCTCAATAATTCCTCCTCTCTCGCCCCGCTCCGGTCTATTCTTCACTCCGCTGCCCGGCTCATCTTCCTGCAGAAACGATCTGGGCATGTCACTCCCCTTCTTAAACAACTCCAGTGGTTGCCTATCGACCTCCGCTCCAAACAAAAACTCCTCACTCTAGGCTTCGAGGCTCTCCGTCACCTTGCCCCTTCCTACCTCTCCTCCCTTCTCTCTTTCTACCGCCCACCCCGCACGCTCCGCTCCTCTGCCGCCCACCTCCTCACCGTCCCTCGGTCTCGCCTATCCCGCCGTCGACCCCTGGGCCACGTCCTCCCGCGGTCCTGGAACGCCCTCCCTCCTCACCTCCGCCAAACTCATTCTCTTTCCCTCTTCAAAACCCTACTTAAAAATCACCTCCTCCAAGAGGCGTTCCCAGACTGAGCTCCTCTTCCCCCTCTACTCCCTCTGCCATCCCCCCTTTACCTCTCCGCAGCTATAGCCTCATTTTCCCCTTTTCCCCCTGCTCCTCCACCTCTCCCTTCCCATCCCCACAGCACTGTACTCGTCCGCTCGACTGTATATATTTTCGTTACCCTATTTATTTTGTTAATGAATTGTACATCGCCTCGATTCTATTTAGTTGCCATTGTCTTTACGAGATGTTCTTCCCCTTGACGCTGTTTATTGCCATCGTTCTCGTCTGTCCGTCTCCCCTGATTAGACCGTAAGCCCGTCAAACGGCAGGGACTGTCTCTATCTGTTGCCGACTTGTTCATCCCAAGCGCTTAGTACAGTGCTCTGCACATAGTAAGCGCTCAATAAATATTATTGAATGAATGAATGAATCAACCCTTCTATCACTTTATTTTTTCATTATTATCATTATTACTCGATTTGTTAAGCACTTATGTGTTAAGCCCTATCATTAGCATTGGGGTAGATACAAGTTAATCATCCACTTCTAGCAATTACATATTTATTTCTCTTTTCCATCAGCACTTCTCTTTATACGCATGACTGACTGAACAGTTCATTTAATCTGTTAAACATTTCTAGGCCTGTCTCCCCTATTGGAATGTAAGCTCCTTGTCGGCAGAAACTGAACCACTTCTTAATTCTGTCTTCCCAAAGACCTAGCACAGTGCGCCACACAAAGTGGGTACTTAATTGTACCCACAATTAAGTGGGTACTTAAGTGGGTACTTAAGTGGGTACTTAGAGAAGCAGCGTGGCTCAGTGGAAAGAGCACGGGCTTTGGAGTCAGAGGTCATGAGTTTGAATCCCAGCTCTGCCACTTGTCAGCTGTGTGACTGTGGGCAAGTCACTTCACTTCTCGGTGCCTCAGTTCCCTCATCTGTAAAATGGGGATTAAGACTGTGAGCCCCACGTGGGACATCCTGATTCCCCTGTGTCTACCCCAGCGCTTAGAACAGTGCTTGGCACATAGTAAGCGCTTAACAAATACCAACATTATTATTATTATTACTTAATAAATGCTGCTGCTATTACTTCTACTGCTACTAATAATAATGGTGGCATTTGTTAAACGCTTACTATGTGCACAACACTGTTCTGAGTGCTGGGGGGGATACAAGGTGATCAGGTTGTCCCACGTGGGGCTCATGGTCTTAATCCCCATTTTCCAGATGAGGTAACTGAGGCACAGAGAATAATAATAATAATAATGGTGGTATTGTTAAGTGCTTACTATGTGCAAAGCAGTGTTCTAAACGCTGGGGGGATACAAGGTGATCAGGTTGTCCCACGTGGGGCTCACAGTTTTAATCCCCATTTTCTAGATGAGGTAACTGAGGCCCAGAGAAGTTAAGTGACATGCCCAAAGTCACACAGCTGGCAAGCGGTGGAGCTGGGATTAGAACCCATGACCTCTGACTCCCAAGCCTGGGCACTTTCCACTGAGCCATGCTCAGTGGTTCAGAAGTACAACTGCTTCTACTATGACTAGGAACATGCTCGCACTGATTCTCAAAATATGAAGCAAAATAATCAACATCTAGGAATGTTGGTATTCTGTGACACCATTGCACCCTTCTATAATTCCAAAAATATTTGTAGTGGTCTGGATGGTTGTTGGGCAACATCCATCTTCTACCCAACCACATAGGTTAAATAAGTTGTTCTCCACTTCCCCTCCCAGATGGCTCCTGGATTGACCTACAATTGACCTACAATTGCAGAGGAAGGGGGAGAAAATATCAAGGTTGGAAATTAAAATGAAATGAAAATTGAAATAAAAATTGAGAAGCAGGGTGGCCTGATGGATAGAGCACGGGCCTCTGAGTCAGAAGGACCTGAGCTCTAATCCTGGCCCCACCATTTGTCTGCTGTGTAGTCTTGGGCAAATCGAGTTCACTTCTCTGTGTCTCAGTTATCTCATCTGCAAAATGGGAATTAAGACTATGAACCCCATGTGGCAACTGGACTGTGTCCAACCTGGTTAGTTTGAATCTACCCCAGTGATTAGTACAGTGCCTGGCATATAGTTTAACAAATACCATAAAAAAAGAAAAAAAACTGACAAAATCCTACAGAGCTACACTAGGCAACTGGCAGAGTCTCCATCTTCTTAACAGCCCTAGAGCCTAGATTTGGAAAGATGGCAATTTTTAACCAGAAATTCACTTAAATTGTCAACTAGCCCTTCTCCCCTAACCTTAAAGACCATCCAGCAACAGTGCAAGCTGCCACCTGTCACCATTCATTTCTCCCTTTACTCAGCATTGCTCAGGAACAATCTTAGTTGAGTGGGAGAATCCTGGGAGAGAGGGACGGAAGGAGAAAGGGAGGGAGAGAGAGAGGGAGATAAGGAAGAAGGGAGAATAGGCAAACGGCATTTACCAAAGAGTAACTCTTGTGGACTTTACTATCCACTTGAAAATGAAGGATCCTTGATCTGGGAAAACATTCTAGATCTATGTCTTTTTTTAAAGTTAGAGCATGACTAATGTCAGAGTTAGTATAATGTTGATCTCCTGCAGAAACTGATATTTTGCCATGATTTTTGACAGTGTGGTTGCAAGTTACTTGGGTAGTGCATTCCACAACAAATATTTGACTTATGGTGGTTGACTCTGAGGCTTAATGTCAAAATAACTGGATTTTATTAGGAGCAGTCTTTCAGTCTCCAAATGTACTCCATTTAAAGACATACACAGGCAAATGCCAGCAATAAGATTCTGTCCGTGCTACTAAGCCAGCCATGCAAAGTTGCACAAGCCCAGGGGCCCCAGGCCCAAATGGAACCCATTCAGACCTCGAAGGAATCAGGCTTTAAGAAAGGTCGAATTTTAAGGAAGTTTAGAATCATTATCAGCAGCACTAGGGCTGGATTCCTTCATCTACTTGAGGCTATCGGCCAGAAAGAAAATTAGAACGTCATCAGCAGTATCATATTGGGTCAGAGCAGTGGTCCATGCACCCAGAATCCTGTCTCCAACAGTGGTCCCAAAGGATATTTGGAAGAACAGTGAGAGGATAACCCTCTTTTCATCCATTCTCATGGTTAGGGATAAACTACCGAACATCCTTAACCACTCCCATGGATCTCTCAAATCCTTCTTCAGCCTTCTAACTTCTCTAATTAATTAATCTCCCATCTCCCCATCCTCTTTCTCACCTCTTGCCACTTTAGCACTTGTTTATCACTTAAAAACTTGCATACTCAGTCCCCACCTCCCTGTTAGACATCTGTACCTCTCTTTGTACTCTATTGCTTTCCCTTACCTGCAATTTATTGTAACGTCCGTCTCCTTTAGTGGATTATAATCTCGATCATGTCTACTAACTGTTTTGTACTTTCCTAAATTTTAAGTAGATGGCTGTGCACGGAGTAAGCATTCAATACATAATACTGATGAATGTCTCTATCCTCCCCTATACTGTAAGGTTACTGTAGGTCCTCAATAAATACCAATGATTAATTGATTGAAATTGTTCCCTCTCATATCCCTCATTTTTCTCTAGGGTAATCCCCAAGGCAACATTACCACTGATTCTGATAAGACTGAAAAGAAAAATTATCTGGAGGAAATCAGTTGATAGCAGCACTTAAGGTCATAAGGCAGCTTCTGGTCCTAAAATGGGGGGAGAAAAAAGCATACTTTGTTTTTATTTTTGTTTTTTATTCACTGAATCTAAAAGACATATGGTGGCAAAATAATTTAACGGCGGGTTACTGTTGAACTCTACTCTCTCAATTCACAAGTAAAGAGCTCCTATGAAATCCATAAAGCATGTGACGAGCAGAAGTGTTAGTGACTGGATATGAGCTCATTGCTTCTCTAGAACTTTACTCTCTAGAACTATGACTTTCACAACTTTACAGCCTTATATCTACCTCAGTGCTTAGCACATAAGTGCTTAATGGACTGATCATTTTAGTAGAAAAATGATCAGGGCAGCAGAGTGACATATGGACCAAAATGGGGAGAGAAAGAGGCTGAGAGGTCAGCAAAGAGCCTGATAGAGTAATTAAAGAGGGATAGGTTAAGTGCTTGGATTAACTTAGTAGCAATTTGGATGGTGAGGAAAGGATAGATTTTAGTGATGTTGTGAAAGTTGAACTGACAGGATTTAGTAATAGATTGAAGAAGTGGGTTGCAAGAGAGAGGAGTCAGCAATAACGCCAAGGTTATGGGCTCGTGAGGGAAGAATGGTGATGCGGTCTATAGTGGTGGAAAAGTCAGGGGGAGGACCGGATTTGGACGGAGCGATAAGGAGTTCTGGTTTGGACACGTTAAGATTGAGGTGATGGCAGGACATCCAAGTAGAGATGTCTTGAAGGCAGGAGGAATTGTGAGACAGCAGAAAGAGAGAGAGAGAGAGAAGGATAGAGAGACCAGAGCTGGAGATGTAGATTTGGGAATCATCCACAGAGAGTTGGTAATTGAAGCCATGGGAGAGTATGAGTTCTCTAAAGGAATGGGTGTAGATGGAGAATATAAGGGGACTCAGAACTGATCACTAAGGGACACCCATAGTCACAACTACAGACTACAGAAACATAGTTTCTAAGAAGAAAAATTGGGATAGTTTACATTGTGCCAAGTCCAACATCTCCAAAAAGCCCTAATTTCATCCACTTCAGCACGGCAGACTAGAAAGAGCAAAAGACTGAGAGTCAGGAGCCTCGGATTCTTATCCCAGCTCTGCAACTTGCCTCCTTTGTGATCTCAAGCAAGTCACTTTACTTCTTACTACTTATTGGTGCCTCATCTGTAAAATGAGGATTAAATACTCATTCTCCTTCCCCAATAGACTCTGAGTACTGTGAAGGACAGAGACTGTATGTGATCTGACTATAAGTGTATTCAATCCAGCAAAGTATAGTGCTCGGGACATAGTAAGCACTAAAAAGTATTACTAAGGGGGAAAACGTCAGTAAGCAAAGCAAACAGGCATGTCTTGGTGGCTTCCCAGTAAGCAGGAACTCCTAGGCCAGTGGTTTCCACTTTCACAGGTGGATTGCCACTTCTGCAATGCTTTTTCCCCAAAATGTGACCTTGTGACTTCTGAAGACTCAATCCCCTGGAAATGGGCTGGCCAATGGTTGCAACCGTACAGAGAAGCAGTAAAAAGAAACAGCATGGCCTAGAGGATAAAATACGGGCCTGGGAGTCAAAAGGACCTGGGTTCTAATCCTAGCTCTGCCACTTGTCTGCTGCTTTACCTTGGGCAAATCACTTCACTGCTCTGTGCCTCAGCTACCCTGTCTGTCTAATGGGGATTTAGACTGTGAGCCCCATGTGGGGTAGGGCTATGCCCAACCTGATTACCTTGGATCTCGCCAGAGCTTAGTTCAGTGCTTGACACATAGTAAGCGCTTAACAAATAACAAAGAAAATAAACTGTGAAAGAGCCCAGTTTGCCAACATCCATCCAAGTCTTTCCCCACTGCCAAGGAAAGGGAAATTAGATCCCCTGGTACCAGGGCAAGCTGAGCCCTTTCAAACTCTATTCACTTCATTTCCAACCTCCCTGGCTGTTGGTGGGTTTTTTATGGTACTTCTCAAGTGCTTACTATGTAATAATAATAATAATGTTGGTATTTGTTAAGCGCTTACTATGTGCCGAGCACTGTTCTAAGCGCTGGGGTAGACATAGGGGAATCAGGTTGTCCCACATGGGGCTCACAGTCTTAATCCCCATTTTACAGATGAGGGAACTGAGGCACAGAGAAGTTAAGTGACTTGCCCACAGTCACACAGCCGACAAGTGGCAGAGCTGGGATTCGAACTCATGAGCCCTGACTCCAAAGCCCATGCTCTTTCCACTGAGCCACGCTGCCTATGTGTCAGGCCATACACTAAGCACTGGAGTAGATGCAAGCTAATCAGGTTGGACATAGTCCATGTCCCACATAGGGCTCACAGTCTTAATCTCCATTGTCCAAATGAGGAAACTGAGGCACAGAGAAGTGAAGTGACTTGCCCAAGGTCACACAGCAGACAAGAGGCAGAGCCAGGATTAGAACAGAGATCCTTCTGACTTCCAGGCCCGACCTCTATCTATTAGGCCTGACTGCTTCTGCTTCCAAAGGAAAAGGGCTTGGACTGACCAGCAGGCTGGATGGAAGCCCACTTACAGAGGTTGGGTAGGGAATCACTCAGTTCAGATAATAATAATGTTGGTATTTGTTAAGCGCTTACTATGTGCAGAGCACTGTTCTAAGTGCAGGGATAGATACAGGGTAATCAGATTGTCCCACATGAGGCTCACAGTCTTAATCCCCATTTTACAGATGTGGTAACTAAGGCACAGAGAAGTTAAGTGACTTACCCACAGTCACACAGCTGCCAAGTGGCAGAGCCAGGATTCGAACCCATGACCTCTGACTCCCAAGCCCGGGCTCTTTCCACTGAGCCACGCTGCTTCTCTATAAGGAAGGGGCTGTCACCACGCTGTCCGAACAGAGGTTCCCTCAAATATCATTTAAAAAATTCAGCTCCTTACCTGAGGTAGAAATTGAGCTTTCTCTCTGAAAAGAGCATGAGCAAAAGAAGTTAAGCAAACTATAATGAAACCGCATGAAGCAGCATGGCTTAATGGATGGAGCACGGGCCTGGAGTCAGAAGAACCTGGGTTTTAATCCGGCTCTGCCATTTATCTGCTGTGTGACCTCAGGCAAGTCACTTAACTTCAATGGCTTCAGTTACCTCATCTGTAAAATGGGGATTAAGACTGTGAGCTCCAAGTGGAACATGGACTGTGTTCAATCTGGTTAGTTTAAATCTACCCCAGAGCTAAATACAATGCCTGGCATATAGTAAGTGCTTAACAAATGCCTTAAAAAAAACAAAAAAAAGACTGTTGGGTGCACAGGCTAGTTCCATCTAGTCCCGAAAGATGATTTTTGACAATTAGATGCCGGAATTCCTGAAGCAGCTCGCCACTCCTTTTAGGACACTAATCTCACATACCACTTCCACATTCGGAACTCTGAAATGACTTCCAAATACCCTTGATCGTTTAGGACCACTTACATTATCGTAGACAAATTTGGCTGATACCAATAAATTTGATAAATAAATGAAGGGGAGTTTAATTAGAAATACACATTACCTTCACATCATTTTAATTGATTAGAAATACCTCTTCCCTTAACATCTCTTGGAGCTAATACATCCTTAATGCCAGAAAAACGAAAATTCACGGTTCATAGTTAAGTGGACAAGAGCCTATGAGTTAGTTTTACCGGGCCTGTCCGCTTTCGTCTTCTACGTGACAGCTTTGCAACATTAGTCCACGATAATTGTTGAAATAAATATCACATTGCAACTGCTTAAAATAGTGTGAAAAAAGGGACAGTCAACAAAATGATAAATCTGAGGGTACCCTGAGGACTCCTGAAGACAACCCTCACCAATACCTGGATGACCTCCAACACCTCATTTTCACAATCAATCAATTAATCAATGGTGTGCAATGAGAGCCTACTGTACGCAGAGCATTATACTAAGTGCTTTTTATTGTATTTGTTAAGCACTTACTGTGCACTCTACTAAGTGCTGGGGTAGATACAGAGTAATCAAGTTGGACATAGTCCATGTCCCACACGAAGCGCACAGGCTTAATCCCCATTTTACAGATGAGGTAACTGAGACACAGAGAACTTGCGTGGCTCAGTGGAAAGAGCACGGGTTTAGGAGTCTGAGGTCATGGGTTCTAATCCCGGCTCCGCCGCTTGTCAGCTGTGTGACTTTGGGCAATTCACTTAACTTCTCTGTGCCTCAGTTACCTCATCTGGAAAATGGGGATTAAAACTGTGAGCCCCACATGGGACCTGCTTACCCTGTATCTACCCCAGTGCTTAGAACAGTGCTCGGCACATAGTAAGTGCTTAACAAATACCAACATTAACTTACCCAAAGTCACGGAGCAGACAAGTGGCAGATCTGGGATTGGAACCCAGGACCTTCTGACTCCCAGTCCCGTGCTCTATAGTACATTGGAAGAGAGTTGATAGGGAAGTAGCATGGCGTAGGGAAGCAGCATGGTGTAATGGACAGAGCACAGGCCTGGGAGTCAGAGGTCACGGGTTCTAATCCTGGATCCACTACATGTCTACTGTGTGACCTTGGGCAAGTCACTTCACTTCTCTGAGCCTCAGTTACCTCATCTTTAAAGCGAGGATTGAGACTGTGAGACCCACATGGTACAGGGACTATGTCCAACCCGATGTGTTTGTATGCATCCCAGTGCTTAGTACAGCACCTGGCACATAGTAAGTGCTTAATAAATACCATTAAAAAATGTATTTTGCCCATAAGAAGCTAACACTCTGGAGGGGAAGACAGCAAACTATTCTAACAGGTGGGTTACTCTGGCACTGGAAATCCTGCTCTGAGAGTAGCTCTTCTGTCAGACAGTGAGAATGTCTGAAATCTTTTCCTATGAAAAGATCCACCTCATAGATTAAAATTGAAAAAATAAAAACCAAAAACCCTTGTTGAACAGTTAACAAACCAGCCAAACTCTTTCCAAAATTCAAGCCAGAGAAGCACCCAGTGAGAGTATCTCTTCTCTGCCAAGGAGGCTGGGGATGATATCAGGTCCGAAAGCGACCTCTTCGTTCTGCCCCCCGAATAGTGAAATTTGGCCATGGGTCCAGTAGTTCGTTGGCAACACTCAGTATGAAGTTCTCCTGGGAAGCAGTGCGGCCTCATGACAAGATCACAGGACGTGGAGTTAGGAGATCTGGGTTCTAATTCTGGAACTACCCCTTGCCTGCTGTGTGACCTTGGACAAGTCACTCAACTTTTCTGAAACTTCAGTTTCTTCACCTGTAAAATGGGGATTAAATGCCCGTTTTCTCTCCCTCTTAGATTGTAAGCCCCTTTTGGGACAGAAATTATATCTAAGATGATTATCTTGAATCTACTCCAGCACTTAGCACAATGCTTGGCTCACAGTGCTTAACAAATACACTGTGGGTGTGAGTGCATGGTAGGTTTTAAACTCTATGGGTACAAGGATGATGTCTCCTATCTGTATTGTATACACCCAAGTGCTTCAGGCAATGCTCTACATATAGTAGGTGCTCAATAAATACAATTTCTCGATTGACTGATGGATCATTTCTAGGCTCCTGGGAACTTTGCAGCCCCAAACCCTGCTGTTGGACTCCTATGAACCAGCTCTTCCCAGTAGCACCCGGGAGTAACTATCCTCCAGCTCCCACACTATGAATGGGCTCAATAACTCTTCAAATGCCTCCACACCACCAAGCTAATCATTTCAAGAAACACCTCGCTGACTCACTCCCTCACTGGGTTTGTTCAGGAGGGTGGGCCAGAGGGGACAGCGTATTCTCCCCTCGCCCCCACTAACACCTGCAGTCTGCTTGTTGACTAAACGGAAAACAACGTCAGACACGAGAGCCAATTCTCCCACTGGTTTTCTCATCAGGCTTGAGGCAGCTTGGAGCTATGCTCCGCCCACCTCGGCAGCCCTTTAATTGCCCTTTGTTTCCTCCTCCTATTCCCCTTTCTTTCCAGATCCCAGCCACCAGCGCCATGTTGAAAGAACAGATGCAAAAATGGAAACCAGGTTTGTGCTTGCAACTAATCCTCTACTTGGACAGAGTAAGTCACTTGCCCAGAAAGCCACAAGTGTGTGAACCCTTTCATTCGGCAAATGTATTTATTTCTTAGGTGTATTTTCCCACGTTACCCCAAGCTATTACTTCAGTATTAAAAAGGCAGGAAATGAAAAGGGATGGTTCCCACAGCAACCGTAATTCAGGTGCTCTTATGCACTCGCAGAGCTTCCCCATCTGGGCCAAAAGAACCAAAGTCCATGATTTCCATCCAGTTGCACCCTCCATAGAACAAAGGCCTGGAAGTCTGTCAGTCCATCGTATTTTTCGAGAGCTTACAGTGTGAAGAGCAAAGTATTAAGTGCTTGGGAGAGTACGTTATATCCATATAACAGACACATCCCCTGCGCACAAGCTTACAATCTAGAGGGGGAGAGAGACACTAATATAGGCAATAAAATTACAGATATATACCTAAGTGCTGTGGGGCTGGGCAGGAGATGGATAAAGGGAGCAAGTCAGCAACACAGAAGGGAGTGGGAGAAAGAAGGGCTTAGACAGGGAAGACCTCTTGAAGGAGATGTGCCTTCCATACAGTTTTGAAGGTCGGAAGAGTAATTGTCTGTCTCATTGTTGGATATACAATGAGACAGTCATAATATCATAATTACCTGAAAGTCTTTTCACTTTTTCACTATTTTTTAGTTTTTACCCTCCTTTCACTCAAGTTAGTAATACTCAGTATTTGTAAATTTTAAGGCGATAAAGGGAAACTGTTCTACTGGAAGTTGCTGCTACAAAAAAAACCCATTTTGTTCATTCATTCAATAGTATTTATTGAGTGCTTACTATGTGCAGAGTGCTTTACTAAGCCCTTGGAATGTACAATTTGGCAAGAGATAGAGACAATCCCTGCCCAGTGACGGGCTCACAGTCTAAACAGGGGAGACAGACAGCAAAGCAAAACAAAACAAAACAAAACAAGACAACATCATCAAGATAAATAGAATCAAGGGGATGTACACCTCATCAACAAAATGAATAGGGCAGTAAATGATATATACAAATGAGCACAGTGCTGAGGGGAGGGGGGAGGAGTAGAGGGTGGGGGAAGGGACAGGAGGGGGAGCAGAGAGAAAGAGGGACTCAGTCTGGGAAGGCCTCCTGGAGGAGGTGAGCTCTCAGTAGGGCTTTGAAGAGGGGAAGAGAGTTAGTTTGGCACGCATGAGGAGGGTGGGCATTCCAGGACAGTGGTAGTACGTGGGCCAGGGGTCGACGGCGGGATAGGCGTGAAGGAGGGATGGTGAGGAGGTGACTAGCAGAGGAGCATAGTGTACAGGGTGGGCAGTAGAAAGAGATAAGGGAGGTGAGGTAGGAGGGGGCAAGGTGATGGAGAGCTTCGAAGACAAGAGTGAAGAGTTTTTGTTTCATGCAGAGGTTGATAGGCAACCACTGGAGGTTTTTGAGGAAAGGAGTGACAGGCCCAGAGCCTTTCTGTAGGAAGATGATCTGGGCAGAGGAATGAAGAATAGAATGGAAGAAGGGAGATCTGAGAGGAGGCTGACACAATAATCCAGTCGGGATATTATGAGAGCTTGTACCAGCACGATAGTCGTTTGGATGGAGAGAAAAGGGCAGATGTTGGTGATATTGTGAAGGTGAGATCGTCAGGTGTTGGTGACGGATTGGATGTGTGGGGTGAATGAGAGAGCTGAGTCAAGGATGACACCAAGGTTGTGGGCCTGTGAGACGGGAAGGATGGTCGTGCCGTCCACATGACAGGGAAGTCAGGGAGAGGACAGGGTTTGGGAGGGAAGATAAGGAGCTCAGTTTTAGACATGTTGAGTTTTAGGTGGCGGGCAGACATCCAGGTGGAGACGTCCTGGAGGCAGGAGGAGATACGAGCCTGCAGGGAGGAGGAGAGAACAGGGGAGAAGATGTAGATTTGAGTGTCATCTGCGCAGAGATGATAGTTGAAGCCGTGGGAGCGAACGAGTTCACCAAGGGAGTGAGTATAGAAAGAGAACAGAAGAGGGCCAAGAACTGACCCTTGAAGAATCCCTACAGTTAGTGGATGGGAGGGGGAGGAGGAGTCCGTGAAGGAGACGGAGAATGAATGGCCAGAAATATAAGAGGAGAATCAGGAGAGGATGGAGTCCGTGAAGCCAAGGTGAGATAAAGTGTGGAGGAGAAGGAGATGGCCGACAGTGTCAAAGTGTCTGAGGGACACCGTTCTTCTAAATAAAAAATGGAATACCAACAAAGGCCTTGCATAGAGACCCCCATTCCGTGGGTTCCTTCCTGAACCCACCTACGCAGGATCAATTCTGCAGGATACCACAGTCTTCAATTTATGAGTTTTACTCTCTTAAACACCGCACTACTGAGCAACCTTTTCAGTAAGTGAAAGAGGGTTAATTCCCTCATCAGCAACAACTTCACTTATTCCACATAAAATAAGTCACTGCCATTATGTGTGGTTTCAGTCATTCCCCTTTTCCACAAATCAAGCTCCAGCAGGTGCAGCTACAGAAGGCAACTCAACAGCTTCCTGTTAAATTTAGCTAAGCCCTTAGCACAATGCTCTACATGCAATAAGTGCTCAATAAATATCACTGATTGATCGGCTGATTTAGCCCTGCAAACAAGATCTAGGAATAATGTAGTCATATGCCCCAGTTTTTGCAGCATTGAGAGCATCTTATTAACACGTTTTCACTCTCTGGATTGGGTGATAATGTGTTCCTCTGAGGGATTACATCAGCCTCTGTACAAATTGGCACACGTTCTCTAGGCAAAAAGGAAAATAAGTTATACCTCGCTACAGGGTATGGTAAAACACTTAGTTTAACAAGTCCAACCTAAACCAGATATTCTTTTAAGGACACCAGATCTATTCCCCAACGCAAAACCGGGCACGGCTGACCTAAATGTCAAAACAATGAATTATTTCACAGTTGGGTGGAATCCACTTGGTTCGGTTTTGGAATATGTAGTAGGATATGGACTTCGGGCAACACTGACTCATCATCATCATCTTCGTCAGTATTATTTATAGACACTTACTATGTAGAGTACAGTACTAAGTGCTTGGGAGAGTACAATACATGTTCCCTGCCCACAACGAACTTGCAGTCGTAGAGGGGGAGACTGAATTCCAAAAAGTCAGGTAGAATAATGATAATGTTGGTATTTGTTAAGTGCTTACTATGTGCAGAACACTGTTCTAAGCACTGGGGGAGATACAGGGTAATCAAGTTGTCCCCTGTGGGGCTCACAGTCTTAATCCCCATTTTACAGATGAGGGAACTGAGGCACAGAGAAGTTAAGTGACTTGCCCACAGTCACCCAACTGGCAAGTGGCAGAGCAGGTAGAAGGAGAGTAGAGGGTCATTGCTTGGTCGAGGGTCATTTACCTTTATAATAAATCTATAGAAATTAAAGAATGGCAGGTTTTTACGGCAATGTTCTTGAATGAATTGTGACTTTTTTGAGGTGGAATTGGAGAAACAGTAAGTGATTCTGATATTTCAGCTGGGATGCACTGTGGTTTTAGGCTTATTTTTGTGACAGGCCTGATATGGTACTGGATGTCTGTAGGTCTATATAATAATAATAATAATAATAACGGTATTTGTTAAGCACTTACTATGTGCCAGGCACTGTACTAAACGCTGGGGTGGATACAAGCAAATCACATTGGACACAGTCCCTGACCCACGTGGGGCTCACAATCTCAATCCCCATTTTACAGACGAGGTAACTGAGGTCCAGAGAAGTGAAATGACTTGCCTGAGTTCTCACAGTTTCACACAGTAGACTAGTGGCGGAGCTGGGATTAGAACACATAACCACCTGACTACCGGGCCCGTACTCTATCCACCACACCATGCTGCTTCTCAGCAAAATGTAATTGTTTTTTCAGAACTGAGCCTTCCTCTAACGGCAGCTAACATTGCCAAATTCTGTGGTTTGGATGTGGCGCTGGAGTTGATCTATAGAGAAGCAGCGTGGTACAGTGGAAAGAGCGCGGGCTTGGGAGTCAGAGTTCATGGGTTCGAATCCCGGCTCCGCCACTTGCCAGCTGTGTGACTTTGGGCAAGTCACTTAACTTCTCTGTGCCTCAGTTACCTCATCTGTAAAATGGGGATTAAAACTGTGAGCCCCACGTGGGACAACCTGATTACCTTGTATCCCCCAGCTCTTAGAACAGTGCTTTGCACATAGTAAGCGCTTAACAAATACCACCATTTTTATTTTTATTTATGTGGAAAGGGAAGACAAAGAAAGAAAGGGCACTTGGAAGGTACAGGGGTCCTCCAGGAGAAACGCTCTGGGATGGGCCAAAATCAGCTAATTTCCACTCAGTTGCATGTAGGACATCATCACGCTTCACTACTAATAATAACGGTGGTGTTTGTGAAGTGCTTACTATGTGCCCAACGCTGGTCTAAACGCTGAGGAAGATACAGGCTAATCAGGTTGGACACAGTGCCTGTCCAACGTGGGGCTCACAGTCTTAATCCCCATTTTACAGATGAGGTAACTCAGGGCCCAGAGAAATGAAATGACTTGCCTGAATGGGTGACATCACGGAGCCACCTACTTCATTCATTAAATCGTATTTATTGAACGCTTACCGTGTGAAGAGCACTGTACCAAAGCTTGGAAAGTACAATTCCAGTAGGTACCACACCACACTACTACTGACCCACTTTCAGAGTTCTTTTTTGTTGTTTTTCTCGCCAAAGAATCCTAGAGGTTGATGGAAGGGTCTTGTGGCTCGCTGGATTCATTAGAGAAGCAACGTGGCTCAGTGGAAAGAGCCCGGGCTTGGGAGTCAGAGGTCAAGGGTTCGAATCCCCACTCTGCCACTTGTCAGCTGTGTGACTGTGGGCAAGTCACTTAATTTCTCTGTGCCTCAGTTACCTCATCTGTAAAATGGGGATTAATTGTGAGCCTCACGGGGGACAACCTGATTACCCTGAATCTACCCTAGCGCTTAGAACAGTGCTCTGCACTTAGTAAGCGCTTAACAAATACCAACATTAATTAATTCTCTGTGCTTCAGTTCCCTCATCTGTAAAATGGGGATTAACTGTGAGCCTCACCTGGACAACCTGATTACCCTGTATCTACCCCAGCGCTTAGAACAGTGCTCGGCACAAAGTAAACGCTTAACAAATACCAACATTATTATTATTATTACCTAACTCCTCTGGGCCTCATCTGTAAAATGGGGATTAAGACTGTGAGCCCCACGGGGGACAACCTGATGACCTTGGATCGTCCCCAGCGCTTAGAACAGTGCTCGGCACACAGTGAGCGCCTAACAAATACCAACATTATTATTTTTATTGTTATTTTACTTCGTTTTTAGTTCCCACTTTATGTAGAAAAGGGCGATGGAAAACGGGAAGGCCTGAAACAGGCCGGAGAGCGCCTAAGGAGACCCAACCGCGCCCTCTGCTGGCCTCAATCAGCTTCGCAGGAAACAGCTTCCCCGAGGGAATAGCTTTCTTAGGAAAGCTTTCTTAAAAGCAGGTCAGCAACTTAAAAATTGTACACGGTATTTGTTAATAATGATAATGTTGGTATTTGTTAAGCGCTTACTATGTGCAGAGCACTGTTCTAAGCGCTGGCGTAGGTACAGGGTCATCAGGTCGTCCCACGTGAGGCTCATAGTCTTCATCCCCATTTTACAGATGAGGGAACTGAGGCACAGAGAAGTGAAGTGACTTGCCCACAGTCACACAGCTGACAGGTGGCAGAGCTGGGATGACCTCTGACCCATGACCTCTGACTCCAAAGGCCGGGCTCTTTCCACTGAGCCACGCTGCTTCTCTCAAGCGCTTATTATGTGCAAAGCACTGTTCTAAACGCTGGGGGATACAAGGTGATAATAATGTTGGTTTTTGTTGGTATTTGTTAAGCGCTTACTATGTGCAGAGCACTGTTCTAAGCGCTGGGGTACATACAGGGTGATCAGGCTGTCCCCGTGGGGCTCACAGTTTTAATCCCCATTATACAGATGAGGTCACTGAGGCACAGAGAGTTTAAGTGACTTGCCCACGGTCACCCAGCTGACAAGCGGCGGATCTGGGATTCGAACCCATGACCTCTGACTCCCAAGCCCGTGCTCTTTCCACTGAGCCACGCTGCTTCTATTCTTCAGTTTATCCAAAATCAACTACTTTGACAGGGCGCAAACTCACCCCAGCCACTTGCCAAGGAGGCAGAGATGGGGCCCCCCAAAGAAATGTGGAGTCCAGAACCAGGAGACGAGCTGTCAACCAACCGCTAATTGGATTTTACAACGTGACTCACAGTTCAGCAATTTCCCCAAATTGAATCGCTGGGCACCAGAGCGATCAATTAAAGGCCAGGCTCAGAATCTGTTAAAAGTCTGTGTAAAACAGGGGGAGGTGATGACCTCAACTGCTCTGCCTCTGGATTTTATGAATGAACAAAGAAAAGATTTAAAAGGAAAACTAGAGTTTGTCTTGCGTTGCAGACGGCCACTTTCTGTGGTCTTCCAGAACGGTGAGTGGGTTGATAAACTAAGTCACCGGACCCGAATAATAATGATAATAATAATAATCGTGGTATTTAGTAAGCGCTTACTATGTTCCAGGCACCAAACTAAGAGCCGGGATGGATGCAAGCAAACTGGTTCGGACACAGTCCTGTCCCACGTAGGGCTCACGGTCTCAATCCCCATTTTACAGATGAGGTAACTGAGGCTCAGAGAAGCTAAGTGACTTGCCTAAAGCCACACGGCAGACAAGTGGTGGGACTGAGATTAGAACCCAAGACCTTCTGACTCTCAGGCCCATGATCTATTCACTGAGCCAGCTGAAAGAAATCATGTTACTAACATTGGTTATTTCACCTCATTATCTTCATCCACCTGGGGTCGGTCCCCACTTATGTTGAATTGATTATTTTTCCACCATGGAAAATTCGTGGGACTTCAGTTCAAGGGAATACTTACTACTCAATCAGTCAATCAAACAATGGTATTCATTAAGCTCTTTCTCTTTGAAGAGCACTCTATGCACCTGGGAGAATGCTTAGTTACAGTCAGCAACACCTATTGGGAGAGTACAATAGGGCAAATGTGATCCCTGTCCAAAGAAAGCTTATAAAAAAATCTGCCACTGTGTTCTTAGAAAGTATGATGCACCAAGTTTAAAGACATCAGGATTGATACATCCACCCTAGTCAAAATTTTCAGAAGTGCTCATGGAAAAAAAAGGAGGATACAACGGCTGAATGAACTGAGCTTTCCTCTAGGAAAATCCACCTTTTTTTCGTTCCTTTCTAATCCTCCCATCAGCTTCACCAGTCTACCCTTTCTCAGTCTACAAGATGTGAGTCACCCACCAGTTTACTTGCACAACCCTCATGGCTGCTTCCAAGGCCTATCTTTTCCCCTCTCCATCTACTTCCTCCAGTTCTAGAAACTCCTTCTCGACTGCTCATTTAATTTCTCTCTTCTGTGCCTGCCAACCAGATGAGATGGCTTGGGAGTCAAAGGAAAAATCACTGGAATTCTGAGACTTCCTGAAAGGGCGCACCCGAAGGATCAGCTCAGTTTATTAACCTTGGGAGGGGAAAGGCCTGAATTTAGTCATGAACGTATGGGCCTGGAGGAGGTTTAAGATAAGACTCTGAAATATGTCTGCTGACTCTGTATGGGCATTAAACATCCCAGAACGCTCATTATTTTCACAGATGGGTTTGCCAGCTTTCTGAGACTCAAATGAAATATTTGGGCAATTGAAAGTTTGACTATTCCCCGTTGAGTATTAGTCATCTTATAAACAAATTATTTATTGCCTGATTTATTTTTACTTTTATGGCTTATGGTTTGCTGCTGGGTGCGTGGCACTCTACTGCATGAGTGATCTAAGAGGGGCAGTAAGGGGAAACTAATGGGGAATGGTTTTCTCCACAAAGCATTCTGTGCAGTCTTCTCCCCTCTGGACTGTAAGCTCATTGTGGGCAGGTAACATATTTACCAACTCTGTTGTAGTCTCCCAAGTGCTTAGTCCAGTGCTCTGCACACGGTAAGTGCTCAATAATTATTACTGATTGATTCTTCCCTGAAGTCCACTGACTGGATATCACTGCTCACTGGATCAACTCTTGTGTTCGAAAACAATTATAACCACTGAGGGTCAGAAAATCTGGATCACTAACATAAGCATCACTAAAATAATAGTAATAACAGTGATGATAATTGTGGTATCTGTTAAGTGCTTACTATGTGCCAGGCACTGTACTAAGTGCTGGGGTGGAAACAAGTAATTCAGGTTGGACGCTGTCCCTGTCCCACATGGGGCTCACAGTCTTAATCCCCATTTCACAGTTGAGGCAACTGTGGCCTAGAGGAAGTGAAGTGATTTGCCCAAGGTCTCACAGCACATGTGTTGGATGCAGGATTAGAACCCAGATCCTCTGACACCCAGGCCATGCTGCTTTACAGATCAAATTCCAGCCCTCCAGGAGGCCTTCCCAGACTGAGCTCCCCCTTCCCTCTGCTCCCCGTCTCTTCCCCTCCCCCAACCCTCTGCTCTTCCCCTTTCCCCTCCCCTCAGCACTGTGATCATTTGTATATTTATTACCCTCTTTATTTTGTTAATGAGGTGTATATCTTCTTGATTCTATTTATCTTGATGATGATGTCTTGTTTTTATTTTGTTCTGTTTCGCTTTGCTGTCTGTCTCCCCCGTTTAGACTGTGAGCCCGTCACTGGGCAGGGATTGTCTCTATCTGTTGCCGAATTGTACATTCCAAGTGCTTAGTACAGTGCTCTGTACATAGCGCTCAGTAAATACTATTGAATGAATGAATGAAATTAATAATCCAGGCCTAACGGAGTGAGATGGAGTTTGCCACCCTGGCGGTCCACGGAGGAGCCTATGACTATGATACAGGGCTCTTCCCAGAGAAGGGCAAATTGAGGATGATCACTCTCTTGCCCTCATCCGGGACAAGAAGCAAAGGGACTCAAGGTGAAATCACATCAGCCTTGGAACCCAAAGCTTGCAGAGGCTTGTTCTGTGAGGGAGAAGTCTGAGGAGGGAACTACATAGCAAATAATTCTTTCTCAAACCCATCGCTTTCATACCTCCTCCAGCCTCCTTACATCCGGTCCCACACCTAGCCAACTGATCGATCAATTATGAGTGTTTACTGAGCACTTACTGCGTACAGAGCAGTGTTTTAAGCGCTTGGGGGAATACAATAGTTAGGAGCTTGCAATCCAGAAAGGGACACAGACACTAAAACAATTTAGGCAACGGAAGGGTAAAAGGATAGGTGTATGAGTTACTGCTTAAGTCATAGGGTATGTAAGATATGTCCAGGGGTGCTATGGGAGGTTGTGAAGTCACAAGTGCATATCTGGTGCATAAATGCTGAAGCGAAAGTTGGGGATTATAACCTAGAAAGAAGAATACTTAATTGGGGAAGGGTTTCTGTAGGAGATGGGGTTTCACAAGGGCTTTGAAGATAGAGAGAAAGCTGTGAGTGACAGATTTGAAGAGTGAAGGAGTTCCTGGCAGTGGGAAGAGTCTTAGTAAGAGGTTGGAGGAAGAGAAGAGAACGAGACCCTGTAAGTTAAGCATAAGAGCAATGAAGAGCGTGAGCTGGGATGTAATAATAATCATCATCATAATAATAGCGATGCTATTTGTTAAGCACTTACTATGTGTCGAGCACCGCTGTAAGAGCCGGGCTAGTTACAAGGTAATCAGGTTGTCCCATGAGGGGCTCGCGGTCTTAATCCCCATTTAACGGATAAGGTAACTGAGGAAGAGAGAAGTTAAGTAGCTTGTCCAAGGTCACACAGCAGACAAGTGGCACAGTCGGGATTAGAATTCACATCCTCTGACTCCCAAGCCCGTACTCTTTCCACTAAGCCATGCTGCTTCCCAGTAATGGGAGAAGAAAGTGGTTATGTGGGAGGGAGAGGCGTGATTGAGTGCCTCAGAATGGTTGGACATTCTGTTTGATGCAGAGAGGAATGGACAACCATTGAAGGTTTTAGAAGAATTGGGGAGACAGAATTTAATGTGACTTTTGGGTAAAATGATCTGAGCACCAGAGAGATGTATGGACTGGAGAGGGAAGAGCCTAGAAGCAAGGATCAGTTTCTCTCAGGCCCTACACCTTGGCCCTGAGTACTGTCCTGAACATAAGGAATCAATCCATCAATGGTATTTATTGAGTTCTTACTGTGTGTAGCACTGTACTAAGCATTTAGGAAAGTATAATACAACAGAGTTGGTGGATGCACTTCTTGTCCACAATGTGTCTAGAGGGGGAAAGAGACATTAACATAGAAAAAAGAATTATAGAAATGTACATAAGTGCTGTGGGGCTGAGGGAGGGGTGTACATTGAGTGCCCAAAGGGTACAGATCTAAGTATGTAGATCTGATCCTTATCAAATGAAAGATGGTCATGAATCCAGCACTGCATGGGGTGTTCAATTAACACCCCTACTTATATCATGGAGGCAATTTGTGAGCAAACTTTTAAAATTAAAGATCCAGGTACTGCCCGCATCCCCTGCCAGTGTTCTGAGTGATTAAGCTTCCCCTGACCCTGATCCCTGGACATCCTGGAGCAGCAGGCCCAGGCTGGTTCTGGTAACTGGTTCGCCCCCACGGTTCTCACATCTCCCCATCTATGACCCATGTAGCACTCTCCCGGCCAACACCCTGGCTGTAAGGGGGATTGCAAAGCAGCATGACCTAGTGGAAAGAGCAGGGACCTGGAAGTCAGTGGACCTGGGTTCTAATTCATTCATTCGATGGTATTTATTGAGCGCTTACTGTGTGCAGAGCACTGTACTAAGCGCTTGGAATGTAGAAGTCGGTAACAGATAGAGACAATCCCTGCCCAACAATGGACTCACAGTCTAAATGGGGAATCCTGACTCTGCCATTTGTCTGCTCTCTGACCTTGGGAAAGTTGTGTAATTTCTCTGTGTCTCAGTTTCCCCAACTATAAAATGGAGATTAAATACCTGTTCTCCTTCCTACTTAGACTGTGAGACCCATATGGGACAGAGACTGTGATCAACCTGATTAACTTGAATCCAGTATTTAGAACAGTGCTGGACAATGTGGGCAGGGAATACGTCCTTTTATTTTTATATTGTATTCTCCCAAGTGCTTAGTAGAGTGCTCTGCACACAGTAAGTGCTGAATAAATACAATTGAATGAACAATAAGAACAGTAATAATAATAATACTAATAATTAGAGATGCCATCTGCATTTTCCCTAGTGACTCATTATGACTCCTGGGAAAGTCACTGCTCAAATAAACTGGCTGTAAAAAAAACCAGCAGGCTTATCAGGCCGTAAATAGAAACCAAGGTTAATAATAATTGTGGTATTTCTTAAGCTCTTACTACATACCACACACTGTACTAAGCACTGGGGTAGATATGTGATCATCAGTTCAAACACAGTTCCTGTCCCACATAGGGAACACAATCTAAGTAATAATAATAATTACAGCATTTTTTAAGTGCTTACTATGTGCCAAGCACTGTTCCAAACATTGGAATAGATGACGAGGTAATCAGGTTGTCCCACATGGGATTTACAGTCTTAATCCCCATTTTACAGATGGGGATTCAAACGCTGCTTCAAGTAGGAGGGAGAACAATGTATTGAATTCCCACTGTTACAGTTGAGGAAAGGGAGGCACAGAGAAGCTAAGTGACTTACCCAAGATGACACATAGGGCAAGTGGCAGAGCCAGGATTAGAACACAGGTCTTCTGACTCCCAGGCCTGTGCACTTTCCACGGGGCCACGCTTCTCCTGATGATCACTGACCTCCACCAGCTTCTATCAATTCTTGATTCTATTTATTGCTATTGTTTTAATGAATTGTTCATCCCCTTGACTCTATTTATTGCTATTGTTTTTGTCTGTCTGTCTCCCCCGATTAGACTGTAAGCCCATCAATGGGCAGGATCTGTCTCTATCTGTTGCTGATATGTACATTCCACGTGCTTAGTACAGTGCTCTGCACATAGTAAGCGCTCAATAAATACTATTGAATGAATGAATCAATTTCAATTTCATACCCCACCAGCCAGATCATGCCTGGGGTTCAGTCCTGTGTTTCTAACAGACCCATCTGCTGTATCTTCTTAAAACCACTGACTCTTGAGAAGCCTTGTCACAAGCACTCCTCTCTCATTTCTTTTTTTTTTTTTTAAATGGCCTTTGTTAAGCATGCACTATGTGTTATGCCCTGTTCTGAGCCCTGGGGAAAAATCAGTGGCATTTATTGAGAGCTCATTGTGTGCAGAGCACTGAACTAAGTGCTTGGGAGAGTACAGTACAATAGAATTGGTAAACATATTCCCTGCCCACAAATAATTTACAGTCTAGAAAGGGAGACAGACATTGATGGGGTACAGGTTAATCAGGATGGACACAGTCCCTGTCCCACGTGGGGCTTACAGTCTACGTAGGAGGATTTAATTCTCATTTTACAGATGAAGAAACTGAGGACAAGAGAAGTTGAATGACTTGTCCAAGGTCATACAGCAAGCAAATAGCAGAGCCAGGATCAGAGCCCATGTCCTCTGAGACTCTCAGGTCCCCACTGTCTCTCCTAGGTTGTGCTGCTCTCTGACCTGGGAGGTGTTTTATTGGGATTTTTAAAGGAGTATTTTTTCTTCTATAAATAATCTCCAAACCTCAGCATCACCCTTCACTCCCTTCCAAACGGACACAAGCTCACAACGTTACCATTCAGGAAATGACTTTGTTTCTTTATAGTGGTATGTTAGTTTGGTCCTTAGTAGCTACCAGGGAGCCCCCTGGCCCTATGGGTTTATCTCTGAAAAAATAAAATAAAATAAAAATCCATCCCACAACTTCAAGAAGTCCAGCCTTCTAATCATCAGAGGAGTGAGCACTGACCCTTCAAAAACCTTTTAAGAGAGCCCCCTTTTAAATATTTGATGGGCTCCATATGGCTGAGAGATAGAATCAGTTACTGCTGTTCAAATATAAATACAGAGAAATCAGCACCTCCTTACTGTTTTCAGCTCCGTTAAACACATGAAAAGATCGCAGGATAAACGCTGTACCTTCTTGCTGGAAAAGCCAACAAGCCTACCCTACATTCAGAGCTATAATATCAAACAAAGCCTCCGGGGAATAACAGCAAAGATGAATAATTAATCCTAATTTACTGCAGAGGGTGTTTTTGAACCACCAGCCTTCTAAAGGTGAATAGCCATGATGCTGACAGACTAACAATGACAGTATTAACACCCAACACACCAGGGAGATGTCAAATACCAACCTCAGGGGCAGGATGCCCATCATCCCTGCCTAGCCACCCTGTTCATTCATTCATTCAATCATATTTACTGATCGCTTACTGTGTGCAGAGCACTGTACTAAGCACTAGGGAAAGTACAATACAGCAATAAAGAGAGACAATCCCTGCCCAAAATGAGCTCACAGTCTTCTCACTCCACCATCATGCCACTGTAAAGAAAAGCCACAATGGGTACTGAGCTAAAAATTGTCACTGGGAGAAATAAGCAGATTTTGAGTATTTGTTTTGATTTTTTCATCATGGCTTCTTACATAGTAATAACTGTGTTATTGGTTAAGCACTTAGTATGAGTCAAGCACTAAAAACACTGGGGTAGATACCTGATAATCAGGTCAGATACAGTCTCTGTCCCACATGGGGATCACAGTCTAACTAGGAAGGAGACCAGGGACTGAATCCCTGTTTTACAATGAGGAAACTGAGGTGCAGAGAAGTGACTTATCTCAGGTCACACAGCAGTCAAGTGGTGGAGTCAGGATTGGAATCCAAGTCCTCTGACTTGGTTAGAACCCAGATCACCTGACTTCCTGTCCTATGCGCTTACCACTAGGCCATGCTGTTTCCTTAATCCAATCCCTTGAGAGGTGGTGAACTTCCACAGCAGTCAGGAACTCAGCCAGCCTATGATGGCATGCAGTGAGAAGCGTCTATGCTCCACCACCTGTCTGCCGTCTAATGTTGGGCAAGTCACAACTCCTCGGTGCCTCATTTTCTTCATCTGTAAATGAAGATTCAGTTCCTGTTCTCCCTCTCCCTTAGACTAAGATGTCATGTGTCTGACCTGATTACCCTGGATCTACTTCAGAATTTAGAATAGAGCATGGCAGATAGTAATCACTTTAAGCTCGTTGTGGGTAAGGAAGTGTCTGTTTATCGTTGTATTGTTCTCTCCCAAGGGCTTAGTACAGTGCTCTGCACAGGGTACGTGCTCAATAAATGCAACTGAATCGAATGACTTAAGTATTATCACTATTTTTATTATTAGTTATTACTCGGATTCCTTGTGACTTTTGACCTGCTCCTGCTTTCTCTTGCTGCCTTCTCTGTGGAGGTGAGTGATCCACAAGGGCTTTATGATGTCAGAGAAATGAAAACCTGATCATTTTATGTCTCCAGGTATCATAGACTCTGAGCGATTGTTTCTGGGACTCGTATCTCCACAATAGTATTTCAAACATCCTGAGGGGGCTCAGAATCTAGTTCAATGTTTCAATCACTGGCCTTCCTTCTTTTTTCCCCAGTCTCTCTTCACTGATTCTCTCCTCATCCCAAAAATGTGCTACCTGGCATCACAGTTTCCTTAATCAATAAGAGACACAATTTCTGTGCTATATAGAGTTCAGTATTTAATAGGGTAGCATCAATGTAGCATTGATATTTGTAATAAATTTACTTCTATCATATTTTAAAAATTGAGACTATGTTTCAAGTAATGACACAGAAGCAAGCAATGACAATTTATAGCTTAATACCCATGGCTTTATATGTCCAATGAGCCACATGTGGGAAACACAGAAGCTCTGAAAGTTGTCCATCTTGTCCACAGGATGGTTTAAAGCTACTCATCCTAAGCATTATTATTGTCTACATAGCACTGTAAAAAGATGCGTGACCTAGTGAAAACCAGCGTGGTCTAGTGGAAAGAACACATGCCTGTTGGGTGGATTTGGTCAGTCACTTAAGTTCTTTATGCCTCAGTTTCCATATCTGTGAAATGGATGTATAATCAATCAATCATATTGAGCACTTATCACACAGAACACTGTACATCCTCCTCCTTATTTAGACTGTGAGTCCCAGCTAAGGACAAGGATGGTGTCCAACCTGATTATCTTGTATCTACCCCAAGATTAGTACAGTCCTGGGCACAAAATAAGTGTTTGACAAATGTATCATCATTAATATTATTATTATTATTATGAAGCACTTTTCATAATGGTATTTGTTAGGTGCTTACTATGTGCCAGGCACTGTTCTAAGCACTGGGGTAGATACGAAGCAATCAAGTTGGACACAGTCCATGTCCCACATGGGGCTCACAGTCTTAATCCCCATTTTACAGATGAAATAACTCAGGTACAGAGAAGCTAAGTGACTTGCCCAACAGCAGACAAGTGACAGAGCCAGGATTGGGAAAAATCACTAGATTAAAAGACTTTGTTCTTGCTTTCAAGGAGCTTACTGTCAATGTCCTAACAGAGGAGCGGAATGATTCTACGAGCAAGACAATTGATCTCTTCACTCCACACCAGAAGCTTGTCCTATCAAAGTCTATTTCCATGGTGAAAAATAGAAAGGGATGCAGGCAGCACAACTGCTAATGGCCAACGATGCCCTTGGCCAAGGTGATGGGGTCTTTGTCGTCCTCCAGCCCCTCCTCTGCTTGCTTAAAGTTCCAGCTTCATTCATCTCGCCAAGTGGAGCAGTTGAGATTGATATATCATTCAGGGAAGAGCAAGCAAAAATAACTGAAAACAGCTGCAATTTCTTTGGCAAAACAAAGGAAAGAAACTATCACCCATGGCTTTTTATTGAAATTTATATTGCCGAACGGTTGGTCACTACAGTGAAAAACAATTCCCAGTGATTCACTGGATGAAGGTGGGTTGTTGTGTTTTTTTGCCCTTTGCTTTATGGTAATATAATAAAACATGATGCTTTAAATAGCATGGTATGAAAAAAGTTTAATAACAAAAACCAGATGCAGGTAGCTCTATAAATCTGCTACTAATTCTCTTTTTGATGTCTAAACATATCATTACAAGTCATGGGCCCCTGCTTCTTCATGGAAGCACATAGCTTGGCATTTCTTTTTTCCTTCTAGTCTGGGGTTTCAATGCCTCAGATGAGACCTTTCCTCGGGAAAAACTACAGAATAGGGTTCCCTTGGGGATGGAAACAAACCAATGACTAGTTAAAGCCTGCATAGCCCAAAGATCCATCCAGACTCCAGGCACCTTCTGAATGACTGTAGATCTCTTTGACTGTTCATCTCTGCAAAAGCAGGGCAGATGGCATGGTATGTTCAATGGTTTTCTATCATTTAGCACTTTGAGCCAGTCTTGGAAATCATTTCCAAATGGTTTGCTCCCACAAAACTTTCCCTAACCCAAAATTTTCTCTAACTCCTACAATCGATGAGGGACCCATTCCCATCCCCTTCCCCCAACATACACTCAATTGGCAGGACAATTCGAAGGACATGTAAATATACTTGAACACATACACACAAACACACATGCACAGATATTAGGGGTAAATATCACTTTACCCAAATTGTAAATGGTTCTACCCAAACTCTGCAGGAAAGACCATTTTTCCAAGTACATATGCCCATAAACTCTTTGAGTGATCCTCCCATTTCCTGTGCCCCATAGGGTCAGTGGACGATGGAAATCCTTTACCCTGGTTGATGTCCTAGAAGGAATGAAGCTGCCTCAGCAAATACAAAAGGGAAATATTTCTGAGAAAGTGTGACAAAGGATAATGATAATAATAATTCCAGTATTTGTTTAGTGCTTACTATAATATCAATGGTAATGGGATGATAATGGCCTTCACAAACAGTTATCTCCAATGCATCACACTTAATTTATGGTATTTGTTAAGAGTTTACTCTATGCCAGGTACTGTTCTAAGCAGTGGGGTAGATTCAAGCAAATCAGGTTGGACACTTTCTATGTCCCCCTTGGGGCTCAAAGTCTTAATCTCCATTTTACAGAAGAGGCAGCTGAGGCGCAGAGAAGTTAAGTGACTTAACCAAGTTAACACAGAGGACAAGTGGTAGAGCCAGGATTAGAATCCAGGTCCTCTGACCCCCAGGCCCGTGCTCTATCCACTAGGCCACATTACTTCTCAAATGATCTGCTCCTTTAGGGTTCTCTTTTCCGCTCTCTGTCTCTCTCTTTCCACTCTCCCTTTCCCAATCCATTTCCCATTGATTCATTGTCATATTTATTGAGCGCTTTGCTGTTCCCTTTGGATCCAGGCAAGTTCCAGATCTTGCCCCTGGTTTGTGTCTCAGAACAGACCTGGCCTCCGGTCCCCTTTGTTGGTATTCTGAGGGGGAAGCAGAGAGAAGGTGAGAGTGAGGCGAACCTCTGCAGGGCAGAGCACCATCGGGGGCTGACCCTCTGAGGCTGCCCTGCTTGAAGACTTCATAAATAATTTCCTGAATTAAGAGTGTTCTGATTTCTTTATTTTTTAATCTGTTGTGTATTCTTGACTTCTGGAGTGTTTGTTGAGGACTTGGAACTTGGCAGAGAATGTGCCTGTTTGTTTTATGTGTTCTCTCCCAAGCGCTTAGTACAAGGCTTTGCACTCAGTATGCGCTCAATAAATATGAATGAATGAATGAATGAATGAATGAATGAATTGGCCACTCCTGGACGTTTCTGAATCGGAGTCATTTGGGATTGTCTCTGGGCCCGGGAAACTAAAGTCATGGCACAGGGGGTGGGAGGGAGGGGATGAAGCCTTGTGTGCCCACTCATTAACAAAATTGAATTTAATCAATTAATTATACATTTAATGAAGTTCTTCAGTGTGGAGGTAGAGGGGGCTTACAACTGATCTTTGACATCATAGTGGATTTTATCACCTGCTTGGTGCCAATTGTTGTAAGCAAAGAGAAAAGCTACTCAATATTTCATACCTATTGGCAGTATGCTTCAGCTTCTGGCGGATGGGAAAGAACTTTCAGTGTTCCCTCTATGCCTCTGATGGTCTAGATTCTGCTTCTTTTCTCCCTAGTAGTAATCTCCAGATTTCAAGGATTTCCTGAATCACAGTAGACTCTCAAGGGTCCCTGGGGAAGGGAGTATACTGATTTGGAGAGTTAGAATGTGCCTGGGTCATGTGATGATGAAATTCTTTAGTTTCATTTCCTAGTCTATGATTTTCTGGAAGGTCACGACCAAAAATATTTGACAATATGACATAGAATTCTCGAGGCTCAATTCTGCATCCCCTTCCATTCTCCATCTCCACCCACCTCTTGGAGAATTCATTCACTACCCTGGCTTCAACTACCATCTTTACACAGATTATTCCCAAACCTACATATCTAGTTCTGATCTCTCTCCTCCTCTCCAGACTCATATTTCTTCCTGCCTTCAGCACATCTCTATTTGGATGTCTTGTCGACACCTCAAACTTAACGTCAAAAACAGAACATCTCATCTTCCCAGCCAAATCCTGTCCTCCCCATGACTTTTCCATCTCGGTAGACAGCACCACAATCCTCTCTGTCTCATAAGACATAACCTTGGCATTTTCCTCGACTCATCTCTCTCTTTCAACCCACGTCGTCAATCTGTCACTAAATCCTGTTGGTTCTACCTTCACAGCATCACTAAAATCCACCTTTCCCTCTCAATTCAAACTGCTAATACACTGATCCAAGCAGTTATCCTATTCCATCTTGACTACTGCATCAGTCTCCTTGCTGACCTCCCTGCCTCCTGTCTCTCCCCACTCCAGTCCTTACTTCACTCTGCTGCCCAGATCACTTTTCTAAAAAAGGTTTGGTCCATGTTTCCCCACTCCTCAAAAACTTTGCTGTGGGCGGGGAATGTGTCTGTTTACTGTTATATTGTACTCTCCCAAGCAGTAAGTAGTAATAACGTAATAATAATAATGTTGGTATTTGTTAAGTGCTATGTGCAGAGCACTGTTCTAAGAGCTGGGATAGATACAGGGTAATCAGGTTGTCGCACATAAGGCTCACAGTCTTCATCCCCATTTTACAGATGAGGTCACTGAGCCACAGAGAAGTTAAGTGACTTGCCCACAGTCACCCAGCTGACAAGTGGCAGAGCTGGGATTTGAACCCATGACCTCTGATTCCCAAGCCCGTGCTCTTTCCACTGAGCCACCTTGCTTCTCAAAGTGCAAGTACAGTGAAAGTAGAGTGCTTTCACACAGTAAACAGTAGTACAGTGCTTTCAAACAGAAATTCCTTACTCTAGGCCTTAAAGCACTTTAAAGCATCTTGATGCCTCCTACCTCACCTCACTATTCTCCTATTACAACCCATCCCGCACACTTTTCTCCTCTAATGCTAATCTACTCACAGTACTCTCCCCATCTTCAATTTTACCTATATTACCTTGCTGATTTCCTACTGCAACCCAGAACACATACTTTACTCTTCTAATGCCAACCTACTCACTGTACCTTGATCGTTTTATCTTGGTGCTGAACCATCATCCACATGCTGTGTCTGGCCTGGAACTCCCTCCTCTTTCACATATGACAGACCATAATTCTTCCTACCTACAAAGTCCTGTGGGCATCACATCTCCTCCAAAAGACCTTCTCTTCATTTTCTCGACTCTCTCGCTTCTGCATCACCTTTACATCGAGATTTATACTTTCATTCAATCGTATTTATCGAGCACTTATTGTGTGCCGGACACTGTACTAAGCACTCGGAGAGTACGATACAACAATAAACAGACACATTCCCTGCCCATAATGAGCTTACAGTCCGGGCTGTGGGGGAGACAGACATCAATATGAATAAATAAATTACAGATACGTAGGTAAGTGCCGTGGGGCTGGGAGTGGGGAAGAACCAAGGGAGCAAGTCAGAGTGATGCAGAAAGGAGAGTGAGTAGAGGAAAGGAGGGGCTTAGTCTGGGTAGGCCTCATGGAGAAGATGTGCCATGTTCCCCTCAACCCTACACTAACCCACTTATCAGCTTATCGACATGTGCCTAGTTCATTTTAATGTTTATCTATTCCACTAAACTCCTTGTGGGAAGGAAAGGTAATTACTAAATCTGTTGTACTGAACTCTCCCAAGCACTTAGTGCTCTGCATACAATATTGCTCAATAAATATGGTTGCCAGATTGATTGACTAGACAACAATGTTTTCCAGGGCTAACTTCAGTCTTAAACTCATCATATGGCAGAAACAAATGTGGAATTTTAGGTGAACTTTTAAGAAAAAGTAGTGTAAAATAGATCAACATAAAGAAAATCCAATGTTTCATGTAAAAAAAGAGATAGGTTCAAGACCAAACACTGGTCAAAAGTGAAAGATTGCAAAAAGAACCAGTGTATACCACAGGTGGGTTTTTATCAAAGATGCGCTTGTTGGCTTTCTTTTCTAATCAAGAAAAATAAAGACCTTGTTAAATCATGGAGCAAATCCCATCCTTGTTCATGTGTAACTTGGATGGAGTTAAACACAAACATTTGAGGGTAGACTTTGGATCTGGCTTTGACAGTGGGTATCCAGGGGCTGAATTGATCCTAGACTGATGCCCAGAGCAAGAAGAATAAATGCTGCACTTAGGAATAAAGAGGTAAAGCACTCAAGAGAGATGGTTTTCTTGTGGTTCCAGGTCTACAGTACATCATAGAGTTGGAAGTTCCAGGCAAGAAAAGCCTATCTAGGGTTTTTCCCATTTAGCAGCAGCCACTCCTGTGCCAGAGGTCACTCTTCCAGGAAAACAGGATAGGCAATTTAGCCCACTGGACTGGAAGATAGAGAGGGATGTGCTGAGTCTTAGGGCAGGTTCTTAAAGCTGGTTTGGGTTCTTTGATGTCTTCTGTTTCTCAGAGAAGCAACGTGGCCTAGTGGAAAGAGCACAGACCTGGGAGCCAGAGGACTTGGGTTCTGATCTTGGCCCCCTCATTTCCTTGCTGTGTGATCTTGGGCAAATTATTTACCTTCTCTGTGCCACAATTTCCTCAACTGTAAAAATGGGGATTCGATGCTTGTTCTCCCTCCTATTTAGACTTGTGAGCCCCATGTGGGATCTGATAATTTTGTTTCTACCCCAGTACTAAGAACAGTGCTTGACATATCAAATACCATTATTATTATTATCATACATTTTAATGTTTATGACCTACCCAAAAAAATCCCAAGTCCCAATAACATGAGGACTGCGTACATCACCGTTGCTCACAGTGCACTGTCAGAATGGAGAAATTTGCTACTCATTAATGTGAAAGACTCCAGGCACCTGAAGTTAATTATCCCTCAGTCAAAAAATTTAACTGGAATTTAGTCTCACATGTAAGTGTAGAAACTGGACAATGAGGACTAATTAATTTCTCCTTTCCTGCATGTTTAGGCCCTTACACTGATGACATTTTTATTGCTGCCCATGACATAAAGAAGTATTTAGAACAGTCCAGACTCTTTTAGTGGGTTACCCTCACTGATTCCTGTTAAAAGTGATGTAACAAAATGATAGGGCTTATTTTACCATGGACTACCGCACTTCCCTCTCTGGGGGTTACTGTCTTTAATAAATCATTCACTGAAAATTAGTAACAAGTGATCTAAAATGGGCCCCCCAAAAAGCAGAGTTTACAGTTAGGTAGCAGCATATTGGAGGGTGGATGGGTTATGAAACAGTTCTGCAGCCTCCATCAGTGAAAATTAAATTCACAGCTGGGCTGACAACACTTTAAATTTGCATAAATTTTGCAAATCAGTTCCACATTAAAATGTATAGTATAGTATTCATCTAGTAGTATAGTATTCATAGAAAAAAACACCCCTGGGTTAAAACTGTACTGTACTTAGTACTTAGAAGAGTACAAAAGAGTTAGTAAATATGATCCCTGCCCTTGAGAGACTTACAATAATAATTACGTATTTGTTAAGCACTTACTATGTGCCAGGCACTGTTTTAAGCATTAGGGTGGATATAAATAAATTGGGTGGGACACAGTCCCTGTTTCACGTGGGGCTCAAAGTCTCAATCCCCATTTGACAGATGAGGTAACCGAGGCACAGAGAAATGAAGTGACTTGCCCCAGGTCACACAGCAGACGAGTAACAGAGCCGGGATTAGGACCCATGACTTTCTGACGCCCAGGCCCATGCTCTATCCACTACACCTTGCTGCTTCTCAAATACAGCAAACAGACACTAAAATGCATTACAAATAAAAAGAAGTTATAGACTATAAAAATAAAAGTACTACAGGCAAGAGAAGGAGGTGTGAGGACCAAAGAAGTTAGGTGATGCAGAAGTGCTGAAGTGGCCGTGGAGGGAGGGATAGGGTTGGAAGATAAGAGATTAATAGAGATGGGCATCCTGGAAGTGATGCGATTTCAGAAGGACCTCGAAGAAGGAAAGAGCAGTGGTCTGCCACACTTAAGTGCATTATCTGTAATTTATTTTAATGATAATCTTCTCAACTAGATTGTACATGCCCTCAGGCTACGAGTTGTGCCTATCAACTCTATTGTAATCTCCCAAATGCTTAGTAAAGTGTATTGCATACAATAAGTATTCAGCAAATACCACTGATTGATTGACTGATGGATTGGTAAAAGGGGAGGGAGTGCCTCATTATTATTATATTTCTTAAGCATTTACTAATGTGGCAAGCACTATTCTAAGCTTTAGGGTAAATCCAAATTAATCAGGTTGGATGAAGTTCCTGTCCCAACATGGGGCCCACAGTCAAGTAGGAAGGAGAACAGGCATGGAATCCCCATTTTACAGATGAGGAAACTGAGTCACTGAGAAATTAAGTGACTTGCCCAACATCACACAGCAGGCCGGGATTAGAAGCCAGTTTCCCTGATTCCCAGGCCGAGGTTCTTTCCATAAGACCACGCTGCTTCTGGCAAAAGGGAGGTAGTGAGCAAGAGTTCAGCAGTATGAGAGGCAAGAACAAGTAGTTGACTTGGAAGGAACGAAGTGTGTGATCTGGGGTGTAGTGGGAAAAGGCAGAGAGAGCTGGTTGAGTGCCTTAAAGTCAATGGTCTGGAGTTTCTGTGTGATGCAGAAAATTTTAGCCATGCCAGTCTAATAATTAAGACCCAAAGAAAAGCAGTTATTCTGGTAGGCTAAATACATCCTAAGATTCTTTTTAAACCCCTCTCATTTTCTCCAAAACCGCTTAAGGTTTATAATTTTTGTTTCCACAGAAATAACTTCATTCATCCTGGCTAAACAAGTGAAGTCTAGATTGCCTCCAAGCAACTTCTGAAGACTTACTTTATTGATAAGATATGAGGGAATGTGATAGGATGTGATGTAATTGATATGATAATAATTAATATTATGGTACTCATTAAGGGCTTACTCTCTGCCAAGCACTGTTCTAAGTGCTGAGGTAGATACCAGTTGATCAGTTTTTTATGGCATTTGTTCATTCATTCAATCATATTTATTGAGTACTTATTGTGTGCAAAGCTCTGTACTAAGCTCTGGGGAGAATACAATATAGTGTTTATTATGTGCCAGGCACTGTTCTAAGCACTGGGGTAGATACAAAGTGATCAGGTTGGACACAGTCCTTGTCCCACATGGGGCTCACAGTCTTAGTCCCCATTTTGCAAATGAGGTAACTGAGGCACAGAGAAGGTAAGTGACTTGCCCAAGGTCACACAGCAGACAAACAGAGGAGCCGGGACTATGACCCAGGTCCTTCTGCCCCCCCAGTGCCTTCCTCACTAGACTGACTGGGATCATGTCTTCCAAGTTCATGTACTTTACCAAGTTCTTAACAGTGTCCGTCACACAGAAAACTCTCAATAAATATTACTAATTGATCGATTGGTTGTTTTAGGGACAGAGGAATGTGGCTCTGTTGATTCTTCAAGAAAATTATCCTTGTGGCAATGTATAATAAAGATTATGAGAAGCAGCGTGGCTTAATGGAAAGAGCACGGGCTTGGGAATCACAGGACATGGGTTGTAATCCCAGGTCTGCCACTTGTCTGCTATGTGACCTTGGGCAAGTCACTTAACTTCTCTGTGCCTCAGTTCCCTTATCTGTAAAATGGGGATTAGGACTGTGAGCCCCACGTGGGACAACCTGATTACCTTGTATCTAGAACAGTGCTTGGAACATAGTGAGCGCTTAACAGTTTTGGAGAAGCAGCGTGTCTTAATGGTAAGAGCCCGGGCTTGGGAGTCAGAGGTCATGGCTTCTGATCTGGGTTCCCTCACATGTCAGCTGAGTGACTTTGGGCAAGTCACTTAACTTCTCTGTGCCTCAGTTCCCTCATCTGTAAAATGGGGATTGTGAGCCCCATATAGGACAACCTGATTACCTTGTATCTACGCCAGTGCTTAGAACAGTGCTTGGCACATAGTAAGTGCTTAACAAATACCAACATTATCTTATTATCATTATTTGGAGAGGGGAGAAGCAGGAGGCAGATGGAGCACGGTGAGGAACAGGAAGATGATAGGAGCAAGTGAATGAATAGTAAAGTAGATAAATTAATATGAACAAAGATGCTCTAGGAGTTACTGAGTTAATCTGGGAACGCCTCTTTTAGGAGGTGGAATTTCAGAAGGATTCTGGAATTGGGGAGATGTGACATCTGGTAGATCTGAAGCAGGGGGGTGGGAGCAGGTAGAGAGTATGGCATGAGCATGGATTGGAGGTAGAAAGGAGAATGAGGCACAGTGTGAGTAAATTCTCTTGAGAGGAATGAAGCATTACAAATTGGGGTGTAGAAGAAGAAAAGGGCTAAGTAAGAGGATGGAGCTGAGGGAGTGCCTTATTGGAGAAGCAGCGTGGCTCAGTGGAAAAAGCATGGGCTTTGGAGTCAGAGGTCATGGGTTCAAATCCTGGTTCTGCCACTTGTCAGCTGGGTGACTGTGGGCAAGTCACTTCACTTCTCTGGGCCTCAGTTCCCTCATCTGTAAAATGGGGATTAAGACTGTGAGCCCCACGTGGGACAACCTGATTCCCCTGTGTCTCCCCCAGCGCTTAGAACAGTGGTCTGCACATAGTAAGCGCTTAACAAATACCAACATAGACAAGGCTCAGGATCTGGTCTCTCTGATGCAATTCACACCCAGACAGTATCTCATACAGTCCATAAACAGATGCTTCCCAAGTGCTCTCTCTGAACAGCTACATACAGTGCTTGTCTGCTTGGCAATTCACAGGAGGACCTATTTGGACTTTGCTACTGGCATTCCAAAACATCCAGATCTGTTCTCTCAGCTAACACTGCTGGCTAACAGATCTGGACACCCTTGTAACCACTCCAGATTCACCAGACTTGACAATCAGCTCTGCCAGATGGTTTTGTGATGACTTTTGGAGGATTGTGTGAAAGCGGCATCGTGAGAAGGGGAGCAGGCCAACCCCACCTCCTCCTCTGTTTCCATGAGTTGTGGGGAGGAAGGGAAGGTGAGGCACTCTTGGGAGACAGCTGCAAGGGAGATGTTATCATTCTGCGGGGAGTCAGATATGAGGGACGGCGAGGAGAAATCTGAAATCTTTTCTCCTCCAAGAGGTCTTCCTCAACTAATTTTCCCTTCTCCCTAGTTATATCCTTATAACTACTACCTCAGCACTTCTGCATTCATGTTTGATTTCAACTACCTGTAGCACTTGTATACGTAGCAACTTACATGCTCTATGATAAAAGCATTAACTCAAATACCGCAAATATTATTTCTATCATTATTATTATATGAATAACTGCTTTTCCTCTTCCTCCTCTCTGTAAATTATTTTAGTTTCTATCTCCCCAGCTAAATTGCAAGCAGGAATTTTGTCTGCTGACTCAATTGAGCACTTTCAAATGCCTAGCACAATACTCTGCTCCCCACAAGCACTCAATAATTACTCAATTACAACAAAAACAATCAATAATCATCAATGATCAATCCCTTAATCCACACTGAAGTGTTCTGCTCTTTACAGATTATTCTCACAATGATGCTGGCAGCCTGGCTTCGTAGAAAGTCCATGGGCCTAGGAGTCTGGGAACCTGGGTCCTAATTCCAGCTCTAGCACTTGCCTGCTGTGTGACCTTGGTCAAGTCACTTAACTTCTCTGGGCCTCAATTTCCTTATAATAATAATAATGGCATTTGTTAAGTGCTTACTGTGTGCCAAGCACTGTTCTTTATCTGGATTGAATACCTGTTCTCCCTCCCCCTTCGACTGTAAGTCCCAGAAAAGACAGGGACTGTAAACACCATGACATATCTACCCACAGCTTAGTATAGTGCTTAGTACAAAGGAATGCTCAAGAAATACCACAATTATTATTGTTATTATCAATCAGTCAATCAATGGTCCTAATTGAGCTCTTTCTGTGTGCAGAACATTGTACTAAGCACTTGGCAAAGTACATTACAACAGAGTTGTTGGACACATTCGCTGACCACAAGGAGTTTACAGTACCGGGGGGAGAACAGCATTAAAATGTAATTAAATTGAAAGCAAAGGCCACCTATTTTCACCTCCAGGGTGGGTTTCTGGCCTTTCTGCTCCCTCTGTCCATATTCCCCAGAGAAAGGTTTTGACATTTTGAGAGATCCTGTTTTGAGTCCCATGAGGGACTGGGATGGAAAGTGTGTTGGACTGTGGGGAGAAAAAGAAAGGGGCTTGGTGGGAAAGGTGGGGTTGGAGTGGCAAAAATAGTCTAAGTAAAGTGAAGCCTAAGCAACTAATGCTCTTTCAGGAAAACAGGCCTCAGGAGGGATCCCATTTCTGTGGGGTCCCCACTCCCCTGTCATGCCAGCCCATTTATATCTCCACATATTCTCCCTCAGTTCACTTAGCTCATTACATGTGCCTCGCCACTGAGAGGGCAACTTTTTAAACACCCCTTCCACCTTCAGTGAGCTGAGAGAGGTTTCCTTTCTGCAGCGGATTCGTCACTTCCATAATTTCACTACAGAAAAAAAATCAAAACGGCCTAGGAAATAGCTAAGTCATTGAAATACTGCACTAATAACATAATCCTGTTATAGGGTCTTTCCTCCTGGGCAGAAAAAATGACTCTGCAGTCATTTAATTCATCATCTCAATATCTCCGTGAGGAGAACACTAATATACCTTTTTGGTAGGTGGGCTAAGTTGCAAAGGTGTCAAAACCAAAGTCTTGAAGATTTAGTATCAGAGATCAGGCTAGAAACTGGATCTCCTAAATTCCAACCTAGTTCACGTGCCTGCTCTCTCTCTTTTCCTTCCTTACGCACTTACGCTTTCTTTATTTCTCCCTCTCCCTGTCTTTTTTCTCCCTCCCTTTCTCACTCTTTCTTCCTCCCTCTCTCGCCTCACTCACACACTCTTCTCTCACATTTTTCTCTACCCCTTCCCAACCCACACTATCTCTCACACTCTAGCTCTCTTAGTCTTTGTCACGCTGCCTCTCTAGTTCTTGCCGTCCTGACTCCGGCACTGTGCTCCCTGCTCACCGGCCTAAAATATCTGCCAGTCTGGGCCCATCATCAGCGTCATTTTATTGACATTGCTTTCAGTTAGTCTTAATCTGCCAGGGCGTCCCAAGGACTTTGCCAAGCCTGCTAATAGGGCTCTAATGGAGAGATTACCTGACAAGAGTGGCTCCGTCAGTGACGAAACCATGTACCAAAAACAAGTCCCATATGGCTGCATTCACATCTCAGCTGCTAGGGCAGCTGGCAACCGATCTGAGCTCAGAGAGCTGAGTTACTGGGGGAGCTCCCAACCCCTCTGACTGGTGAAAGCCTCTGGGCACTCCAGCTGCCTGGGTCCCCTAATTGTCTTCCACCACTAGAACTGGAAAACCGTTGCCAGCCAAATTCACTTACCTTTCATCGTCGTCTTCGTGGGGTCTGAGAACAGGGGGATGAGCAGGAGGTAGATGAGGTAGACCAGCGAGAGCCCATTGTACCGGAAAGCGCACGCTGCATGGAAAAGGGAGAGAGGGAGAAGAAATGAAGCTCATTATAATAGTCTTTATATTAGTCTTCCCCCTGTAGACTGTAAATTCCACGTGGGCAGGGATCAAGCCCCAACTATCTTTATGTTAGTCTTCCCTCTGTAGTTTGTAAGCTTCAAGTGAGCAGGGATCACATCTACCAACTCTATCATTTACTTGCTTGTCGCCAGACTACTTGCTTTGTTTTGTTCTGTTTTGTTTTGTTGTCTGTCTCCCCATTTAAATAATGCTGGTATTTACTAAGCGCTTACTATGTGCAGAGCACTGTTCTAAGCGCTGAGGTAGATACAGGGTAATCAAGTTGTCCCACGTGAGGCTCACAGTTAATCCCCATTTTACAGATGAGGGAATTTAGGCCCAGAGAAGTTAAGTGACTTGCCCTCAGTCACACAGCCTACAAGTGGCAGAGCCTGGATTCGAACCCATGACCTCTGACTCCCAAGCGTGGGCTCTTTCCACTGAGCCACGTGAGCCCATTGTTGGGCAGGGATTTTCGCCATCTGTTGCCGAATTATACATTCCAAGCACTTAGTACAGTCCTCTGCACATAGTAAGGGCTCAACAAATAGGATTGAATGGATGAATGAATGAATGAAGGGCTTAGTACAATGCTCTGCATACAGTAAGCGCTCAGTAAATAAGATTGACTGATTAAATAAATTGACTGAGGTTAAAAGTATCAAATGGCCTTAGCTCAAGGTTCACTCCCATCGGAGGGCATAAACATGACTCAGCCTCAGGAGGTGTCATGCAAATTAGATCAACACAGACATCGTTGACTCCATTTAATGAAGTACCATGGTGACACATGATATGATGGTGATATATACATATATATATCTTTAAATTATGTATCATAAATTATTTCTTCATACGAATGTCTGCCTCCCCCTCTGTACTGTAAGCTTGTTGTGAGCAGAAAACATAACCACCAAATCTGTTGTATGTACTCTCCCAAGCACATAGCACAATGTTCTGCACTTAGTAATCGTTCAATTAAGTACCACCGATAATGATGACTTGAAAGCAATATGGAATCTTCATACATTTTTATCCAAATCTAGTTTGATCTTTTTCTGACCGAGTTGGCTGAACTGTGCTGGCCGGACTGTCCGAACAATAGCTCAACTTTCCACTCCGCCTTCCCTCTGGGATCCTAGCCAGTGGGTCACAGAAATGACTGCAGTCTTCATGCCAAGTGTGCCAAGCCAGTGAACTGGGCAGACCGTCCACAGGCCAGCTCGCTGGGGTGGAGTTGGCTTTCTCTCAGACACTTTTCCCAATGGAAAAGTGCAAAGTTGACCTCGAGGACTTGGGTCTCCAACAAAAGAAAGATAACACTTGGCTAAGGCTGAATGTGAACCGGAAGAGTCCGGACCAGAGGACGCCCTAGAGGGAAATACCTGGCCATGTTGGGACTCCAGTAGGCTGCTTGGGAACTCCAGACCAAGGAACTGACAGAGGCATGGGGACTGGGCTACCAACCTACCTCTAACCGGTAGAGTTCAATCAATCAAACAATAAAAATAATAATACTAATTATGGTATTGGTTAAGCACTTACTCTGTGCCAGGCACTGTACTAAGCACTGAGGTGGATACAAGCAAATCAGCTTGGACAGTCCCTGTCCCACATGGGGCTCACAGTCTCAATCCTCATTTTACAGATGAGGTAACTGAGGCTCAGAGAAGTGAAGTGACTTCCCCAAGCTCACACAGCAGACAAAGTGGCAGAGCCAGGATTAGAACCCATTAATCTTCTGATTCCCAGGCCTGTGCTCTATCCACTACGCCATGATGCTTCTATTACTAATTACATTTTTTGAGCACTTAATGCGTGCAGAGCACTGTACTAAGTGCTTGACACATTTCCTGCCCACAAGGAGCTTACAGCCTAGGGTCGAGTAAGTGAAGGAGGGGACTTGGCCCTGTCAGAGGCCATGTGTGAGTTCAAACGGCAATGTACCAGGCCAACCGTAGGCCACCAGATGACATCCCTATCACCGTGGATGGCACAACCATCCTTCCCGTCTTTCAGGCCCGCAATCTTGGTGTCATCCTTGACGCGTCTCTCTCGTTCACCCCACACATCCTATCCGTTACCGAGACCTGCCGGTCTCACCTTTACAATATCGCCAAGATCCGCCCTTTCCTCTCCACCCAAACGGCTACCTTACTGCTACGGGCTCTCGTTATATCCCGGCTAGGCTACTGTGTCAGCCTTCTCTCTGACCTCCCTTCCTCCTCTCTCAACCCGCTCCAGTCTATTCTTCACTCCGCTGCCCGGCTCATCTTCCTGCAGAAACGCTCTGGGCATGTCACTCCCCTTCTTAAACACCTCCAGTGGTTGCCTATCGACCTCCGCTCCAAACAAAAACTCCTCACTCTAGGCTTCGAGGCTCTCCATCACCTTGCCCCTTCCTACCTCTCCTCCCTTCTCTCTTTCTACCGCCCACCCCGCACACTCCGCTCCTCCGCCGCCCACCTCCTCGCCGTCGCTCGGTCTCGCCCATCCCGCCGTCGACCCCCGGGCCACGTCCTCCCGCGGTCCCGGAACGCCCTCCCTCCTCACCTCCGCCAAACTGATTCTCTTCCCCTCTTCAAAACCCTACTTAAAACTCACCTCCTCCAAGAGGCCTTCCCAGACTGAGCTCACCTTCTCTCTCTACTCCCTCTACCGCCCCCTCTTCACCTCTCCGCAGCTTAACCCTCTTTTCCCCCCATCTCCCTCCGCTCTTCCCCCTCTCCCTTCCCATCCCCTCAGCACTGTACTCGTCCGCTCAACTGTATATATTTTCATTACCCTATTTATTTTGTTAATGAAATGTACATCGCCTCGATTCTATTTAGTTGCCATTGTTTTTACGAGATGTTCTTCCCTTTGACTCTATTTATTGCCATCGTTCTCGTCTGTCCGTCTCCCCCGATTAGACCGTAAGCCCGTCAAACGGCAGGGACCGTCTCTATCTGTTGCCGACTTGTTCATTCCAAACGCTTAGTACAGTGCTCTGCACATAGTAAGCACTCAATAAATACTATTGAATGAATGAACATCTGTCCCCCCTACTGAGCTGGCCTGGCTCCAACAGGGGAGCAGAGGACACAGGGACCAGTTGGAGTGGGGCTGGGTTACAACTGGCTCATGTCCTGCTGCTCCAGCCCTCTTGGCCAATAAGGCACAGTGTTCCCACCCATATAGGCCTTTCCTGGAGAGGACATACAGCACCTCTCCCCCACTTCCAGTCGTTGTACCCACTCCCACTTCTATTTTGGGAGACGGGGAATGGGGGGAAGGAGAGAGAGTCCTTAGCCCTTTAAGACAGTCACGCCCTTTTCTCCATTACTTATAATAATAATAAATTATGGTATTTGTTAAGCACTTGCTATGTGCCAAACACTGTTTTAAGCCCTGCGGTAGATACAATAATAATAATAATAATGTTGGTATTTGTTTAGCACTTACTATATGCAGAGCACTGTTCTAAGCGCTGGGGTAGATACAGGGGAATCAGGTGGTCCCACATGAGGCTCACAGTTAATCCCCATTTTACAGATGAGGTAACTGAGGCCCAGAGAAGTTAAGTGACTTGCCCACAGTCACACAGCTGACAAGCGGCAGAGCTGGGAGTCGAACCCAGCTGACTCTGACTCCGAAGCCCAGGCTCTTTCCACTGAGCCACGCTGCTTACCCAAGTAATCAGGTTGTCCTACATGGGGCTCACAGTCTTAATCCCCATTTTATAGATGAGGTAACTGAGGTACAGAGAAGTGAAGAAGCTTGTCCAACATCACACAGCAGACAAGTGGAGGAGCTGGGATTGGAACCCATGAACTTCTGACTCCCAGGCCCATGCTCTAACCACTACAGCACGCTGCTTCTCAGATAATTGGGTTGGACACAGTCCCTGTCCCTCTTAGTACTCAGAGTCTTAATCCCCATTTTACAGCTGAGGTAATTGAGACAGAGAGTAGTTATGTGACTTGCCCAAAGTCACACAGCAGACAAGTAGTGGAGCCAGGATTAGAACCTATTACCTCCTGACTCCCAGGCCCATGCTCTATCCACCAGGCCAGGCTGCTTCATCAATAATTATTTCTTATTTATCCTCACTGCTCTCCCTCTACAACCCAGCCCTCACATTTCACTCCTCTAGCGCCAACCTACTCACTGGGCCTCACTCTTGTCTCTCTCCCCATTGATCTTTTGCTTCTGCCATCCCTCTTCACATCCAGCAGACCACCCCCTCTCTATCTTCAAAGCCCTACTAAAATCAAGGCTCCTCCAGTAACTCTTCCCTGATTAATTTCTCATCCATATCCATATCCTATTTCCCTCCCTAGTGGATCACCTAGCACTTGAGTTAAATAATGTTGGTATTTGTTAAGCGCTTACTATGTGCAGAGCACTGTTCTAAGCACTGGGGGCAATACAGGGTAATCAGGTTGTCCCATATGAGGCTCACAGTTAATCCCCATTTTACAGATGAGGTAACTGGGGCACAGAGAAGTTAAGTGACTTGCCCACAGTCACACAGCCGACAAGTGGCAGAGCCGGGATTCAAACCCATGACCTCTGACTCCGAAGCCCAGGCTCTTTCCACTAAGCCACGCTGCTTCTCTAAGGAGTTCTTACCCCCAAGTACTTAGAATTCACTCCCTCCCACCCCCCTTCTGCATATGAACATATCTTTATACCCAGTTACTCTCCCCTCCTATAATTGATTGTACTTTCATTAATTCAGTTGTATTTATTGAGCACGTACTGTTTGCAGACCACTGTACTAAGCGCTTGGAAAAGTACAATGTAACAATAAACAGACATATCCCCTGCCCACAACAAGCTTACAGTCTATCGTAGTAGTTGTTTCCCCTGATAGGTTGGAGGCTCCTTCAGGGCAGGAATTATGCCTACCTATTCTAATGTACTTTCCCAGATGCCTAGTACAGTAGCCTGCACAGAGAGAGCACTCAATAAATAGTACTGATTGATTAACCCAAGACCCTATGGTGGGTACCCAGCATCAACATGTGTGACATCCCACGCGGTGTCTTCAGTGGCACTCTCGAGCCCACTGCCTGGGCATTCCATTAGTACAAGTCGGCAGGGGCCCAAGATGAACCCACTGCCCAAATTCTAGCTAAAAGCTAAGCAGGAATTATCTCTCACTGCAAAGACTGAGCAGAGGGGGAGTCATGAAAAGGTAGGGAGGGATTAGAGGGTAAGAAAAGAGGAGCAAGAAGTGAGGCCTGAAGGTGCAAGCCTAAATCAGCTCAATGCGCCACACCGATTACCACGTTCTCATTCATTCATTCATTCAATAGCATTTATTGAGTGCTTACTATGTGCAGAGCACTGTACTAAGCACTTGGAATGTACAAATCGGCAACAGATAGAGACAGTCCCTGCCGTTTGATGGGCTTACGGTCTAATCGGGGGAGACGGACAGACGAGAACGATGGCGATAAATAGAGTCGAGGGGAAGAACATCTCGTAAAAACAATGGCAACTAAATAGAATCGAGGCGATGTACATTTCATTAACAAAATAAATAGGGTAATGAAAATATATACAGTTGAGCGGACGAGTACAGTGCTGAGGGGATGGGAAGGGAGAGGGGGAGGAGCGGAGGGAAATGGGGGGAAAAGAGGGTTAAGCTGCGGAGAGGTGAAGAGGGGGCGGTAGAGGGAGTAGAGAGAGAAGGTGAGCTCAGTCTGGGAAGGCCTCTTGGAGGAGGTGAGTTTTAAGTAGGGTTTTGAAGAGGGAAAGAGAATCAGTTTGGCGTAGGTGAGGAGGGAGGGCGTTCCGGGACCGCGGGAGGACGTGGCCCGGGGGTCGACGGCGGGATGGGCGAGACCGAGGGACGGCGAGGAGGTGGGCGGCGGAGGAGCGGAGCGTGCGGGGTGGGCGGTAGGAAGAGAGAAGGGAGGAGAGGTAGGAAGGGGCTAGGTGATGGAGAGCCTCGAAGCCTAGAGTGAGGAGTTTTTGTTTGGAGCGGAGGTCGATAGGCAACCACTGGAGGTGTTTAAGAAGGGGAGTGACATGCCCAGATCGTTTCTGCAGGAAGATGAGTCGGGCAGCGGAGTGAAGAATAGGCTGGAGCGGGGAGAGAGAGGAGGAAGGGAGATCAGAGATCATCACGATCTCCTCACCCCAGCAACCCACCTGGCTGTTCCTTCTGGTAATAATCATTTTATACTTTTAACACTGGATGTGGCACATGCCCAATATCCATAGGCTATGAGATATAGGGACAGCTCTTAAAATTATTATTTATTTTAAGATTACATTTATAAGTACTTGTATGCATCAAAAATTGTTCTAAGCATTGGGGTAGTTACAAGTTAATCAGTTTATGCAGAATCCCTGTCCCACATGGGACTCGTAGCCTAAGTAGGCGGGAGAATAGGGATTGAATCGCCAGTGACTCTCCCAAAAGTTGACATGCTACCAGAGATAGATCAAGTATTAGGTATAATACTTAGTCTAAGTACAGCACAAAATACTTACTGAGTTGGCACAACCATCCAAGATCACAGATTGCAAGAACTAGTAGAGAAAAAACATTGCTATGGCTATTTGTTCAATTTTTGGTGTCAAACCACTGAGTTTTATCATTTATTTACTACCAGGTATGAAAATAATGCTGAAAATTTGTTTTATTCTGTGGAATTTTATTGAAGTTTCTGGTTTCCTGTTACTGAGGTTCTCAGATAAGAAATTCAGATATCTCTCAGAACTATGAGAAACTATGAATCAGATGGGTTTAGTAAGATAAGTTGCCAACCATCCTCTTCATCATCATCATCTTCATCGCATTATCAACAGGAAGTGAAATAAAAGCAGGGTGGCCTGGGGTCGGGGTTGGTGGTCTTAAGGTGGAGGAGAAGCAGTATGGCCTAGGGGATAGAGCCAGGGCCATGGGTTCTAATCCTGGCTCTGTCACATGCCTGCTGTGTGACCTTGGGCAAGTCATTTCACTTCTCTGGGCCTCTTAGTTACCTCATCTGAGCCTGAGCCCCATATGGGACAGGGAATGTGTCCAACTTGATTTGCTTATATCCCCCACAGTGCTTAGTAAAGTGCTTGGCACAAAGCAAGGGCTTAATAAATACCAAAATTATTATGCTTGTCTGCAACTAGAAAAATGTCGTAGGAAAAGCATTTCATATTAAGATCACTTGGTTCTGTCATTTAGGATTCAACATAACAAATGCTGAATTTTTTTTAATCTAACAAAATGCATTCCTTCATAAAAAGAATTTATAATTAGCTATGGAATTACTAATTAATGATTGTTGACAACTCTATGTCCACACTCCCCTTTACTCATAATCACTCTCATTTTTCTGTAATTCTACCATTATATTTGTTTACTCTTCTGTTAAGTTGAAAGTTTAATCATTTAAACTTATTATTATTATATTATTCTTATTCTTCTCCAGTCTCTCAGAGCAGATTTTTTTTTTGGTAGCTTTGCCCTCCTATTTCCTCCATACCCCTCCTGTGATGGCAAACATTCTACTATAAATTGTGCAGGAAACAATCCTTGAAATGTTTAGAACCTTCGTTTCCACCCAGGACATTCTGAATGAGCCCAATCTAAATTAGTAATCACCCAAAGGGTCATTGTTTATCTTAACAGTTGCCCAAGCACTAGATATAAATTTCTCAGGGAGGGCAACTTCATTACTAAGCGATAAAAGAGTTCTGTCAATTCAGGTTTTCACCCTCTTTTTTCAATATCCTGCACATTGTGTACTGTAAAGAGCTCAACTACTTAATAAAGGAGAAAGTCTCTCCATCTTCAAAATTTTTGCTGTCTATCAGCTACCTATCAAGTGGATACAAATGAAAAATAATTAAGAGAAACAGCTGCAGCACATTTACAATGGAGCAGGAACGTTATTTTTATAACCAGGCTGGACTCTTATTTAAGAACAAAGGATATCATAGACATCAAGAGGCAGGAAAGACCCACTCGGGCTCCTAGTTCATTGATGGTTTGTGTGTGAGTCTTCCCTTCAGGATATTATTCCGTTCCAACAGGTCAACTTTGAAACGGGTCAAGGAGCTGTGATATTTTAGAAAGGAAGAAAGGAAGTTAGCCCATTTATCTATTCCTGGCTTCGCACCACTTGCAGATTTAAATATTTCCTGCCATTTTTCAGACTGAACTAATTATTGTTCATAAATGAATTATTTCTGAACTATTGTTCAGGCAGCCAAGAAATATCTTCGCCAATTTATACTTTTTTCTTTTATGGGACATCTGAAACAAATCCTTAACTTTTTTCCATATAATTTTACATATGTGGCTGAATATAACATGTTAATAGAAAGTGCAAAACAAACAAGGCAACAGGAAATCTTAGAGAGGCTTCATCTCCTATAGAGATGGTTGTATTTAACAGTACTATTTTCTGTATTGATGTACTGGAACAAAAATTAAACACTGGCTTCAGGCTAAGTACCGTTATCTATATGTGGCCTAGTGGAAAGAATTCAGGCCTGGACGGCAGAGGACCTGAGTTTTAATCTTGACTCTACCACATGGATGCCGTGTGACCGTGGGCAACTTCTCTATTTATTAACATATTATTGATGTGCTATAATTGTTCATTATTATTATGGAATTGATTTTACTTTAAGGAGTAAAGGAAATAAAATATCACTATTGCTTCCACTATAAGTTGAGTGGTTGCTAGAATGTATCCGGTGCTTAGAACAGTGCTTGGCACAAAGTAAGTGCTTAACAAATACCCTAATAATAATTAATATAATTATTATAAATGATAAAAATATTATTATTATAAGGCTTCGAAAGGTGTAGAATTCAAGTTTAAACTGAGTATGATCTCCCAGAATCCATATATATATATATTTTTTAAATCAAGGCCTAGATCCAGTTTTGAGTGAATGGGAATGGCTAGGACACACCCATTCAATCAATCAGTCAATCAGTGGTATTTATTGAGTGCTTACTATGTGCAGAGTACTGTACTAAGCACTGGGGAGAGTACAATACATCATCAATATAACCGATACATCCCCTGCCCACAGCGAGCTTACAGTCTACAGGAGTCAGATAATAATATAAATAAATAAATTATTGATATGTAGATAAGTGCTGTGGGGCTGGGAGGGGAGGGATGGGGAATAAAGGGAGCAAGTCAGGGTGACACAGAAGGGAGTGGAAGAAAAAGAAAAGAGGGCTTAGTCAGGATCTTAAACACATGGAAACCCCTTCCTTTCTTCTTATTTCTACTTTGAAACTGTAGTGGTAAAAGACCCCCTTGATAGAATTAATTTTATCTTCAAAATTTTGAATTGAATATTCTAGGTTCACCTTGGGACTCAAAATTTCAAAAATTGAATAAACAGTTAAAATTTTGTTGGCTATAATTTGTAAATGACTCATTCCTCTTTTTTTAAAAAAAATTTTAACCAATTCATTTCTAGAGTTTTAAATCAAATTTCCAGGAGTAAACTAGTTAACACCAAAATGATCCCAAGTCTTTGCCTTCTGACTGCAATTGGGAAAGGGGATTTCATTTTTGAAAATCTCAAAATGTGACCTAAGAAGATAGCCAATGAGTTTTCAAAATATGGATGCTGAATCATTTTAGTTCTTTAAGTATTCAGAGCTAAAGCCAAGTTATAAAGCAAACTACAGCTGGATATAATTTTCCTAGCATCAGCTGTTAATGTGAAAATTACCTTCAGTGAAAAGTAAAGCAGAAACATCCGACTTTGATTCAGTCACATAATTTGTAAAAATTTCTGAAATATTTCCCCAATATGTAATGATGTTAGTGGAAAGAGCACAGGTTTAGGAGTCAGAGGTCGTGGGTTCTAATCCCGGTTCTGCCACTTGTCAGCTGTGTGACTTTGGGCAATTCAATTCACTTCTCTGTGCCTCAGTTACCTCATCTGTAAAATGGGGATTAAGACTGTGAGCCCCATGTGGTACAACCAGACTACCCTGTATGTACCGTAGCATGCAGAACAGTGCTTGGCACATAGTAAGCGCTTAACAAAAACCAGCATTATTATTATTATTATTGTTATATCCTTCTATTTATATCAATAGCTGTGTCTAACTTCAAAAGCCAGTGAAATAATTGCCTGTGAAGTAGCTAACGAGGGCCAATTGGGGGAGAGATTCAGTAGTTTGAATGTTTACAAAAGTGCACTGGTCATAATTCCACTCCTCTGCCGCTCACCTCCTCACTGTCCCCCACTCACACCTATCCCACCGTCGACCTCTGGCCCACGCCCTACCACTGTCCTGGAATGCCTTCCCTCCTCACCTCTGCCAAACCAACCTCACCTCTCCCCCTCTTCAAAGCCCTACTGAGAGCTCACCTCCTCCAAGAGGCCTTCCCAGACTGAGCTACCCACTTTTTCCTCTGCTCCCCTCCGCCCTCTGCTCCTCCCCCTTCCCCCCCTTCACCTCCCCTCAGCTAAGCCCCCTTTCCCTCTGCTCTTCCCATTCCCTTTCCCCTCCCCTCAGCACTGGGCTCATTTGTATATATTTTTCAGTACCCTATTTATTTTGTCAATGAGGTGTACATCCCCTTGACTCTATTTATCGTGAAAATATTGTCTTCTTTTAGTTTCGTTCTGTTTTGCTCTGCCGTCCGTCTCCCCCGATTAGACTGTGAGCCCATCATTGGGCAGGGATTGTCTCTATCTGTTGCCAAATAGTACATTCCAAGCACTTAGTACAGTGTTCTGCACATAGTAAGCGCTCAATAAATACTATTGAATGAATGAATGAAAGATAATAATGATGGTATTTATAAAGTGCTTACTATACATCAAACACTGTGCTAAGGACTGGCAAAGATACAAGATAATCCCATCAGATATAGTCAGTGTCCCACATGGGGATCACAGTCTAAGTGGGAGGGAAAACAAGTATTTTGACTCCTTTCACAGACGAAGACTCTGAGGCACTTAGAAGTTTAGAGGCTTGCATTAGGTCACACAACAGGCCAGGCGGAGGACACTAGAATCCAGCTTTCCTAATACCCAGCGATTATGCTTTTTCCACTAGACCCCTCTTCCTCTCAAAATACTTTTTATTTCTACAGAAATGATTTACCTCTCAGTTAATAAGCACAGAGGCAATGAATCCCGGGGGTTATGTTATGAACTAAGCCTGAACACGGCTAAAAAATGCTGGTTCAACCATGTGTGTGTCGGTCAGGAGTCAAGTCACATTTACTGAGTGCTTACCATGCACAGAGCACTGTACTGAGTGCTTGGGAGAGTACAGGGCAACCATAAACAGACACATTCCCTGCCCACATTGAGTTCACGGTCTAGAGTAGGGTGTGTATATCCCATTGTGAGGATTGGCCTGTGAAGAAGCAAGGAGATAGCCAGGGCAGAATCTTGATGTAGTTGCTCTTTGGCAGTGAAGGTGGAGCAGGCAATCGTGAGATCCTACTCACATACTTTCTCGTGATGGGAAGACTGGTGTGTGATGGAGAGTCACTTCCACAATCATCTCTTTCATTCAACCCATGTATTCAGTCAGAACACTCATCTTTCCTCCCAATGGTGGTAATAATAATAATAATGTTGGTATTTGTTAAGCACTTACTATGTGCAGAGCACTGTTCTAAGCGCTGAGGTAGACACAGGGGAATCAGGTTGTCCCACGTGGGGCTCAAAGTCTTAATCCCCATTTTACAGATGAGGTAACTGAGGCACAGAGAAGTTAAGTGACTTGCTCATAGTCACACAGCTGATGAGTGGCAGAGCCGGGATTCGAACCCATGACCTCTGACTCCAAAGCCCCTGCTCTTTCCACTGAGCCACGCTGCTTCTCCAATGGCAGACAACACCATCACCTTACCTGTCTCCCAAGCCTGTGACCTTGGCATAATCTTCAACTCACCTCTTTCATTCAACCCATATATTCATCTGTCACCAAATGTTGCTGGTTCTACCTTCACAAAATTGTTCAAATCTGCCCTTTTCTCTCCATCCAAACTGCTACTCTGCCGATCCAAGCACCTATCCTATCCCAACTTGATTAACGTATCTTCCTCCTTGCTGACTTCCCGGCCTTCTGTCTCTCCCCTCTGCAGTCCACAGTTCATTCTGCTGCCCGGATCATTTTTCTGAAATGAATGTTCAATCCACACCTCCCCACTTCTCAAGAACCTCCAGTGGCTGCCCATCCAGTCAATCAAACATACTTATTGAGCGCTTACTCTGAGCAGAGCACTGAACTATAAATGCTTGGGAAAGTACAACATAACGACAACAGAAACTCCTTATTATCATCTTTAAAGCACTGAATCACCTTCCCCTTTTTTACCTTATAATAATAATAATAATAATGTTGGTATTTGTTAAGTGCTTACTATATGCAGAGCACTGTTCTAAGCGCTGGGGTAGATACAGGGTAATCAGGTTGTGCCATGTGAGGCTCACAGTCTTAATCCCTATTTTTACAGATGAGGTAACTGAGGCCCAGAGAAGTTAAGTGACTTGCCCAAAGTCACACAGCTGACAGGTGGCAGATCCGGGATTCGAACCCATGACCTCTGACTCCTAAGCCCGGGCTCCTTCCACTGAGCCATGCTGCTTCTCTTATCCTTATCCTACCTTACCTCATGGATTTCATACTACGGCCCATACACTTCACTACTCTAACACCAACCTACTTACTGTACCTCGATCTCATCTATCTTATTTATAATAATGGTATTTGTTAAGCACTTACTATGTGCCAAGCACTGTTCAAGCACTGATGTACATACAAGGTAATCAGGTTGTCCCAGGTGGGGCTCACAGTCTTAACTGCCATTTTATAGATGAGGTAACTGAGGCACAGAGAAGTTAAGTGTCTTGCCCAAGGTCACATAGCAGACAAGTGGAGGAGCAGGGATTAGAACACGTGTCCTCTGATTCCCAAGCCTATGCTCTTTTCACTAAGCCACACTGCTTCTTGCCACCAACCCCTCACCCACGACCTGACTCTAGACTGGAATTCCTTCCCCCTTCATATATAACAGACTACCACTCACCCCACCTTCAAAGTCCTATTGAAATCCTATCTCCAAGAGGCCTTCCCTGACTAAACTCTCATTTCACCTATTCCTTCTCCCTTCTGCAATACTTACGCGCTTGGATCTGTACCCTTAAAGCATTTGATACTCACCCTACCTTCAGCCCCTCAGCAGTTATGTACACACGGATTTATACCCTTTATTCATTCCACCCTCAGCCCCACAGGACTTATGTTCTTATCTGTAATTATGAATTTATAGTAAAGTTTGCCTCCTCCTCAAGACAATAAGTTCCCTGTAGGCAGGGACCATGTCTACCACCTCTATTACATTGTATTCTCCCAACCACTTATTGCTCTGCTCTGCAAACAGTAAGGGCTCAATAAATATGATTGATTGACTCATTCATTCTTTCATAATTCATTTTAATTTATGTCTATCCTATTAGACTATAAACGCCTTGTGGACAGAGAACATGTCTACCTACTCTGTTTTGTTAATGAGATGCGCATCACCCTGATTCTATTTATTTGCTATTGTTTTAATGAGATGCTCTTCCCCTCGATTCTATTTATTGCCATTGTTCTTGTCTGTCCGTCTCCCCGATTAGACCGTAAGCCCGTCAAAGGGCAGGGACTGTCTCTACCTGTTACCGATTTGTACATTCCAAGCGCTTAGTACGGTGCGTGCACATAGTAAGTGCTCAATAAATACTATTGAATGAATGAACTCTGTTGTATTGTACTCTCCCAAGTGCTTAGTATAGGGCTCTGCACACAGTAAGTGCTCAATAAATATCACTGAAAGGCTGATTGATTTAATGGGCACTCAGAACCATTACCTTGACTGCACTACTGTTTTGACCCAGTTCTAATCTCAGTCCTGCTCCTTGGTATCGTAGGAAAAGATGATATGAACATGGAAAGCAGCATGGCCTAGAGGATAAAGCATGGGCCTGGGAGCCAGAGGACCTGGGTTCTAGTCTTGGCTCTGCCACTTGCCTGCTTGGTGACCTTGGGCCAGTGACTTAACTTCTCTGTGCCTTAGTTTCCTCAACTGCAAAACTGGGATTCAGTACCTGTTCTGGGATTCAGTACAGGTTCTCTTTCCTATTTGAGTGTAAGCCCTTTGTGGGACCGAGACTGTATCCAGCCTGACTAACTTGTTTCCACCCCAGTATTTACAACAGTGCTTGACACATAGTAAGTTCTTACCAAATACCATAAAAAAAAACAGTGCATATGGTGGGTGCATTCACCACTCAATCAGCTCTCTATCCACTACTTATCCTCATTCCTCTCAGTCAATCATATTTATTAAGTGCTTACTGTGTGCAGAGCACTGTATTAAGTGCCTGGGGGATAATTGACTCCCCTCAAGCCAACCGACTCACTAAAGCTTTCTCTTGTCATTAATCAATCAATGGTATTAACTGAGCCGCTACTATGTGCAGAGCATTGTACTAACAGCTTTGGAGATAACAGTATAATACACTTGGTATAGACCATTTCTGCCCTAAAAGAGCTGGGGAGCAGCATAGCTTAGTGGATAGAGCACGGGCCATGGAGTCAAAAGGAGCTGGGTTCTAATCCTAGCCCTGATATTTGTCTGCTATGTGACCTTGGGGAAGTCACTTCACTTCTCTTTGCCTGAGTTTCCTCATCTATAAAATGAGGATTAAGACTGTGAGTTCCACGGAGGCATGGACTGTGTTCAACCTTGTTAGCGTTTATCTACCTTAGCGCTTAGTAGAGTGGCTGGTGCACGGTAAGCACTTAACAAATACCATTAAAAAAAGAGCTTGTAGTTTAGAGGGGACAGAAACTAAAATAAACCTTGCTCATGTCCTCCCTGCTTGGAATTCACTCCCCTTCACATCCTCTTCATAGACCATTGCTCTCCCCATTTCAAAGCCTTTCCAAAATCATATCTGCTCCACCAAGTTGTCCCTGATTTCTCTTTCCAGCTCCCTATCCTACCGTCTTGCCCAGTTGCCACTTCACCACTTTTGTACCACTTGAACGCTTAAGTGACCCTCGTAGCATTTAAGTACATATCTTTATATGCTATTACTTCCTTCTATTGTAATTTATTTTAATGTCTGTTTCCCCTGCTAAATCATAAACTCCTTGAGGACAGAGATCACGTATACTAAAACTTCTGTACTACCCAGATGCTTAGTGGAGTGGACTGCACAAAGTAAGCACTCAATAAATACTACTGACTGATTTCTCATCCACATATCTGTCTTTCCATTCTCTTCTGCCTCCTATCAGTAACTTATTTAATATCTTTCTCTCTGCTAGACTGAAAGATCCTAAAGGGCAGGCATTTTACCTTCTAACACCATTGTGCTCTTCCAAGCACTTAGTTCAATGCTCTGCACAAAGTATGGACTCAAAAACTACTACTGATTAACCGATCAATGCTGATTAGCTGATTCAACATTTCAACCTTTTCCTGGAGAATATTAAAAAAAATAAAGCCAAGTAATCTATTCCCTTCAACATGCTACCATATTGTATTCATTCAATCGTATTTATTGAGCACTTACTGTGTGCAGAGTGCTGTACTAAGCTCTTGGAAAGTACATCTAGAGAGGATCACATTAAAGAAAGAAAGTTAAAGGTTCTAGCCAAAATATGCATTGAAAACATGTCTGACAGGAAAGCACAATACTGTGTTAGAACTTTAAAAGGACTAATGAGCCTCAGTGAATCAACATTATTTCTTGAACATCTCCTGTCTGCTGAACACTGTACTAAGCATGTGGAAGAGTACAATTAGAGGGAGAAGATATGATCCCTCCCTCAAAGAGTTTATAATCTAATAGAGGAGAGAGATACCAAGCATTCTACAGATAGGTGCAGCATGAACATGGAGCTGGAAATGTGGACTAATAAGTGCTTAAATCCTTTCTGATCTCCCAACCTCCTGTCTCTCCCCACTTCAGTCTACTTCACTCTGCAGCCCGGATTATCTTTCTACAGAAACGCTCTGGGCATGTCATCCCCCTCCTCCAAAATCTCCAGTGTTGCCTACCAACCTTCGCATAAAGCAGAAACTCCTCACTCTTGGCTTCAAAGGTGTCCATCACCTTGCCCCCTTCCTACCTCACCTCCCTTCTCTCCTTCTACAGCCCAACCCATACACTCCACTCCTCTGCCGCTCACCTCCTCACTGGGCCTCTTTCTCGCCTATCCCGCTGTCGACCCCTGGCCCACGTCCTACCTCTGGCCTGGAATGCCCTCCGCCCTCACATCTGCCAAATTAGCTCTCTTCCCCCCTTCAAAGTCCTACTGAGTGCTCACCTCCTCCAGGAGGCCTTTTCAGACTGAGCCCCTCTTTTTCCTCTACTCCTCCTCCCCTCTCCATGGCCCCTACTCCTTCCCTCTGCTCCACCCCCTTCCCTTCCCCACAGCACTTGTGTATATTTGTACATATTTTTTATATTTCCTTTATTAATGATGTGTATATATATATAATTCAATTTATCTATTTTGATGCTATTGATGCTTGTCTATTAGTTTTGTTTTCTTGACTGTCTCTCTCTTCTAGACTGTGAGCCCGTTGTTGGGTAGGGATTGTCTCTATGTGTTGCCTAACTGTATTTTCCAAGTGCTTAGTAGAGTGCTCTGCACACAGTAAGCACTCAATGAATATGATTGAATTGAATTGGATTGAATAATAAGAGTATGTAAATAAATGTGCACAAAAGTGTTATGAGTGTGAGTAAGTGCTGAGGAAATAGTTAAAAAGATATGATCTGGGGGAAAGAAAAATTAGTCAAGAAGAGTTTCCTGGGGGAGGTGAAATTTCAGAAGGGCTTTAAAAATGGAGTGAGACCTAATGGGAAATTTACAGTATACACAATAGATATATATACAACACAAACAAGAGTGCCAGCATAGTTACAATTGATTAAACCAAAGTAGGCAGTAAAATGAAGAATCAATAGGTAAATAAATATGTAAATAAATCAAATAAACTGATACATAAGTGCTTTGGGTTTTTTTTTGTTTTGCTTTTTTTTACAGTATTTTTTAACCACTTAAGATAATGAGATTGGACACTGTCTCTGCCCCACCTGGGCCTTAGAATCTTAATCTCCATTTTACAGATGAGGTAACTGAGGCACAGAGAAGTTAAGTGATGAGATCACAAGACCAGGTGTAGAGATATTAAATTGAGAATGCTTCCTGGAGGAGGAAGCTTTTGGAAAGGTGGGGGAGACAAAGTATGACAGTTTACAGGGATGAATTTAGGTATATATCCATAATTTGTTTATTTATATTAATATATGTCTCCACACCTAAGCTGTAAGCTTGTTGTGGACAGGGCATGTGTCTACCAACTCTGTTGTAGTGGCTCAGTGGAAAAAGCATGGACTTTGGAGTCAGGGCTCATGGGTTCGAATCCCAGCTCTGCCACTTGTCGACTGTGTGACTGTGGGCAAGTCACTTAACTTCTCTGTGCCTCAGTTCCCTCATCTGTAAAATGGGGATTAAGACTGTGAGGCCCATGTGGGACAACCTGATTCCCCTATGTCTACCCCAGCACTTAGAACAGTGCTCGGCACATAGTAAGCGCTTAACAAATACCAACATTATTATTATTATTATTATTACTCTTCCAACCACTCAGTACAGTGCTCTGCACATAGCAAATGCTCAGTAAATATCATTGATTGATTAACTGAAGGGAGAGCTATTCAGGGGGATGGGTGAATGCAATGAATCAGAGATGGAAGAGTCAGTGAAATTAATAAGTTAATCAATCATATTGATTGAGGGCTTACTGTTTGCAAAGCACTGTACTACGAACTTGGAAGACTACAAAATAACAGAGTTGTTAGACATGTTTTCTGCCAAAAACAAACTGATTAGTTTGTAACTACCCCATCTCTTGGTACAACAGTTTAACTACTGTGCTTGGGAGAGATGAAAGAGACCCCACTATGAGATCATGATAGATTGATAGCTTTCCATATTTTGTAACTTTTTACATTTTGATTTTGCAATGAGACTCTATATGGCTATAAGTGTGTCCACCTTCATCAGCCCATGGGGTGGGTTTGGTTATCCTCATCCATAACTTCTGCTCCACCTCCTATTACCTTGACCTGGACCTGCCTCTCACTCCCCAACCTCAATGGGGAAAGAACACAGGGCTGGATAATGAGGTCATGAACTAACAATAATAATAATAATAATGATGCTTGTTAGGTGCTTACTAGGTACCAAGCACTGTTCTAAATGTTGAGGTAGATACAAGTTAAGCAGGGTGGACACAGCCCCTTTCCCACATGGGGTTCATGCTCTTAATCCCCATTTTACAGGCAAGGTCACTGAGGCTTAGAGACGTGAATTGATTTGCCCAAGGTCACCCAGCAGACATGTGGCAGAGCTGGGATTAGAACCCAGGTACTTCTGACTCCCAGTTCCGTGCTCTATCCACTAAGCCACGCTGATGTGTATATATCTACAATTCTATTTATCTACTTTGATGCTATTTATGCCTGTCTACTTGTTTTTGTTCTGTTGCCTGTCTCCCTCTTCTAGACTGTGAGCCCATTGTTGGGTAGGGATAATAATGTTGGTATTTATTAAGCACTTACTATGTGCAGAGCACTGTTCTAAGCGCTGGAATAGATACAGGGTAATCAGGTTGTCCCACGTGAGGCTCACAGTTAATCCCCATTTTACAGATGAGGTAACTGAGGCACAGAGAAGTTAAGTGACTTGCCCACAGTCACACAGCTGACAAGTGGCAGAGCCGGGAGTTGAACCCATGACCTCTGACTCCGAAGCCCAGGCTCTTTCCACTGAGCCACGCTGCTTCCTTGTCTCTGTTACCGAATTGTACTTTCCAAGCGCTTAGTACAGTGCTCTGCACACAGTAAGTGCTCAATATATATGACAATGAATGAATAAATGAATGAATGAATGAATGAATGAATGAATGAATGAATGAATGCCTTTCAGTGTCGCTGTCATTTCCAGCACCTTCGTTGGCTGCCGCAAACTGCTCCAACCATGGGCACAGAGCAGCCTCTAGAACGCCATCGGTCACCCGGGAAGAAAAAAACATTGTCAACATCCAGCACCAAATAGTTAGCACTGTACTCATATCTGTTTCCCTTGAACATTTTTCTAGCAGCAGCAGCTTTTTAGTAACGGAATTAATTTAGTGCCTGCCACGGTTTCCTTCTTTCAAGAACTTGGTAAAAATAGATTTTTTGTAAGCTTTTACTGTAGGCTGTAGTATACTATATATTATTCTTGGCACCATCAACTCTGGGCTGATGTGTGCATTAGCATGAAGAGAAATCAATTCAGCCAAGTGTAATGAAGTCATACTTCTTCCATCTTCAGCATATCATGCTACCCAACTCTTGGATCTAGTTTAACAGCTCCTATGGCTGAAAAGTGATTGAGAACCCTTGCCATCGCGTTCAAGAATTATCTCTTCTAAGTAAAGCTCCAATCGTATCACTGTTTCACTGAATGCAGCGCTCAGAATTAAGCCCTCATTGGCATAGATGCTACGGGTGGGTTGTTTCATCTGAAAGGCGAAGAAATGTTTCCTATACACTAAGGCTCAGAGCAGGAGACTTTTGAACATTTCTTCACTCTGTGGAGCCTCTTCCCAGCCACTCTCTCTCAAGCCTGGGTCAAAGAACAAATGTGGCTTTGATCACCACATCATTCTGCTATTACGCATCAACCAGTCAATTAAAGAAACAGTGTAGCCTAGTGGATAGAGCACGGGCCTGGGAATCGGAAGGACCTGGGTTCTAATCCCAGCTTCACCACTTGTCTGCTGTGAGACCTTGGGCAAAACACTTCACTTCTCTGTGCCTCCGTTACTTTATCAGTAAAATGGGGATTAAGACTGTCCCGTGTGGGAAAGGGACGGTGTCCAACCTGATTAGCTTGTATCTATCCCAGCACTTAGAACAATGCTTGACACAGAGTAATCACTTAACAAATACAATTATTATTATTATTTATAATAATATAGTATTTATTAATAATATGTCATTATTTTTATTATTAATCAGTTGTGTTTGTTGGGTGCTTACAGTTTGCAGAGACCTGTAATAAGCACTTGGGAGAGTACAATTAAATAAGTAGCCAAGATCCCTGCTCTCAAGGAGCTTGCAGTTTAGCAGATAAGAACAACCATTTCAGAAGGAAACTCAGCTGTTCAAAGTATCTGGGTCTTTCATTCATTCATTCAATAGTATTTATTGAGCGCTTACTATGTGCAGAGCACTGTACTAAGCGCTTGGAATGTACAAATCGGTAACAGGTCTTCTGCTAAAGGTCCAGGTCTAATAATTGGCTATGGGCAAGTCACCTCTGCATCTATGCTCTAAGAATCCAGAGGCTTTGTGGTTTTTGTTGTCTTATGCTGTTGAGTCGTGCCCGACCATTAGCGACGCCAAGGATGCATCTCTCCCAGAACGCCCCACCTCCATCTGCAATCGTTCTGGGGGCGTATCCATGAATTCTCTTAGTAAAAATATGGAAACGGTTTACCATTGCCTTCTTCTACGCAGTAAATCTGAGTCTCTGCCCTCGACTCCCTCCCATGCCGCTGCTGCCCAGCACAGGGGAGTTTTGTAGCAGATTGTCTTCCACTCACTAGCCACTTCCCAAGCTAGGAATGGAGTGGGTATGCCTCTGCTTGACTCTCCCTTCCATAGTCAAGACTGGTAGAGTACTGGAAACTCTCCAGGTGTGACCCTGAGAGGTGTCCAGAGGATTTACAGCAAGGAAAATGTCCCTTTGATGTGGTTCCCTTTGTTATCTTACTCAGCATCAGCACCCTTGACTCTAACTTCCACTTTCCCCCATTATTTTGACTTGCCCTAGGATAAGGAAAAAGGATGTTTTGTTCCAGTGACTTGGATGCACTGAGTACTAGTCTGGTCTTTAGTGCCAGCTCTATCTGATGTTGGGAGCGAGCCTTTGGGTAATTTACCAAAATGATATGAATCTCAATTTTGTCCTTTGACAATGGATATAAAACAACCTGTCCTCCCCTCCTCCAACCCCCACAAGGGATACATTTAATCAGATATAGGAAAATTCCTTGATTCCAGAAAAGGAAGAGTGATGTGCAGCAGTTGTATTCATCCATTCAGTCAATCAGTCAATCTCATTTATTGAGCCCTTACTGTGCGCAGAGCACTGTACTAAGCACTTGGGAAAGTACAATACAATGATAAATAGACACAGTCTCTGGCCACATTGAGCTTACAGTCTAGAGGGGTAATTCATATTGAACTAGTTCTAGAATCCAAGAAACTTTCAAATAAAGTTCATTGCAGTACTATAATCTGGAGACCTTAAATTTATGGGTAACTATGGCAGAACCTATAGGGAGAAGAGGCAGTTCCAAGCCCCAGGAAGGAAATAGGTAACTAGAGCCAGAGAGTTCCTCCCAAAGTAAGTAAGAACAAGAGAACACTCCTGTTTTCCAAATCCATATAAGACAGTTTGAGTCATGAAAATGAAAAATAAGTTTCCCAAGACCCCGCCCTGCCAACAAGAGAGAAGCAGTGGCCTAGCCCAGTGGAAAGGTTTCCCAGAGAAGAAGGGGGAAGAAGAACGGGAAAGGAGGGAGGAAATTCCATTTGAGGCAGCTTACGAATGCCCCTTTGAAGGAACAGCATTTGCCACTGGGTACATGCTGGGTACTGGGTACTGATATTGGGTTAGGGAAGTAGCATGGCTTAGTGGAAAGGGCACCGGCTTGGGAGTCAGAGGTCATGGGTTCTACTCCCGGCTCTGCTACTTATCAGCTGTGTGACTTTGGGCAAGCACTTCACTTCTCTGTGCCTCAGTTAACTCAATAATAATAAGGTTGGTGTTTGTTAGCACTTACTATGTGCCAAGCACTGTTCTAAGCGCTGAAAAAAAAAGATGGCATTTAAGTGCTTACTATATGCCGAGCACCGTTCTAAGCGCTGGGGTAGATACAAGGTAATCAGGTCGTCCCACGTGGGGCTTACATTCTCAATCCCCATTTTGCAGATGAGGTAACTGAGACCCAGAGAAGTCAAGTGACTTGCCCAAAGTCACACAGCTGATCAGTGGCGGAGTTGGGATTAGAACCCACGACCTCTGATTCCCAATCCCTGCTGATTCCACTGAGCCACACTGCTTCTGAGCCCCATGTGGGATAACCTGATAACCTTGTATCTCCCCCATTGCTTAGAATAGTGCTTGGCACATGGTAAGTGCTTAACAAATACCATCATCACCATCATCATCATCATAATCATCATTATTATTACGCAGAAAAACAGCCTTGCCTAAAGAAAACAGTACAGGACTGAGAATCAGGAGACTTGGGTTCTAATCCCAGCTCCCCTGTTGTCCTGCTATGTGCCTTTGGACAAATCTCTTACCTTCTCTGTGCCTCAGCTTCCTCATTTGTAAAATGGAGATTAAATTCATGTTATCCTTCCCCTTCAGAGTTTGAGCCCCAAGTGGGAGTATATGATCTGATTATAGCAAATCTACCCCAACACAGACCAACGCTTGGGGCAGAATAAGCCCTTTACAAATACTGCTTTTATTATTCAACATCAGATGTTCTGAAACTCAGCTATTTCCATAAGCAATCAGGGATGGGGAAATGTATGCATACATCTCCCACAGGAAGGAAAGGAAGAGGCTGGGATATGAGTTTTAATGGGATCACCCATTCAACAAGTGTATCTGGCCTCAGCACGGGGCCTCATGAATAAGAGGGAGCTGGAGAACCAGGTAATTGCCTTCTAATCTCACCTCGGACAAGGTACCTATTTCCCAAAGGCCCCAGTTTTCCACCTTAAAATAGAAATACAAAAAGTACATTTGGGCTTTAGAAACCTATAGGAGACTATGTCAATCAGGAAACTGTCAGGATTAAGTGGGAATAATAATGTTGGCATTTGTTAAGTGCTTACTATGTGCAGACCACTGTTCTAAGCGCTGGGGTAGACACAAGGGAATCAGGTTGTCCCAAGTGGGGCTCACAGTCTTAATCCCCATTTTACAGATGCGGTAACTGAGGCACAGAGAAGTGCAGTGACTTGCCCACAGTCACACAGCTGACAAGTGGCAGAGCTGGGATTTGAACCCATGATCTCTGACTCCAAAGCCCAGGCCCTTTCCACTGAGCCACACTGATCCAATGAATAAAGCATGTGTCTGGGGTTTAGAAGGACCTGGGTTCTAACCGGCTCCACCATTTGTCTGCTGTGGGACCTTGAGCAAATCACTTCACTTCTCTGGGCCTCAGTTCCCTCAACTGGGAGGTGGGGAGTGAGACCGTGAGCCCCATGTGGGACAGGGACTGGATCCAACCCTGTTTGCTTGTATCCACCCCAGCATTTGGTACAGTGCATGGCACATGTCTCTTTACTTGTTTTGATGTCTGCCTCCCCCCTTCTAGACTGAGCAAGTTGTGGGCAAGGATTGTTTGCTCTGCACACAGTAAGCGCTCGATAAATATAAAGGAATGAATGAATGAACTTAAAATTTCTATGTCTCAGTTACATTATATTTAAAATGGGGATTAAGACTATGAGCCCTATGTGGGTCATGGACTGTGTCCAACCTGTCTATCTTATATCTACTCCAGAATTTAGTACAGTGCCTGGCACATAGTAAGCTTAACAAATACCGAATGCCATTGTAAGTCAATGGGTTAGAAGCACTTCATGGGCCACTTCCAGTCCAAAGGATTCATCCTGCCACTGTGTCCTTCCCTGATTAATTTATCCCATGCACAAGGAAGGGGGATACTGTGGCCTCAGATCAAAAGTTCACAAGATCACCCAGAAAAGAGGGTTGTACCTGTCTAAACCTTCCCTCGCTTCCCTTCTCCCTTTACCTTATCTTAAAACAAGAAAGGAATGGACAAATGTCCATGTAACTTTTTTTAAGGAAAGTAAACAGCAGAATCTCTTTATCTCGCACACACAAACACACACCCCCTACTGCTATGAATACAATTAATAGTTTGTATTAAGTAATTTAAGGGAAATTCCCAGGTTCTGATACACTGAATTGGACTCATCTGTTTTTTAAAGCTCAGTCACCCATTTTCAACACAGCTGGTGACTGGACAGTGAACAATTTCTCAGAAAGGGAATTGAATGGAACTCGTTTTAGCTCCCTTTTCATCTGGAATCTGTTATATTCTGCAGCAGATTGCCCAGAAATGCAGTTTCTAGACTACAGGGGAATTAAATACTGGCCTCCTTCCCCAGTCCTCTCTAGATATACACCTTGGAAAACCAGGGCGGTCCCGGGAAACCTCCAGACAGTGACAGATGGATCATTCTAACAGGAAAAATATCCTGGATCACTCCTGGAAACTTATTTGTCTGGACTTGGCTTCTGAAAATGCCAGCTATGCTTGACCTCAAAAACTGCCTTAGCCTTTTAACCTTTAGAAATGTTCCTTCAGTTAATGGAGCTAAGCTGAATAACCAATGTCTTTTTTTTCTGTCTCAGGAGAAGCTCAGTATCAGTTCAGGCTCTCTGCTGAAATCTCAGCAGGCCAAGGTACCAACCATCGTGTAATGAATCAGACACTGGTTCATAAAACATCCATAAAACATCACCATCTGACTTCAAACCTTATGCTTGTCTAGTCAGTGTCCATGAAGAAGTCTCTTGGGCTGTTGGTAGGCAGTGTTCAATTGGGAAGTCCCAGTATTTCAGGCACAACACAATAACAATAATAATAATAATAATGATGGTATTTGTTAAGCGCTTACTATGTGTCAGACATTGTACTAAGCACTGGGTTAGATATAAGCAAATTGAGTTGGACACAGTCCCTGTCCCACAAGGGGCTTCCAGTCTCCATCCCCATTTTACAGATGAGGTAACTGAGGCCCCGAGAAGTGAAGTGACTTGCCCAAAGTCACACAACAGACAAGTGGCAGAGCCAGGATTAGAACCCATGATCTTCTGACTCGCGGGCCCACCGTCTATCCACTATACCATGCTCCTCCCTACTCTCACTGGGTAGATGATAGGGGTGTGAATTGCCTAAAGGGGATTTGATTGGATTATGAGTGTGCCTGGGCACCCCTTCTATTCATCCTCTACCCCTTCAATTGGGTAATTTAGGGGAAATCAATCCCAATTGAAGGGGTTGATTTAAAACCCACTGATGAATTGCACACTCTGGTTGCTTGGACTATCTGCCAATCATATGACACAATCTTGGGGTGGGGGAGGATCCAGGGCAATTTTCCCAAGAGACTGACCCCGCAACTCTGTGAGCCACCCAAGGCTTTCTCCTGGTTTCTCCATGAGCACCACATAGCCCCGAAAGTCTCACAACTCTGCATCCCATCTTCTGGAGGAGAAGGAGCTGTTCCCGTGGATCTCTCACCCACCTCCATAAGCCTCACGATGCTTCATCCCATCTCCTTGAGTTGATGTTGTATCTGCAGTTATAACCCTGGCCCTAGCAGCCCCTGCAACCCCTGAGACCCCCCCATCGCCCCCCACCTCTCAAGAGGAGAGAGAGAGAGGTTAAAGAGGGTAATGAACCCCAAATAGCTGCAGAAGGGAAAGGAGCGGGGAACACGGACCGACCCGCTCTTCCTCTTCCCTGGCTCTGCCCAGTTGTCACTAGGTCAGCAACTAAGTAGCTTAAACCACCTAGATGATGAATGAGGCTCTGAGATAAGACAGCCACTTCTTGGGTCATCCCAAACTAACTGGTTGTAGTTCAAAATGATGCTAATCCTTCCTAGAAGCAAAGCAGTTTGAAGACTGTGGAAGCATAACACTATTGGCTATCCAGACCAATATTCTGGACCACCAGCATTTTTGCTCTTCCACTTTTTACTAGTTACAAACCAGATATGTGGAAAGGAACCTATAGAATGAAAGCATAGTACTTGGTATTTGACCTCAACTTGCAAAATATATTATGGATCTTGTGCTGCATTAAGTGACATTGCCCCATTTTGCAGATAGATAACTTCAGCTCAGCAGTGACTCCATAAAAGAACTGGTAATAAGATCTCGGCCTTTTGACTGTCCACATTTCTGGCTACTGAGAGAACCTGAGTTGTATGACGCAGCGTGGCTCAGTGGAAAGAGCACAGGTTTGGGAGTCCAGAGGTTGTGGGTTCTAATCCCAGCTCCTCCACTTGTCAGCTATTTGACTTTGGACAAGTCAAGAAGCAGCGTGGCTCAGTGGAAAGAACATGGGCTTAGGAGTCAGAGGTCATGGGTTCTAATCCCAGCCCCACCTGTCAGCTGTGTGACTTTGGGAAAGTCACTTAACCTCTGGTGCCTCAGTTACCTCATCTGTAAAATAGGGATTAAGACGGTGAGCCTCATGTGGGACAGCCTGATTACCCTGTAACTTAGAACACCAGTGCTTAGAACAGTGCTCAACACACAGTAAGAGCTTAACAAATACCAACATTATTATTATTATTATTATTCTCTGTGCCTCAATTACCTCATCAGTAAAATGAGAATTAAGAATGTGAACCCCACGTGGGACAACCTGATGACCTTGCATCTCCCCTAGCACTTAAAACAGTGCTTGGCACATAGTAAGCACTTAACAAATACTACCATTACTATTATTATTATTATTATGATCAAACTCTTAAGTGATTCAAGCCTCCATCTTGACCACTGGCTATAACTATGAAGGTCATTTAGAATTTTAGAAATGTAGAACTGGAAGGCCAATCTAATCCAGTCCTGGGCTCATTACTGTAGCTAAATTATCTGAGATAGGTTGTTAATTAATTAATTGTGTTAATTGTTAAGTGTTTACTATATATATCAAGCACAGTACTAAGCACTGGAGTAGACACAAGATAATCAGGACTCACAAGGGCTCACAGTTTAAGTAGGAGGGAGAACAGGTATCAAAACCTCATTTTGCAGATGAAGGATCTGAGGCAAGAAGAAGGTAAGTGACCTGCCCAAGGTTACACAAAAGACAAATGGTCCCCCTAGTCCTCTGACTCGGCGGCCCACGCTCTTTCTTTTAGGGCACGCTGCTGTTGTTTTTCTAACTTAAAAGATCTCCAGAGCAAAGAATCTACAGTCTTCCTTGGTAGCCTGTTCTTAAAGTTCTCCTCTTTCTAGTTTACATGTTCTCTCTAATATCTAATTTCAACCTCCCCATATTCCCTCTCACCCTTTCCTCCGAAGAGTTGTTGGAAGATAGTTCATTCATTCATTCAATCGTATTTATTGAGCACTTACTGTTAGTTATCATAATCTCCATAACAATCCTTCATATTCTGGCATGTAGTTAAGTCATTCCTATTCCATTCTTTCTTTAGACAAAACTATCTCAACATCGTCATCACTCCAATTTTCCAGTTCTTTAAATATTTTTGTTCTTCTTCTCCAGGTCCTTTCCATTTTGTCCACACCGCTCTAAAAATGTCGAGATAAAATCCAGACCCAATATTCTAAGGATATGAGCAATGTTGCATAGAGAAGAAGCTTATTTTCTAGCTTATCTTTGTCAAACTCCTGGCACCAAATCCTAGCATTAGAGTGTCTACCTGCCTTGCCCTACTACATCTCTAAGTTTACTTTCTAATACGTGGCTCAGTGGAAAGAGCACGGGCTTTGGAGTCAGAGGTCATGGGTTCGAATCCCGGCTCGGCCACTCGGCAGCTGTGTGACTGTGGGCAAGTCACTTAACTTCTCGGTGCCTCAGTTACCTCATCTGTAAAATGGGGATCAAGACTGTGAGCCCCACGTGGGACAACCTGATTCCCCTGTGTCTACCCCAGCGCTTAGAACAGTGCTCTGCACATAGTAAGCCCTTAACAAATACCAACATTATTATTATTATAATTGCATTCCAATTTGGGCAGACTATCTCTAATTTGTCAAGGTAATTTGAAAGTCTATTCCAGTGAACTGAACTGCTAGGAATCCTAACCAGTGTAATCAGAATGCTCTCCATTCCATAATCTGTGATCCAGACTTAGTGACCATTTCTTATGGTATTTGTTAAGCACTTAATATTCGATCGTATTTATTGAACACTCACTCTGTGCAAAGCACCGTACTAAGTGCTTGGGAGAGTACAATATAACAACAAACGGACACATTCCCTGCTCACAATGAGCTCAGCCTAGAGGGGGAGACATACATTAATATACATAAACCAATAAATAGACATATACACATATATACGTACGTATGTACTGTGGGGATGGCCCAGTACTATGTGCCATGCACTGTACTAAGTGCTGAGATGGATACAAACTAATCAGGCTGGACACACTCCCTGTCTCACATGGAACTCATAATCTCAATCGCCATTTTCCATATGAGATAACTGAGGCACAGAGAAGTTAAGTGACTTGCCCAAGGTTATACAACAGGCAAGTGACAGAGCCGGGATTAGAACTCAGGTTCTTCTGACTCTCCGGCTCATGGTCCATCCACTAGGCCACGCTGCTTCTCCATGTTCTCAATTCCATTGTCCAAGTCACCAAAATATTGAATCATCCTAAAATCTAGAACTGATCATAAGACACTACCTCCTGATAGGCTCCTTGGACATTGGAATATATATAGCCCATGCTGCTTTTCCCCATTCGCTCTGTGGCCTGTCCATCCTCTACAGGGGGGAAATTGAGCTCCGTCAGTCTATCACAAGGGCCCCCTCCATAACTCGTTAAAGGGAGAGAGCCTGGTGGTTGCCATCTAGGGGAGAAGAAGGACTGCTTTCGATGTAGTGCCCACACATTTCCCCAGTGAGCAGTTTGGGTCAGGTGGGTGGGATGGCCAAAAGGGTCACTGGGGGGAGAGAGGCAGAGCTGGGAAACACGGATGTCCAGCTCTGGATTTGCCAGCTCTTTGCCAAGACGGTGCATGAAACGTGAAGCAAGAAGCAGCATGGGATAATGGACAAAGTACGGGCCTGGGAGTCAGAAGGATATGGGTTCCAATCCTGGCTCTGCCACTTGTCTGCTGTGTGCCCTTGGGCAAGTTACTTCACCTCTCTGGACTTCAGTTACCTCATCTGTAAAATGGGGACTGAGACTGTGAGTCCCACGTGGGACAGGGACCATGTCCAATGAAATTTGCTTGTATCCACCCCAGCACTTATGTATATATTTATATGGACATGGACATAGAGAGAAGCAGCATGGCTCAGTGGAAAGAGTACAGGTTTGGGAGTCAGATGTCATGGGTTGGAATTCCAGATCCGCCACTCGTCAGCTGTGTGACTGTGGGCAAGTCACTTAACTTCTCCGGGCCTCAGTTCCCTCATCTGTAAAATGGGAATTAAGACTGTGAGCCTCACATGGGACAACCTGATTCCCCTGTATCTACCCCAGTGCTTAGAACAGTACTCTGCACATAGTAAGTGCTTAACAAATACCAACATTATTATTGGTCACCATCCTTTTGGCTGCCAGGGTTCTGCCCTTACCCAGAAATAACCTGGACCAGATCATGTGTTGCTTTCTTGAGATTGAAAATGCCAGAGTAGAATTAAAACCCTTACTGAAAGCTGGAATGCGTTTCCTCCGCTGCTTCTTTCTTGGCTACAGAACCTATCATTCCATCTTAGAAGAAAACGAGTTTCCCTGAGTTGGAAGAAAGCTATTTGTTTGTATTATAATGTTTATTTGAAAGGAATCAGAGATTTTTCATCTTGACGTGACTAAAAAACAAGCCCAAGGAGTAATATTTTTAGTGACATCTTATGGCTCAGTGGAAAGAGCCTGGCCTTAGGAATCAGAGGCCATGGGTTCTAATCCCGGCCTTGCCACCTGTCAGCTGTGTGACTTTGGACAAGTCACTTAACTTCTCGGTGCCTCAGTTACCTCATCTGTAAAATGGAGATTAAGATCACAACCTGATTACCCTTTATCTACCCCAGTGCTTAGAACAGTGCTCGGCACATAGTAAGCACTTAACAATACCAACATTATTATTATTATTATTATTATAAACGTGGCTGTAAATATCAGTGATTCATTGAGTCATAGAAATGTGGTCATTACCGATCCACAAATATTAAGGGTAGTATAAATTTTCTTTAAATCCACCTAAGTTTATTGCAGTTAAACAACAGAAACTTGGACGTTGCAATACCATTCTGTACTGATGGATAAAAGACAAAAACATAATATTGAAACCTAGATTCTCCCATCTGCAGTCAGTACGGGACAAGCAACGCAACCTGCCTCATGCAGAAGAGAGAAAACAGCTTTCACTCATTTCCAGCTCTTCCAAGGAGACATCCGACAGCATTATGCTTGGTGGAAATTCAGTGTGCAGAACTGTGCGTCCAGAGATGGTAAATAATGATAATAATGATAATTATGGTATTAAGCGCTTACAATGTGTCAAACCCTGTACTAAGGGCAGGGGTGGATACAAGCAAATTTCGTTGGACACGGTCCCTGTCCCACGTGGGGCTCACAGTCTCAATCCCCATTTTACAGATGAGGTAACTGAGGTCCAGAGAGGCGAAGTCACTTGCCCAAGGGCACACAGCAGACAAGTGGCAGAGCCAGGAGTAGTACCCATATCCTTCTGACTCCCAGGCCCGTACTTTCTCCATTATGCCATACTGCTTCTTGCTTCACGTTTCATGCACCGTGCTGGTAAAGAGCTGGCAAATCCAGAGCTGGACATCTGTGTTTCCCAGCTCTGCCTCTCTCCACCCAGTGACCCTTTTGGCCATCCCACCCACCTGACCCAAACTACTCACTGGGGAAATATGAGGGCACTACACCGAAAGCAATACTTCCTCTCCCCTAGATGGCAACCACCAGGTTCTCTCCCTTTGACAAGTTATGGAGGGGGCCCTTGTGATAGACTGACAGAGCCCAATTCCCCCCCTGTAGAGGATGGACAGGCCACAGTGCGAATGGGGAAAAGCAGCATGGCCTAATGGAAAAATGAGCTCTTCTAGACTTTTAGTTGGTTGTGGGCACGGGATGTGACTACCAACTCAGTTGTATTCTACTCTCCCAAGCACTAGTACAGTGCTCTGCGTACAGTAAGTCCTCAATAAATAAAATTGATTGATTGATTGAATTGCTTGCTGTATGACCTTGGACAGGTTATCACTGTGATTATTGTTAATATTATTAAAATTGTTTATTATTCATTTATCATTTAGAAATAAATCGATCTATAATTTTTAAATACATAAATAAAATTATTCACTTATTGTTTATTAGTTATAAATTTATATTTTAAAATAAATACATTTATTTATTGTTTATTATTTACTGTGTACTTCATTATTTAAAGCACTGGGGGGGATGCAAACCAATTGGGTTAGACACAGTCCCTGTCCCAAACGGGGCTCACAGTCTTTATCCTCATTTTGCCAGTGAAGTAACTGAGGCACACAAAAGTGAAGTGACTTGCCCAAAATCACAGAGCAGACAAGTGGAAGAAATAGGAATAGAAAGCAGGTCCTTCTGACGTCTGGCCCATGCTAGATCCACTAGGCTATACTGCTATTATCCCTTTTGATTAGACGGAGAATCCTGTAAAGGACAGTGACTGTGTCTGACCTGTTTATCTTGCATCTACCCCACCATTTATTACATTTATTGTCACACAGAAAAAGCTTAACCAATATCATCGTTATTATTATTACCATTTTTAATAAGGATCAGGCCTATGGCTCTGAGAACACACCAGCCTCTGTTTGAGAATTGAATAAGACAAAATCAATCCTAAAGAGGGGGTGGTTGTGACAATTCCTTCCATTATTATAATAATATGATCTTGAATAACTCCATTATTATGATAATGGGATCTTGATTCCTTGAACAAAACTTTCTCATAAGAAAAATAGGGTGAGGAATAAATATAATGCAGCTCTTAATGGGGAGCTATAAAGGAAGAGAAGAATGGTAAATCATCTTTGTTAAGAGAAACGGTATCAGCACATCAAAATTGTAAAGATTTAATGTGGTTGAAGTCATCCAGACTGTGATAGTCCAGATATGGATCGTAGTCCTGTTGAGCACTAGTGATGAAAGCAAGGCAGAGGTGCATCAATCAATCAATCATTTGATCAATCAGTGGTATTTATTGAGCACTTATTATGTGCAGAATACTGTATTAAACTCTTGGGAGAGTACAGTATAACAGAGTTAGCAGACACTTTCCCTGCCCCCAACGAGCTTACAGACGAGAGGGAGAGACAGACACTAATATGAATATTAATTTATTATTTTCCACTTCAGCACAGTAGAAAACTCTGACCTCCAGCATTGTAGCCACTTATCTCTGAGTACCCCCCAAGTTTGCCCTACTAACCCCTGATTCTTGGCTTTTTCTAACTCAAAGGCCTTTTGGCTTTGGAAGATAGTTTGAGGCTAAACATCTCTGTATTTTGACCTTAGAGTTCCTTTTCTTTCCTCTCATTCCCCAGTGCTTCCTTGGAATAAATCTCCAAGGAGCCTGGAAAAACTTAATTTCAGCCTCATTTTGGCAGGGATCCAATCTCCAAATAAAGTCAGGGAAGGTCTCTTGAAGGAGATAAGATTTTAATAGGTCTGTGAAGATGGGGAGAGTGGGGGTCTGTCAGATAATAATGTTGGTATTTGTTAAGTGCTTACTCTGTGCAGAGCACTGTTCTAAGCGCAGGAGGAAGGAATTCCAGGCCAGAGAGAGGATTTGGGAGGAGTTCAGTGATGGGATGGATGAGATTGAGGTACAGTGAGTAGGCTGGCTTTAGAGGAGCAGAGTTGGGTTGTAGTAGGAGATCAGCAAGGTAAAGTAGGAGGGAGAGAGCCGATTAGCCAATTCAGTTCCTCAGAACCAACGGCAAAGAGTTTCTGTTTGATGTAGAAGTGGCTCGGCATCCAGTGGAGGTTCTTGAAGAGTGAGAAGTCATGGAGAGAAACTTTTTTTAAGAAAAAATGATTCAGGTGGAAGGGGGAAGTGTGGACTGGAGAGGGAAGAGACAGGAGTCAGGGAGGTCAGCAAGAAATCAAGGTGGAATATGATAGTCAAGTGAGATGGTCTAGTGTTTGGATCAGTGTAGCAGCAGTTTGAATGGAGAGGAAGGGGGTGGTTCCAGAGATGTCTGAAGGAAGGTAGAAGCAACAAGATTTAGTGCCGGATTATGCGTGGCTTAGTGGCAAGAGCACGACCTTTTGAGGAGGAGGACGTGGGTTTTAATCCCAGCTCCGCAACTTGTCTGCTGTGTAACCTTGAACAAGCCATTTAACTTTTCTATGCCTCAGTTATCTCATCTATAAAATGGGGATAAAGAGTACGAGCCCCACATGGGACAACCTGATTACCTTGAATCTCTCCCTGAGATTAGAACAGTGCTTGGCACTTTGTAAGCACTTAAATATCAAAGTAATTATTATTATTACTTTTATTATGTGGGTAGAAAGAGAGAAATGAGTTGAGGATTAAAAGCTCTCAAGAGAGAAGTGAGATAATGACTTTTTTTGGTTTAGGAACTACAGCAGAAGGAAACAACAAAAATGTCTATGAAAAGTGTTTTTGAGTTTTTGCAGCAGAAAATGATAACTCAGAATAAGAAATTGTTATTATAAAAAGGAACATGAACACCTGCTCTCCATTTCCAGAGATATATCAAGAAGAAAAAGACTGTAAGCTCCTTGAAGGCAGGGATCACATCTACCTATGGCCATTGAACTCTCCCAAGCACTAAGTATAGTGCTAGCCACAGAATAAGTGCTCAATAGATACCACTGATTGATGGAAAAGGCAAAATGCAGCATGAGGCATTTAGGCTAGACTGAAGATGTTATTTCTTGGCTGGTGGTGCTACGGACCAAAAAACTCTTTGGGGCTCTTTCACTGGAGTACCAGTCAAATCAAATAGGATCCTTATTCACTCATTCATTCAATTGTATTTATTGAGTGTTTACTCTATGCAGAGCTCTGTACCAAGTGCTTGGGAGAGTACAATTCAACAATAAAAAGACACATCCCCTGCCCCTTATCTCTCTAGTGTTGTTTAGGGCACATCTAGTTTGAAGGCCAGGGGATGAGTTAGATAATAATAATAATTATATTGGTATTTTTTAAGCACTTACTATGTGCAGAGCACTGTTCTAAGTGCTGGGGGAGATACATGGTAATCAGGTTGTCCCACATGAGGCTCACAGTCTTCATCCCCATTTTACAGAGGAGGTAACTGAGGCACAGAGAAGATAAGTGACTCACCCACAGTCACACAGGTGACAAGTGGCAGAGCTGGGATTCGAACCCATGACCTCTGACTCCCAAGCCCGTGCTCTTTCCACTGAGCCACGCTGCTTCTCTATGGCATCTTATAGATGCTTCTAGGCCTTTGAGGGTGAGAGGATGCAGGGGAGAAGACCCTTGGACATCAGCCTTTCTACTTGAAACCAACAGGGCTGCAAATTGGTTCCCACCAGCACATCTCCTCTAGTTCTCTTGAAATGAATTACAACTGCACCACTAATCTACTGTGTGACCTTGGCAAGTCAGTTAACTTCTCTGTGCTTCAGTTTCATCATCTCTAAACTGGGGATTAAATATCTGTTCTCCCTTCCCCTTAGATTATGAGTCCCACTTGGGACAAGGTGTTCGTCTGTATGCAGAGTACTGTGCCTTCGAAGGCAAACCCAGAAAGTTGTTCAATCGACTGTAAACCACTTCACTGAATCAGCCAGACACTAGGGGCTGACGATAAGTCTAAAGAAAATTGAGGTGATTCTATGAGCCTGCACCAGAAAAGCGATACTCATAACCAAAAATCCATATTGGAAATAAAGAGCTACAAGTTGTATCAGAATTTTGCTACCTACGCAGTACACTGACTAATATTGCCATGGAGGATGAGGAGTATAAGTGCATAGTACTGTGCTCTGCAGACAGTAAGTGCTCAATAAATACAATGGAATGAAGGAATGAAGTAGAAAACCTATTCAAGAAGGTCAGCACATCCTTTGGGAGACTATCAAACTGAATGCAGTGGCAACCCGACATCAAGCTCCAGATCAAACTAATAGAGATGTAGCATTTCCCAAACTTCTCCATAGCTTAACGGCCTCGACCGCACACAGGCACCACCTGGGGTCCTTGAGCGGTTTCAACCGTGTCACTTAAGGGCCGTATTCAATATCAAATGGCAAGATAAGATCGCGAACGATGAATTTCTGGAATGCAGTTAAGAGGAAATGACGTTCCTCTTAACATAGCTACACTGGATGGGATATGTGAGGAAAACAAGTGACAGCAGGATACCCAAAAAGCTCCTGAACGGCAAGCTTAAATTAGAAAAATGAAAACAAGGAGAAGAGAGGAAGTGTTTTAAGGACAGGGTAAAACAAGGCCTTGGACAGTGCTGCATCCCATTTGAAAACTCAGAGTCAACTGCTGAGGAGTAGACCTTCATGGCACACTGCCAACAAGATGGGAGTGCAAATGGTAAAAGCCACACACTGAAAGAGAGACAAGGAGAAAAAAGAGAAAACGGCACCAGGCACTGTAAACATTAAATACAAGAGAAAAGGGACAACACTGGGACAAAAGTGTGCCCAATGTGGCCACAGCTGTGCATTCTGCAATGGCCTTATCAGCCACTCACACACTCCTAGGTGAGCTTCATCATCAGTGGGCAGGGAACGTGTCTACCAACTCTTAAGTGTCCCAAGCAGAGAAGCAGCGTGGCTCAGTGGAAAGAGCACGGGCTTGGGAGTCAAAGGTTATGGGTTCGAATCCCAGCTCTGTCACTTGTCAGGTGTGTGACTGTGGGCAAGTCACTTAACTTCTCTGTGCCTCAGTTACCTCATCTGTAAAATGGGGATGAAGATTGTGAGCCTCACGTGGGACAACCTGCTTACCTTGTATCTACCCCAGCGCTTAGAACAGTGCTCTGCACATAGTAAGTGCTTAACAAATACCAACATCATTATTATTATTATTAATATAGTGTTCTGCACATAGTAAGTGCTAATCCCTGATTGGTGTCTTCCTCTAATACAAAGGACTAATCTATGCATATTTAGGCCCTTATATAACAATAATAACTGTGATAATGGTTGAGCATTTCCTATGTTCCAGGCACTGAACTATCAGCTGAGGTAGAAACTGAGTTGGACACAGTCCCTGTCTCACAGGGGGCTCACAATCTTAATCCCCATCTTACAGATGAGGTAACTGAGGCACAGAGAAGTGAAGTGACTTGTCCAAGGTCACACAGTAGACAAGTGGCAGAGGAAGGATTAGAACAATAATAATAATGTTGGTATTTGTTAAGCGCTTACTATGTGCCGAGCACTGTTCTAAGCACTGGGGTAGACACAGGGGAATCAGGATGTCCCACGTGGGGCTCACAGTCTTAATCCCCATTTTACAGATGAGGTAACTGAGGCATAGAGAAGTTAAGTGACTTGCCCACAGTCACACAGCTGACAAGTGGCAGAGCAGGGATTCGAACTCATGACCTCTGACTCCAAAGCCCGTGCTCTTTCCACTGAGCCACGCTGCTTCTCTAGAACACAGGTCTTCCTGATTACCAGGCCCGCAGGTTGGATACCGTCCCTGTGCCACATGGGGCTCATAACCTAAGGAAGAGAGAGAAGAGGGACTGAATCTCCATTTTACAGAGGAGGAAACTGAGGCCCAGAGAAGCAAAGTGACTTGTCCAAGGTCACACAGCAGTCCTAGATACATCGGTGTTTAACAAATGTCATAATTGTTATGTACTCTCCAACAAGGGCTTGTCAAGAATAGACTGAGTCTGAGACTCATTAGGGAAACAGCAGGAAGGTGTCTTTCCCCAGATGACAAGATTTGGGAAATTCTACCTTTCGCAGAGGAAAGAAAGAAACCCAGTCACTCGATGCACCTTCAGAAAGAAAGGAGCTACTCTGGAATCGAGGGTGAAATCCAGCCCAACAGAAGCCCAGAAAATCAGACATATTGATTCCCTGCACCAGGCTCTTAAAAGGGATCATAAGATTCAGACAATTATTATTCCAAACTGATGGTAGAGTTTTTTCCAATCACTCTTTTCATTAGAGGAATGGGAAGAATACGAAACACTTTACTTTGAAATCTTAAAATGGGCCTTAAATGCACTGTTCAACCTGGCAGGGTTCTTTCTTGAAGAGGTAGGGGAAGAGAAACATAAAATAATCCTGATGTTTAGATCCTGTCTATTAGTGCCATGCTTCATGCTCAGTCTTAACTGCCAGATCTTTTTCTTGACCTATTGATTCTCCATTATAAGGCTTCTGTCACTATATTCTCTCTTCCTGGAACACAATTTGCAGAAATCCCTCTGTCTTTTGATAAGTTAACAGTTAGATTCAGATTGCGAGCACAAATCTTCCAAAGGTCTTGGGGGCCTTTTTAGGTTTAAAGGGCAAACCCCCACCCATTTATCTACCCTTTAATCTTTTTTAACTTCAGTTCCCTTTATCTCCCTAACTGTTGGCCAACTCCATTAGCTGGAGCCTGAGTTTAGGAAAACTGAGCTAATTCATAATTTTCTAGCTCCAAAGATGTAGGAAACTAAAAAGGGATTGAAAGAGGTGAGAGAGATAAATAGAAGGGGAGAAGGAGGAGAAGGAAATGAAGCCTTCTAGGCACATTGTTAGAAGGATATATTTAGAAGTGGAAAAAGGATGGAAAACAGATTACAAAATCCTTGACTGTCTTTCACTTTGTATTCTCTTTCGCTTTGTATTCTCCTACATGTTTAATCCAGTTCTCTGCTTGCAACAGGCATTCAAATCACCATTTCCCTATTCAGAGCACTGTCTAGGATCAGAAGAGACTTCCGGCTTATTAAGGAAGCCATTGAGATAGGATTTGAAGATAAAATGATGTTTTGAAAGGAAAACGATGCTTTAACAATCCAGTGCTATTGGATGAAGTACGAAGGGCCCTGTTCTCCCTCAGAAGCTGCACTCTCTCCCTAGGAATAATAATAATAATAATTAATAATTATGAAACTTGTTAAGCGCTTACTATATGCCAAGCACATGGTAGACAGAAGTTAAGAGAGAGGGAGCGAGGAGAGAAAGGCAAGGAGGGGGAGAGAGGGAGAAAGTGAGAGGGAGGGAAAGAGAGAGGTAGATACAAGTTAATCAGGTTGGACAAAGTCCCTGTCCTACCTGAGGCTTACTCTCATCCCCATTTTACAGATGAGGCAACTGAAGCCCAGAGAAGTGAAGCAACTTGCCCAAGGTCACACAGCAGACATGTGGCAGAGCCGGGATTAAAACCCACATCCTTTGACTCCCAGGCCTGTGCTCTTTCCACTAGGCCACACAGCAGTGAGAAAGCTTTCTTCGGGGAAGGGAGATTTGGGAGAACTTCAGTGTAAACTTGCTCAGGGACCCTAAAAGCACATTCCCTTTGGTTCCTTTATTCTCCAAAGGGGAAATCCTTGATTCTGATTAAGGAAGAGATCAATCGATCAATGAATTGTATTTACTGAACATTTACTATGTGCAGAGCACTGTACTAAGTGCTTGTCAAAGATGAATGCAAAGGTAACAACCTTCAGCAGGAAAGTGTGAAGATCAACAGTGCAACAAGAAGTTGTCTACTCAGACAGCTTCTCCAAGGAAGTGCACATCCATTTATAAATGTAATCTCAGACTTCTGTTTTCCCCCACCCACTCCTTAAGCTCCCCAAGTATGATTCCTGCCCTTTCTGGTCAAGGCCAATCATTGGATAGTGGAGATGCTTCCCACCAAGAATGCCCATCCCACATCAGGTGTGGAATGGACAATCCATCCTGCCTGAAGAAAGGACAGAGCAACTCAGGGCAGGTCATACCCTTGATCAAAGCCCTTTCAAGTATGGTTTACCGTGAGTGACTCCTTTTTGAAGCCGTTGTGTTTGAATGCTTTTGGTGACCTTCAACTTTGAAATTGACCCTAGAACACTAGAGAAGTAGCGTGGTTCAGTGGAAAGAGCACGGGCTGGGGAGCCAGAGGTCATGGGTTCAAATCCTAGCTCCGCCACTTGTCAGTTGTGTGACTTCGGACAAGTCACTTAACTTCTCTGTGCCTCAGTTACCTCATCTGTAAAATGGAGAATAAGACTATGAGCCCCACATGGGACAACCTGGTCACACTGCATCCTCCCAGCGCTTAGAACAGGGCTTTGCACATAGCGCTTAACAAATGCCATCATTATTATTATTACTATTAGTTGGGAAGAGGACCCTCAGCCTTCAGATTAGGATCAGAAACTCAGAGATGATCCATCTCACACCTGATGCCAAGGTGCTGGGCAGCTCGAGGTAGGTCATCTGATCGCTCTAGGCCATCGCCTACCTGGTCTGTACACTGGCCTGCCATCTCTGGCCAACAGAAAGTAAACAGTAAAATCGGTTGGTGCCAGGCCGGGGAATGGAGACTCACAGACATACTGTAAGGGCCTGGCACTCAGGCTCACTCCAGGAGGCTTTGCCAGAAGCAGTAGTTGATGAGCTACTGTAGGCAAAAGACAAAGTTCAGAAGCTTTTTAGCTGTCCTGTGAAAATATTCTCCCCTACCCCTCAACTTTTCCCTTGCGTCTTTTAATAAACATGAACAATTCCCCATGTAGCTCCTCTGTATACATTGTAACCGGAAGGGAAGACCAGGAGCTTGGGTATCAGGGCTGTTAATTCAAGATAAATTACCAAATGTCTTTACATTTGCCTGGGATCATCTTCCAGTTCTCATAAAAATGTCTCTTCTCTGTAAACATTAGTCGGCAAATTTAGAAGCACTTAATAAAACGTCAGCTGAAGTACCGCAGAGCTGGTTTGATGGAAAGTCACCTAAGGAGCTGTCCCAGCCTTTCTCCAGGCTCAGAGAGGGCCTGCCTGTTCACAGCCTGCTTGTTCTCCCTCTCTCCGCCTGCTTGCTCACAGCCTGTTCATTTTCCTTCCTCCTTCTTCTAGTTGTTCTTTATTTTATGGTATTTATTAAGCACTTACTATGGGCCAGGCACTGAGGTAGATAGAAGATAGAATCAGGTTGTTCTCAGTCCCTGTCCCACATGGAGTTCACAGTTTATAATAGAAGCGAGGAGAATTTAATCCCAACTTTATAGATGAGGCAACTGAGGCACAGAGAAGTGAAGTAATTGCCCAAGGTGCAAGTGGTGAAGCCGGAATTAAAACCCGGGTCCTCTGGTTCTCGGGCCCAAATTCTTTTCACTAGACCAAGTTGCTTCCCTAACTAACATGTTCACAACCTGCTCATTCTCTGCCTCCTTGTTCACAGGGTCCAGAAAGGGCTGGTGAGTGCTGGAAGGGCAGGCCAGTATCGTAACCAGGTTACGATGAATCTTTCCAATCGCATCTCTCGTAGGAGGCCTTCGCCGAGATCGAAGTAGAGTGGCCTAGTGGGAAAAGCTTGGACTTGGGAGTCAAAGGAGGTGAATTCTAATCCACTTGCTGCTGTGTGACCACTTGTCTGCTTTGGGACCTTGGGCAAATCACTTTACTTCTTTCTGTTTCGGTCACCTCACCTGTATAATGGGGATTGAGATTGAGAGCCTCATGTAGGATAGGGACTAGGATAAGAGAGCCTCATGTAGGATAGGATAGGGAGAAGCAGCGTGGCGCAGTGGAAAGAGTCAGGCTTTGGAGTCAGGGCTCATGAGTTCGAATCCCAGCTCTGCCACTTGTCAGCTGTGTGACTGTGGGCAAGTCACTTAACTTCTCTGTGCCTCAGTTTCCTCATCTGTAAAATGGGGATTAAGACTGTGAGCCCCACGTGGGACAACCTGATTCCCCTGTGTTTACTCCAGCGCTTAGAACAGTGCTCTGCACATAGTAAGCGCTTAACAAATACCAACATTATTATTATTAGGGACTCTGTGCAACCTGATGAGCTGGTATCAACCTGAGTGCTTACAACAGTGCCTAGCACACAGTAAGCACTTAACAAGTACATTAATTATTACCATTATTATCATTATTCATCTCCCCATCATATTTCCCCACTATTGGCACTTCAGCACTCCTGCATTACTGAGGTATTTGGGTATGCACACACACATAAACCCAAGCAGCATTTGTGTACATATTTTTATGTTCTATTGCTTCCTCCTATCTGTAATTCATTGCTATGTTTGCCATCCTGGCTAGATTCAAAGACCCTTGACAGTAGGGATCATGTCTACTAACTCAATTGTACTCCTTTCAAGCACTTAAAATAGTGTTCTACACAGAGTATGCTTTTCATCAATTCAATTGATTGGTTGACTTATCGGGTGAAACAATCATAATAATAATAATGATTAATAATCATGGCATTGTTAAACCCGTACTATGTTCCAGCCGCTGTACTAAGCTCTGGAGTGGATACAAGCAAATCAAGTTGGACCCAGTCCCTGTCTCACATGGGGTTCACAGTCTCAATCCCCATTTTACAGATGAGGTAACTAAGGCACAGAGAAGTGAAATGACTTCCCCAAGGTCACACAGCAGACAAGTGGAAGAGCCAGGATTAGAACCATAACCTTCTGACACCCAGGCCCGAGATCTATCCAATACACCCATCCAGAGTAACAGATTTTTGGGGTTGCTGCAGCAGTTAGTACTAAGACTGTATGAGAAGAAATAACTACGTTGGCCAAAGACAACACTTAAGAATTCAAGAATATCAAATCGGCATGGCCTAATGGAAAGAGCCCAGGCCTGGGAGTCAGAGGACCTGGGTTCTAATCCCAGCTCTGCCACCTACCTGATGTGTGACTTTGGACAAGTCACTTAACTTCTCTGTGCTTCAGTTACTCATCTCTAAAATGGGTGTTAATTCCTACTGCCTCTTCCTTAGACTGTGAGCCTCATGTGGGACAGGGACCGTATCCAACCTGATTATCTTGTATCTATTTCAGTATTTAGAATGGTGCTTGGCACGAAGCAAGTGTTTAGCAAGTTTTGCCAATCCCATTCGCCAAAAAACAATATTGAGAGGGGACAGGTCAACTGAAAATTGGGCAGTCTGGCATTAAACCAGAAGAATGCCCAATCAATCAACAATTCATTCATTCATTCATTCAAATGTATTTATCAAGTGCTTACTGTGTGCAGAGCACTGTACTACGCATTTGGAAAGTACAGTTTAGCAATAAAGAGATACCATCCCTGCCCACACTGGGCTTACAGTCTAGAAAAGGGGAGACAGACATTAAAAAGGTAAACAGGTATCAATATAAATAGAATTATAGATATATACACATCAAAACAAGTGAACAGGCATCAATATAAATAAATAGAATTATGGATATGTACATATATACGTAAGTGCTGTGGGGCAAGGAGAGGCATGTAGAGCAAAGGGAGCAAGTTGGGTTGACACAGAGGGGAGGGGAGCTGAGAAAAAGGGGAATTTAGTCCGGGAAGGCCTCTTGGAGACGGTGCACCTTCAGTAGGGCTTTGAAGGGGGGAAGAGTGATCGTTTGGTGGAGTTGAGGAGGGGAGAGCGTTCCAGGCCAGAGGTAGGACATGGGCCAGGGATCGACGGTGGGACAGGCGAGAACGAGGCACAGTGAGAAGGTTAGCACTAGAGGAGCACAGTGTGTGGGCTGGGATGTAGAAGGTGAGAAGGGAGGTGAGGTAGGAGGGGGCAAGGTGATGGAGAGCTTTGAAGCCAATAGTGAGGCGTCTTTGCTTCCTCTGAAAGTTGAAAGGCAAACACTGGAGACTTTTGATGAGTGGGATGACATGCCCAGACATTTCTATAAAAAGACAATCAAGGCAGCAGAGTGAAGTATGGACTGAATTGGGGAGAGACAGGAGGCTGGGTGGTCAGAAAGGAGACTGATGCAGTAATGCAGTCGGGATAGGATGAGTGATTGTACTAACGTGGACCAATGGTATAATCAATCAATCAATAATATTTATTAAGAGCTTACTGGGTGCAGGGCACTATATTAAGCACTTGAGAGAGTACAATAGATTTAGTAGACACAATCTCTGCTCACAAAGAGCTGACAGTCTACTGGGGGTGACAGCACTAAAATAAATTGCAGGTAAGATCAGTGATGGAAGGAAAAGCAGAACTGTTAGGGTTTTGGCCTCCATCCAGAATGAGGTGGACATGTTTCTCTCCCCCTCAACCCTGCAAGTAGAAGAGAAGGCATATTCACATTCCCCCTGGAAGGGGCATTAACATACTCCATTGGACTCACCTCATTTCCCACTTTCCCATCTTCCACTCTAAGAGCAAAAGTTGCCATGATGACCTTCATAAATATAGACAAGCGGCATGGCATAATGAATAGAGCACAGGCCTAGGAGTCAGAAGGTCATGGGTTCTACTCCTGGCTCTGCCACTTGTGTGCTGTGTGACCTTGGGAAAGTCACTTCACTTCTCGGTGCCTCAGTTTCCTCATCTGTAAAATGGGGATCGATACTGCAAGCCCCATGTGGGACAGGAACCGTGTCCAACCCGATTTACTTGTATCTACTCCAGCACCTAATACAGTGCCTGACACATAGTAAGCACCATATTTATTTATTATTTGTTTTTTAAAACCTTTTGTAGATCACCAGAGGATGATCAGCATCAATGGTATTTATTGAGCACTTGCTTCATGCACAGCACTGTACTAAGCACTTGGGAGAGTACACTTCAGCAGAGGATCTAGAGTCTAGAGGATCTTTACACCACTGCCATCTTGCTTCAGGTTCAGAGCATTTCCTTCTCAAGTGTCTGTAAACAGTGGGGCTGCTTCTGAGCTGTGAAGCTCAGTGGCAACAGTAAAAATAATAACAATGATAATAATGATAACTATAATAATAACTGTGGTTTTTGTTCACCTCTTATTATGTGTCAAGCACTATGCTAAGCACTGGGGTTGATTAAATGCACTCAGATCAGACATCATCCCTGCTCCACGTGGAATTCACAGTCTAAGGGGGAATGCTTTACTGATGAGGAAACTGAGGCACAGAGAAAATGGAGAAGGCTGGATTTTTTTAAAAAAAATACCAGACACAAAGGCATCCATGCCATATCAGAATCGGACAGGGGAAAGATCATTTGTAAAAAGGACTGTCCGGTGTAAAACCGGAAGATTGGTCATCCTGGTACAAATTCCAGCAGCAGCAGAAACTGTCTCTGAGCAACACACCAAAACAACAAATTCCAAATGGCTGAAGTTAGTATGAATGATTGGATTCCTGCATGGTAGAGGAGCCAGCAGGAAGTGGGACCTGGCAAATTAGTGGCTACTTCCTGTTTTGTGGCTGAGGAAAGTCAGTAATCTTCAAATGACACTTCCCATTTTGCGGGACCCCAGCACCATATTCGAGGCTATTTGGACAGGTTAGGAGATTTCTCAGGGCCCAAAACCTCATGCAGGGGTTCAGATGGGAATGAAGAGCAGATTCTCTACTACTCCCAGTGGTCTTTACGGCTTCCAAGAATAATATTCCCACCAAGCTGTTGAGTCAGTATCAGTTAAAAGGCAGACAGTCGGGACAGAAGACTCCAAATTAGATTCAGATGCTGCAGTGCAGGAAAGAGCCCCTTACTCCAAATTTAACACAAGGGATTTCATTGTTACTGTCCAGTCTGAAGAAAATTGCTGAGGCCGGTTTGCCTCGGGACCAGGACCCCATTTAGACACAGAGCGAAGGGGTCCAAAGAGGGGGGCCACTCCAGGTCACTGCTAGAGTGGATGAATGCCTTTCCAAGCTTCTGAAGGAAGACAAAGTGGATTTCTCTCTGGAGTCACAAAAGCAGATGCCAGAGCCCATTCAGTAACTAATAGTAATAATTACGGTATTTGTTAAGTGCTTACTATGTGCGAAAGTGCTGGGGTAGATACAAGCTAATCTGTTTGGACACAGTCCATGTCCCACATGGGGGCTCACAGTCTTAATCCCCATTTTACAGATGAAGTAACTGAGGCATAGAAGATAAATGACTTGCCCAAGGTCACACAGCAAACAAGTGGCAGAGCTGGGACTAGAACACAGGACCTAGTTTTTGTGTGACCTAGTTTCCTCCTATATAAAAAGGGACTAGAATACCTATGCTCCTTTCCTCTTAGATTCTGAGCCCCCTGTGGGTGAGAACTGTGTCCAATTTATTTATCTTAAGTCTACCATAGAATAACGGATATAAGGCACAGAGTAAGGGATTCATGCATACTAGTATTATTATTAGCTGATACCTTATCTACATTTTACAGATGGGGCAACTGAGGCATGGAGAAATTAAGTGACTTGCCCAAAGTCATACAGCGGGCCAATGGTAGAGCCAGGTCTTAAATCTGGGCCTCTGACTTCCATTCCTTGCATGAGGCCATTCTGCCAAACATCATCCTCAACAGCATTTATTGAGTTCTTACTGTGAGGTGGGCTCGTTAGTCACCTTTGCTGTTTGAAGATAACGCTGTTGACAGTGGGACCCCATCCATGTGTGCAAAGTCACTGAGAAATGGACTTAACGCACAGAAATACAATTGTTGTTGTCTTATGCTGTCGAGTCGTGTTTGACCCATAGTGACGCCAAGGACACCTCTCTCCCAGAACGCCCCACCTCTATTTGCAATCGTTCCGTAGTGTATCCAGAGAGTTTTCTTGGTAAAAATACGGAAGCAGTTTATCATTTCCTAGTTCGGCTCGGTAAACCTGAGTCTCGGCCCTCGACTGTTACCGATTTGTACATTCCAAGCGCTTAGTACAGTGCTCTGCACATAGTAAGCGCTCAATAAATACTATTGAATGAATAAATGACTCTCTCCCATGCCGCTGCTGCCCAGCACAGGTGACTTTCGACTTGAGGCAGTTTGCCTTCCACTCACTAGCCACTGCCCAAGCTCAGAATGGAATGGATATGCCTCTGCTTGAATCACCCTTCCATAGTTTAGACTGTGAGCCCATTGTTGGGCAGGGATTGTCTCTGTTGTCATATTGTACATTCCAAGTGCTTAGTAAAGTGCTCTGCACACAGTAAGCGCTCAATAAATACAGTTGAATGAATGAATAAATGGTTGAGACTGGCAGCGTACTGGACAGGTACGACCAGTCACACCAGGCAGGTACGACCCTGAGAGGTGACAGAAATACAATGGGGCACATTTAGTAGCCTTTCCCCATTGAGTGAGTATTGCAACTATCTCAGGAAATGCTCGGAGGCCACAGGTTTTACTGAATGGCATGATCGTCCCTTCCCACATCCATTTGCAGAGAAATTTTTAATGGGCATTTGGAGAGTGAGGATACCCTAACACTAGAGGAGATGGAGTTGGATGGTTTTTCCTGTAGAGGTGATGATTTGCACTGAGTCATCCACACTTTCTCACCCAGGCCCAAGTAAGCACCATCACACACTATGAGGTGGCTAGCAGGACTATGATGACACTGAGCAGAATATCTCTATGATGCTCCTCAGCAGCAGTACGACCTTACCCACACACATTTCTAAAGCCATTATTCTATGTGTTATTTCTGATGAGGGTCTTTTGCACTAATAGATTAGCAGTGTGGCCTAGTGGATGGAGCATGGGCCTGGGAGTCAGAAGGACCTGGGTTCTAAACCCAGCGCTGCCACTTGTCTGTTGTGTGATCTTGGGCAAGTCACTTACCTTCTCTGTGCCTCAGTTCCCTCATCTCTAAAATGGGGATTGAGACTGGGAGCCCCACGTGGGACAGGGACTGTGTCCAACCCGATTTGCTTGTATCAACCCCAACGCTTGGTACAGTGCCTGGCACATAGGAAGTGCTTCACAAATACCACACCTATTATTATTAGCAATTAAAAATGGGCCAACCGTGCCATATCATACACTGGAACCTGAAATGACCCTCGTTTCCGATGGTTTGGAGCAGTTATCAGTCTCTCTCTCCTGTTTGGTTATAAGAGGCCTAAGCGGCAGGCCCAAGCCCGGCTCCAAGACAGTTACCCCATTCTACCTGCGTGCCATGATGACCTGACTTCTGCTGCAGTTTCCCACTTAGTTTCAGGTGTGGCTTCACTATGTCCATGTAGCAATTCTTCTATTCACCCACTCTACTGTCCACCCTAGTTAAGCAATAAAGACTGCTGCTGCTGCTGATGATGATAATGATAATGAGAAACCTTGCTTAGTCATAATTTCCGCGATAAATCTTCCTAGAATTTTAGGAACTTGACTCAGAGAGGCCATTTAGTTAGTTCAACCCCATGCCTCCTGAAAGGACCTCATTTCCATCAACCCAGAAAGTAAGACATTCCAGTTTTCAAAGACTTCTACAGAGGAGATTATGTGACCTTTCCTAGTATCCCAATAAAGAAAAAAATTATGAATAAAGCCCTAGAAATGCACTAAAATTTAGTGTTTTCTGTATCTAAGTAGCAAAACCATAGGCTGCATAGAGGAGCAGTGTGGCTCAGTGGTAAGAGCACGGGCTTGCGAGTCAGAGGTCGTGGGTTCTAATCCCTGCTCCGGCACTTGTCAGCTGTGTGACTGTGGGCAAGTCACTTAATTCTCTGTGCCTCAGTTACCTCATCTGTAAAATGGGGATTAAGAATGTGAGCCCCACGTGGGACAACCTGATTACCTTGTATCTCCTCCGGCGCTTAGAACAGTGCTTGGGCCATAGTAAGTGCTTAACAAATGCCATCATTATTTACACAGGCAAGATAAAGTGGAGAGTTGGGCAATAAGTTTCAACTCCTCACTGCACTGGAAGTCTACTTTTCAATCATGCTTCAACTAGCCATTTTCCTTTGCAATTGCCCCCAGCCATTAATAACACCAAGTGGATTTCTGTCTTAAAGTTGAAGCTCAAGCCACCCTACCCCCAAAATCCCCACAGAATGGATGCTCAAAGTTGAATAAATTTTTGAAAAACTGAAAATTGTCAACGTGTCCAGGTTGGCTTGGCTAAATTCACCAACCAGCCATTTGGAAATTGAAAGGTGAATGTGTGTGTGCGTGTGTTTGTGTGTGTCTGTTTACGGGTGTCTGTGGGTGTGAGTATATGGGTATGAGTGAAATATGTGGGTGAAAGGCTCAGAATGCCCTCAGGGAGGCAGAGAAGTGTGTAAATAATAATAATAATAATAATGATAATGGTATTTGTTAAGCACTTACTGTGTGCAAAGCACTATTCTAAGCGCTGGGGAGATACAAGGTGATCAGGTTGACCCACGTGGGGCTCACAGCCTTAATCCCCATTTTGCAGATGAGGTAACTGAGGCACAGAGAAGTGAAGTGACTTGCCCAAAGTCACACAGCTGACAAGTGGCAGAGTCGGATTAGAACCCATGACCTCTGACTCCCAAGCTCGGGCTCATTCCACTGAGCCACATTGCTTCACTAGCATAAACATGCTAGGCACCCATAGGTTTGTTCCACCACAATTACTCTAAGCATATAGGCTGTTAATTGAATAAATGCATTTCTTCCTCTCGGCAAATGCTTGACTCTCACTAAAATGAAGGATATTTCAGAGGAATGAGTCATTCACACATCCTCTCTTTTTTGATTTAGCTGACATTTCTCTTTAACCCAGAGAAATGAAACGCCACCTAAATGCTAATGTAACATCAAGCGGGCTCATGGCGTTATCCGAGTATAGGTTCAGAAAACCAAAGTTACAGCGGCCACAGTGATTTTAACAAGGCCGCAGTGCCCATTGAAAAGCTGACTGCAGAGGCATGCAGGGTGTAGAATCACAGAAGTGCCTGTTATCAGTTCGTCCTCTTTCTGGGAAACTGCCCATTGTTTGATCTTTTCCAGTGATTTTGTGTCAAAGTCTGAGATCATCTGGGTTTTCAATTTTCTGTGAGTCTAACATGAAAATATCACTCTCTTATTGCTTGGACAGTCTTCCTGCAGGCATATATTGACCTCCCACATGCCCTCCCACATACCTGACTGAAGTCCCTTAATAATAATAATAATAATAATAATGTTAGTAATTGTTAAGCGCTTACTACGTGCTAAGCACTGTTCTAAGCGCTGGGGTAGACACAGGGGAATCAGGTTGTCCCATGTGGGGCTCACAGTTTCAAGCCCCATTTTACAGACGAGGTAACTGAGGCACCGAGAAGTTAAGTGACTTGCCCAAAGTCACACAGCTGACAAGTGGCCGAGTCGGGATTCGAACCCATGACCGGTGACTCCAAAGCCCGTGCTAAACCCTATAAGTCCTGCTTTTCCCAGTGTTGAAAACTACCCAAATGTCAACACACCATGTAAAAATTACTATAATAGTAATAATATCTGTTAAGTATTTACTATGTGCAGAACACTGTATTAAGTACATTGTAATGTGGATGTGTTAAGTGTTCATAAGAAAATTTTAGATTATGAATTTCTGGATTTTTAAATTTAGAATGTGTAAATGCATCTATCTATTCAATGAGTAGCTTATGATCTTAATGGTGAGACTATAGTTATGATTTTTTTAATAGTTTTTGTTAAGTGTATGCTATGTGCCAGGGACTGTACTAACCACTAGGGTAGATACAACATCATCAGGTTGGACACAGTCCCTGTCCCACATAGGGCTCAAAGTCATAATCCCCATTTTACAGTTGCAGAAATTCAGTCACAAAGAAGTTAAGTGATTTGCCCAAGATCACACAACAGGCACATGACAGACCTGGGATTATCAAACAAAAACTCCTCATTACTGGCTTCAAAACTCTCCATCACCTTGCCCCTTCTTACTTCACCTCCTTCTCTCCTTCTACAGCCCAGCCCACACACTCCGCTCTGGCGCTAATCTTCTCAATGTGCCTCATTCTTTCCTGTCCCGCCATCGACCCCTGACCCACATCCTACCTCTACCCTGGAACACCCTTCCTCCTCAAATCTGCCAATCACACTGCCCCCCTTCAAAGCCCTAATGAAGGCGCACCTCTTCCAAGAGGCCTTCCCAGGCTAAGCCCCCCTTTTCCTCAGCTCCCCCTCCCCTCCACGTCACCCCAACTCGCTCCCTTTGCTCTACCCCCCCCAAAGCACTTGTGTGTATATATGCACATATCTATAATTCTATTTATTTATATTGATGCCTGTTTACTTGTTTTGATGTCTGTCTCCCCTCTTCTAGACTGTAAACCCGGTGTGGGATGGGATTGTCTCTCTTTATTGCTGAATTGTTCTTTCCAAGTGCTTAGTAGAGTGCTCCACACACAGTAAGTGCTCAATAAATATGATTGAATGAATGAATGAATGAATGATTTAGAACCGACATCCTCTGACTCCCAGGCCCTTGCTCTTTCCACTAGGCCATGTTGCTTCTCTTCTTCAGGCAAAACTGAATCTCCATCCTAATCCTGAAACAAATGCAACATTTTATATCGAATGTCCACTGGACTCATTCTCTGAAAGCACATTTATCTCACAAAAAGTGAGGTACTTTTGCCCTGTACTTTACAGATTGCTTGGTTAAGTTACTATCAAAATAATTTATTTAGCTAAATTCCAACCCACAAAGAAGATTATCACATCATTTTTCAAGCACACCCTCACGCTCATTAAGGTACAATTAGAACTAGTTATGTACATGTGGCCTAGTGGAAAGAGCATGGTCTTGGGAGTCAAAGGACATGGGTTCTAATCCCAGTTTTGCCATTTGCCTGCAATGTGACCTCGAGCAAGTCATTTGAATGCTCTGTGCCTCGGTACCCTCATCTGCAAAATAGGGTTTCAATACCTGCTCTCCCCCTTAGTCTGTGAGCCCCATGAGAGACCTGATTATCCTGTAACTATCCCAACACTTAGTACAGTGTTTGATAAATAGTAAACACTTTACAAATACCTCAATTACTATCATTATTACATTTTATTTGTATAGTAAATGTATTTTTCAGCTCTTTTACCCTGATATATTTTTACTATTTCCTGTTACAGAATATCCTTGTTCTTTCTCCTGCTCACACTATTTATAAATCAAGCATTCCATCAATCAGGAATATTTATGGAGCATCTTTTGTGTTCAGAACACTATATTAAGCACTTGAGAGTGGCAGTAGGGTTAGTAGTATAATCCCTGCCCTCGAGAACATTACAATCCAAAGGATGAGATGGGCACTTAAAAATATTACATATAGAAACAAAGTGGAAGGTTAGGTAAGGGTTTAATAGGGCACGCACAAATCTGGTACAGATTATTGTGGAATATACAAATGCTTGGGTCGATAAGAGGGATGGGATGGTAAATAATTTTTGTCTGTCTGACCACTTCATTGGACTACACATTTCTGGAGCGTGTGTCTTGCTGCTGTTCATTCATTTGTTCATTCATTCAATCATATATATTGAGCTCTTACTGTGTGCAGAGCATGGTACTAAGCACTTGGAAAGTACAATAAAGCAATGAAGAGAGATAATCCCTGCCCACAATGGGTTTACAGGCTAGCGGGGGGAGACAGACATCAAAACAAGTAAACAGGCATCAATATAAATAGAATTATAGATATATACATATATAACTAAGTGGTGTGGGGCAGGGGCGGGGAGAGAAAAGGGAGTGAGTTGAGGTGACATGGAAGGGAGGGGGAGCTGAAGAAAAAGGGGGCTTAGTCTGGGAAGGCCTCTTGGAAGAGGTGTGCCTTCATTAGGGCTTTGAAGGAGGACAGTGTAATTATTTGGCAGATTTGAGGAGGGAAGGTGTTCCAGGCCAGAGGTAGGATGTGGGCCAGGGTTTCGCGGTGAGACAGGTGAGATTGAGGCACAGTGAGAAGGTTAGCATCAGAGAAGTGAAGTGTGCGGACTGGGATGTAGAAGGAGAGAAGGGAGGTAAGCTAAGAAGTACTCTTCTAAGTGCTCAGCAGGGCTTCAAACTTTGTAAGTGCTCAAAAAATACTGATGAGGAGGAGGATGACAAGGAGGATGAGAAAGAAGAGGAGAAAGAGGAAGGAGAGGAGGAGGAGAAAGAGGAGGAAGAGGGAGGCGAGGAGGAGGATGAAGAAAAGGAGGAAGAGGAGGAAGAAGACCCTCCCTAGCTAAGGGGTGCTAGTCTTTGACCCTGGACAGCCCTGATACTTTCCCTGGGTTGAGTGTTGGATTAATAAGCCTGCCACAGGGCAACACATCATAGCTGCAAACTCATTGGGGTAGGCATCCCCTGGGTCTGGAACAGTTCCAGGACACGAGCCCTGCAAACCCTGCCCCTGCAGGGTCTCTGAAATGAGCTCATTCCAGGGATGAGTCTGAAATTGTCAAAATCCTTATCATTGAACCTCCTTCTCATAGCAGTTTGCATAAATGTCACCGTTAAAAAAGCTAGTCAAAAGTGGGTCTAGAGCTAAGAAAAATGACCACAGCATCTACCTGATTTGTCTCTGCCCCAATTAAATTAGGTAAGGAAGAGGCAAAGTATGGCTGAGCATGTTCTCCAGCCTCAGATGGAAGCCCCTACACTCAAATCATACCAATGTTGTGGAATAGTCAGTATTTTGAGCAACCCAGCCACCGTACTGATGAAGAAGGGAAATAACTGAGAAGAGAATAATAGATATGGATTTGGGAGATGAGAGAGTCAAGGACCTGAACTGGAAATAGGAAGGGTGCTGCAAATAGACCAACCAGACCGAGACTGCCAAATAAAAAGACCCCCTCCCCACCAGCCTCCTCTTCAGGACTGTAATTGTGATGGAGTATGAACACAATGGTTGGCTCTCCTATTCCAAGAGAAGCAGCATGGCTCAGTGGAAAGAGCACGGGCTTTGGAGTCAGGGCTCATGAGTTCGAATCCCAGCTCTGCCACTTGTCGGCTGTGTGACTGTGGGCAAGTCACTTAACTTCTCTGTGCCTCAGTTCCCTCATCTGTAAAATGGGGATTAAGACTGTGAGCCCCACGTGGGACAACCTGATTCCCCTATGTCTACCCCAGCGCTTAGAACAGTGCTCGGCACATAGTAAGCGCTTAACAAATACCAACATTATTATTATTATTATTATTCCAGCCTCACACATCATTTCCCAAACTAACCAAGTCCTGAATATTGACTTTGACTCCTGAAATAGGTATCAGTTGCCCCTACATTCGCCCATCTCCCTCCTGCTCCGCAGCCCCTCAGCCAGAGAACACAAGCACTCACCGCCATCTGCACCCCCCTTTTCCAACCCAAAATCCAGATCCCAAGAAGCAGCATGGCCTAATGGATAATACACAGTCCTGTGGGTGAGAAGACCCTGGGCTTTAATCCCAGCTCCAATGTTTGTCAGTTGTGTGAATCTGAGCAAGTCATTTCACTTCTCTGTACTTTAGTTACTTTGTCTATAAAATGAGCATAAAGACTGTGAGCCCCATATGGGACAGGGATTTTGTCCAACCTGATTAGTTTGCATCTACCCCAGTGTTTACTATAGTGCTTGGCACATAGTAAGGGCTTAACAAATACATTTTAAAAACAAATCAAACTAAAAAGAGAATGAAAGGGACAGAGAACCTTAAGCCTCCTTTAATCTCACTGCCTGATTTCCTTTTCATCTACCCTGATTTATTCCAGGACGGCATGAGAACCCTTTATCAACAGGATCTCTTGAGAATTGGCCGTTGAGGGTCACCTGCCGATGGACCTATAAAGGGATCATTGGCAGCAGACTCCAGTGCCTGCATTCGACACTGCCGAGGATCCATCTGCATTGTCTAAGTTAACTGCACCCTATAAAATGACCAAAAAATAACTCCTAAACCGATTAAGGACAGAAGGCTGGGTTATGCCAAGTTGAGAGGATTCAGGGTGGTGATATAAATTCAAATCTACAGCAGCCCCATTCACTCTTGGCAGTTTCCTGATTCCAGGTGAAAAAGTTTCATCAGACAGGGCCAGGAAAGAAGACTCCAAGGAGTTCTTGGAAATGGAGTTGTTGTTGTTTTATATATATATATAAACTTTTGGATGAATTAAAGACCAGCCACAGAGGCTAGGACCAACGAACACTGATTTCCCGATCCTCATGTCCCTTCAATAGGTAGGCAAGCTCAGCCACCCTCCAGCTGCTTGGGGCCTGGGAAATGGAGAAAATAGAATAATCATTATGTTTAGGTGGAAACTGTTGGGTTGCACTCAAGTAGACTTTTTTTGTGTGTTCATGTGATAGCATCTGCTCCTCCAAATTGGTCAAAGGCCATGCATGATGGACAGTTGCTGTTTCTAACAAAAAGCTGATCCTGAGCCTTTGCCTCTTGTCAGGCAGCTGAGTCTCCCTGGAAATCTTGAAAATTACAGCTCCACGGCTCTTGGACCAGCTGCCTGAGCTTGGGACTAGAGAGGGTGGCATATCTGGAGTGGAATGACTGGCTGATTCAAGAAGCATTAAGGCTAGAAGTTGTCCGGATTTGAGAGAGTGGAAAGCCTTGGTCATATGGCCTTCCCACTGACACCTTAGACCAGGGAATGCCCTGCCCCACACCCAAGGCTTGAAGTGAGGCCATGGGTCATCTCGCCAGTTTTTCCCTCACTGGAGCTCTTCCCACCAGCACCTTCTCCAGTCAGGATCCCTGGGGTCACAGAAAATTTTGTGGCTCCCCAAAACCGTGGTGAGGGAGAGAAAGCAGGAGAGATTTAGAGTAGGCCCTGAGGGAAGATCAGCCCCCTGGGGAGGTTGGTCCTGGGGCTAGCTTGGATGGATGACTTTCCTGAGGGATGGGGCCAGAATAGGGAGGGGGGAAGGTCAACTGGTTAGATCAGGGTTTGGTGAGCCCCCCAGGTAATGATATTTATTAATGGCATTTGTTAAGCACTTACTATGTGCTAGGCACTGTACTAAGTGGTCATGTAGGTATATACTAATCAGGTCAGACCATGTCCCAAATGAGGCATAGCATGGCTTAGTGGAAAGAGCAGGGGTCTGGGAATCAGAGGTCATGGGTTCTAATCCCGGCTCTGCCACTTATCAGCTATGTGACTTTGGGCAAGTCACTCTACTTCTCTGTGCCTCAGTTATCTTATCTGTAAAATAGGGATTAAGACTGTGAACCCAATGTGGGACAACCTGATTACCTTGTATCCACCCATCTACCCCAGCGCTGTGCTTGGCATATAGTAAGCACTTAACAAATACCATCATCGTCATCATGAGGCTTATGGTCTTAATCTCCATTTCACAGTTGAGGTAACTGAGGCCCAGATAAGTTTAGGGACTAGCCCTAGGCCACAAAGCAAACAAGTGGCAGAGCTGGGATTAATAATAATTATGGCATTTGTTAAGTGCTTATTATATGCCAGGCACTGCACTACGTGCTGGGATGCATACAAGAAAATAGGGTTGAACACAGTCCCCGTCCCATGTGGGGCTCACAATCTCATTCCCCACTTTACAGATGAAGTAACTGAGGCACAGATAAGTGAAATGACTTGCACAAGGTCACACTGAAGACAAGTGGAGGAGCTGGGACTAGAACCCATGACCTTCTGATTCCCAGGCCCGGACTCTATTCACATCGCAGTGCTGTTTCTCACGTAAGGTGGGGCTGAGGGAAGTCCACTAAAGGAGGCACAAGCTCCATCTTTGCTCCATTTTGTATATGGCAAAGTCAACAGCATCTCACCTGGCGCATAGCTGACTTTCCATGATTGCCAACTATCTCCGGGGGTATAAAACCCACAGAACTGCTGCCATGTTCTCCACCAAGACCTTATGCCAGGCCAGTCTGGCCCAGGGTCTCTCATGATTCTATCTGAGCCACGCACAATCACAGCGGAGGCCTATGGGGACCATTAGGCAGCAAGCTTCAGTGGGTTGAGAGAGGTTCAGTGAGCGGCAGAGCTAAGGAGAGAACAAGTCAATAAGCTGCCAGGCTATATCACCACCAAGATCTAAAGGAGCTTGACCCGATAAAGCTGAGCTGGAAAGAACTGCTTCCAGACAGTCCTCTTGAAACAGGGGAATTGTCAATGAAAGCAGCCCTGTAACTGTTTCAAGATATATCCAAGGCCCTAGACTGTGGTGACAGACAAGGCCGCTAGACTGCAAGCTTGCTGTGAGCAGGAAATGTGTTTGTTATATTGTTATATTTTACTCTCCCTAGTTCAATAAATACGTTTGACTCTGACCGACTGACTGACAGGGGAGGAAGTCAGGCCCAGGAGGGCAAACAAAGCTCCTGAGTTGTTTTACTCTGAGGCAGGAGAAGCCAGAAGGCAGGATGGAAAGTCAAATCACACTGGTAAATGTCCAAACCTCCACTTTATTCAGGTTCTGGGGACCAAGACTTTGACCCAGAGAACTGAAACCATTCTTCTGTCTTCTGGCAAGAAAGCATAAACCATCCTACTGCACTATGTGTAAAGTCTTCCAGAAAAGACCGTTCCTTAGTGCCTTCAATAGCCCAGTCCACTGTTTAACCATCTCATGAGAGGAGACTCATCCTGATGTGAGGCATAAATTTCCCCAGGTGACAACTTTCCTTTCAGGAACACATTTACCTGGAACTCATTCAAAATACAAAGGTGCCAGCATTTGCACCTTCCCCCCACCCCCCACCCAACCCCTCCCTACATACACACACACACACACACACCAACAGAGCAGTTCCCTTGGGTCTGCAGGACAGCTCAAAACACTGCAAAGTGGTCACAAGTGCCGTTTGAGCCAAGATGGCTTGAATTGGTGGAGTTTTAACTGAATACCAAAGCTTCTTAGTCTTTGTCCATAATGCTTCATAACTGCATCAAAATCATGTTACAAGATACAAGCGAAGATAAAACCACGCTGGAATGCTCCCAGTGATGCATTTAGATTGATTCCTTCTCCGGGCAAGGTTCAGCTGAAAATACCTCTTGCCGACTGAACCACACACGTTCTAGAACGCTCTAGACCCCAGCCCTTGGGCCGGCTGGTTCATGATCCCGTTGACTCTCCCAGAGAAGCAACTTTTATGATAATGACAATAATGATAACAATAACAATACTGACAGCATTTGTTTAGCACTTACTTCATGCCAACTACTGGGGTAGATCCAATACGATTAGATCGACCCCAGTCCCTGTCCCATATGGGGCTCACAGTCTAAGGGAGAAGGAGAACAGAAATTCGAGCATGGGCTTTGGAGTCAGGGCTCATGAGTTCAAATCCCAGCTCTGCCACTTGTCAGCTGTGTGACTGTGGGCAAGTCACTTAACATCTCCGTGCCTCAGTTCCCTCATCTGTAAAATGGGGATTAAGACTGTGAGCCTCACGTGGGACAACCTGATTCCCCTGTGTTTGCCCCAGCGCTTAGAACAGTGCTCTGCACATAGTAAGCGCTTAACAAATACCAAAATACCAACATTATTATTTAATACCCATTTTACAGTTGTGGAAATCGAGGCAGGGAGAAATCAAGTGATTTGCCCAAGGTCATAGAACTGCCAAATGGTAAACCTCTAACTCCCAGCCCCATGTTCTTTCCTCCTAGGCTACATTGCTTCTCAGCAATCTTTTGGGAAACATCTCAAGCTTCACCTAGCCAAATGATGCTCAAGAAAAGGGTCCCCTGTTGACTAACCCACTGCAGGGTCCAGGCCAGTGGGGTAGTCTCACGCAAAAGGAAGGAAGTCACTGACATGACATCACAATTTTGGCATAACCCTCTGAGATGCGTGAAACAATTCTGAAGCTTCCCCTTCTCTTCATCTCCTTGTCTCCTTACTTCCCTCTTTCTTCCCCTAGAGTTCCCTGATGTTTCCTCCTTTCCCAAGTTTTCCACTTTTTCCCTCACTTAAATTGTCTCCAGCTTTCTTTCTCCCATTCAAACAATTCTCATGCCATCTTTTCTCTGGGTACCTGTGTCCACATGTGCTTTTCTATAGATGCTCAAGACTCATCTGCTAAGGTAGATGTGGGGGTTTGATGGTACAAAAAGACAAATTCCTATTGAAAAGTGTTGACCAGACCTGTAGCAGCAAGGGATACCTGGGAGTGCCTAAATTTGGGATGGAGGGCCTAAGTTGTAGGGGCTCCCCAGGAGAGAGTGAGGGGCAGGCCAGGCCAGGCTGTGAACCAAAGGAAGTTAGAATGTGCAACTGCTCACACCTATTAGTTTGGGAATACGGGTAAATTTAAATGGGCAGTTTCTAAATAGTAAATTCTAGTAAAAATTATATAAAATTGACAAATATTATTAGAGGATTCCGTTCCCCTCTTTTGAAGTTATTTCAATTAAACCAGCTTTCAGTTATTAGTACAGTTGATCAATTCTCTCAGAAAGGCTCAGTGTGGAAGAAAGGAGATTAAAACCTTGAGCAGATTGACGTTAAAGGTACACCCCAGTAATGTACATTTACCTCTTCACTTTTGAGGTGCATTTTTCAAGAAAAGCCCTTTGTCTAACCTCCCCACGTACAGCACAGGCTCTTATAATATATGGTAAAAGATTCTGTAATGTGATTCTGCTAAGATTCTGTAAACAGGTGTGAGCATGTTAGAAGAGGTATTTGACTATCTGCACCTGCAAATTCCAGAAAATAAATACACTAAAAATAAATAGATGAGGTTTTGGCTTTTTAATTTAAAAATGCTAATGCAATGTATCTGTTTACTTAGGCTTCCCCAAAGAAACCCATTCAGAGGCCTTGTTGGAGCCATTTTTTTCAAAAACAGTATTTAAATATCTTTAAATTATATATTATAAATTACCTATTTATATAAATGTCTGTTTCTCCCTCTAGACTGTAAGCTTTTTATGAGCAGAAAACGTATCTGCTAATTCTGTTGTATCTTGTTCTGCATATAGTAAGTGTTCAATAAATAATAATAATAATGTTGGTATTTGTTAAACGCTTACTATGTGCAGAGCACTGTTCTAAGCGCTGGGGTAGATTCAGAGTCATCAGGTTGTCCCCCGTGAGGCTCACAGTTAATCCCCATTTTACAGATGAGGTAACTGAAGCACAGAGAAGTTAAGTGACTTGCCCACAGTCACACAGCTGACAAGTGGCAGAGCCGGGATTTGAACCCATGACCTGTGACTCCTAAGCCCGGGCTTTTTCCGATGAGCCACGCTGCTTCTCTAATATCATAGATTGATTGGGTTGAAATATGTACATGCAATTTAGGGTGCTTGATTGTTTGGGGATATAAAGAACAGAACACCCTGTCAATCTAATGCAATTGAGCATGGACATGATCAGACATGCCTAAGTAACAAACAACAGAAAAGTTGGTGAGAGGTGAGCCGTGTCCACTTGGAAAATTTGCCCCTGAGAGGATAGACAGCCTCAAACCATCCCTCTCCACTGTACTCATGCAAGTCTCCTTTTCACACTCTTCATCCCTTCCAAGCCCAACTGATAGCTGCACACGCCTCTCATCTTGCTCACCTCCTATCACTTGCTCACATTGTTCCCAGGGCCTGAAACCCTCTCCCCCTAAATTCATCAGATCTCAACCCTTCCTACTTTCAAAGTCGTTCTAACATCCTACCTCTTCTAACATTTGTCTGTATATTTATGTCATCCTCAGAACTAGTGTATTGATAAATCTGACTGAACATTTAATTTGATTTATTCTGATTTCACTGCTTGAGGATATGTCTATCTTCCCTAATAAAGTGTATGGTCTTGGTGGACAGAGCACTTGCCTGCTCTTCTGTTCATTCATTCATTACATATATTGAGCACTTACTGTGTGCAGAGCACTGTACTATGCACTTGGAAAGTACAATTTGGCAACAGATGGAGAAAATTCCTACCCAACAATGGGCTCACAGTCTAGAAGGGGGAGACAGACAACAAAACAAAACAAGTAGACAGTCATCAATACCATCAAATTAGAAAAATAGAATCATAGATATCCTAAGGACTTAGTACAGTGTGTTGCTTTCAGTACACACATAGTAATACCTATCGGTCTAAAGAGTCAGAGAATTCAATAAAGCCTCTTTGTTTAAAGTTATGATTAATTAATAATGATAATAATAATAATGGCATTTGCTAAGGGCTTACTATGTGCCAAGCACTGTTCTAAGTGCTAGGAGAGATACAAGGTTATCAGGTTGTCCCAGGTGAGGCTCAGAATTAATTAATGATTATAGTACTAATTAAGAACTTACTATGTGTCAAGCGCTGTTCTAGACAATGGGATAGATAAAAATTAATATGGTCAGATGCAGTCTCTGTCCCACATGGGGCTCACATTCTAAGTAAGAGGGACAACAGGTATGGAGTCTCCATTTTACAGAAGAGGAACTTGAGGCACTGAGAAATTAAGTGACTTGCCCAAGGTCACACACAGGCAAATGGAAGAGCCAGGATTAGGGCCCTGGTCCACTGACTCCCAGACCTGGGTTCTTTCCATTAGGCCATGGTTTTTCCCAGTTATATGCATAGCAATTTTACTGCACTGTGGAGAAGATCAGGCAGCTCTTTTTAAAATGTGACAGCTTCCAATCATCCATCACCCATCTGGAAATGGAAACTCACAGAAACAGGGAGCGGATCTTTCTTCCTCGGAATCACTGAGAATTGAAGAGGTCTTGGAATAATTATTTTTAGATTGACACAGGCTCAAAATACACAGTGAAACTGAAAAACTGCTTTCCTCTAAATTAACTTATTCTGGTTTCAATTGCAGGTAGGATGGGTTTGGGACAAGATGAAAAAAGGACTTCTGGCCACTTCATTCCAAAGCAACACTGAAACCACAGGTTTTGAAGGATGTGCTTTTGCTGTTATTTATTAAACAGGAAGAGCCACGTAAAGCAACAGCACTTAGATCTGTAACCTCACAGATGTAATAACCTTTAGAAAGGTCTTAGTGAAACCTCACACATGGAATGAATGCAATGCAGTCCAGAGTAAAACAAGCAGCCCCTGAAGAGCTGGAGTAACAGGGCCTAGGGAGACCTAGAGCACGATACATTTCTGAAGGGTATTTCCTTGACTTGGAATTAAATGGGGTCAATGGTTTTAGGTTGAATAGATGATGTTTTGGCTCTTTCATTTTAAAATACTAATGCATCGTATCTGTTCACTTGGGTCTCCTCAAAGTAAACCATTTGGAAGCCTGATTGGGGCCAATTTTCCAAATTTTTAATTCAAGTTTTAGGAATCAGGCTATCATTCATAGACAAGACTTACATGTTAGAGCCACAGAGCACAATGATGGACTTCCAGCCCAGCCCGGAAGCAAGCTAACTGCTCATCCGTTGAATGGGCACAGAGCACTTTGGGACAAGTAGTGCAACAAGGAATTTGATGGTCTCTTCAGGCTGTCAGTGGGGAAAGAGAACAGCCGAGAGTCTTCATCCCTCAGGACAGCAGCTGTGAATCAGTCACGCTCCTCAGAAGACACATATATCCCCCCTACACACACACACCTATGGCTGAAGTTCTATGCCTACATGGAAGGGAACATAATGCTTCTACCAATTAATTGGGTAGCGCTTAGTAGAGTACCAGTGATTAGTACAGAGTTCTGTGGACATTAAGCACTTAATAGATACTATTACTACTATTACTACTAGTATTAGAAAATGTACCTGGAAACAGTTGTGCTGAAGAGAAATGTGGGTTTGGGATTTTGTGAAAAGGAAGAAGCATTGTCCTGAGCTGAACACTGACTGCTGCCTCACAAACCTGCTGAGTTTCAATAGTTCAGATGAGATTTATGACGAAATTTAAATTTTAAAAATCCTTACATTTGGATGCCCCCATAGGAAGAGACAATTTAAAATTATGGGTGGCAAAGGGTTGAGGAATACTCCTGAGGACCTCTGGGTTTTTTGGGAACTCACAAGCCTTTCTCAGGACTCTGGAATAACCTTTTTTCCTGTACATTCTGCCTCATGACACTGAGCTAAAAAGTCCCCCTAAGGTCCAGGAGCTTGTGACCTTCAGAACCTGGATGGTCATGGTTCAAGGTGTAAAACAACCTTCTTATTCCCCTAACAAGTGTCTTCTGTGGGATTCAGTTGGTCAGTCAATTGTAATTATTGAGCGCTTACTGCGTGTAGAGCACGGTACTAAACATTTGGGAGTGTGCAATACAACAATAAACAGACACATTCCCTGTCCACAATGATCTTACAGTCTAGAGGGGAGACTTTAATACAAATAAATAAATAAATTACAAATATATACATAAACAAAGTACAGATATGTAGAGAGTGCCAGATGGAGTGCCAGATTTGGGGGGTTGGGGAGACAGCGAGGAAAACATAATGAAGTAAATGAAGAAAGGATCTGCCTTTCTGAATCTTCTTTGTAAACTGTAGTTGATTTACAATCAATCAGTATTATTTTTTGAGCATTTATTGAATTCAAACCACAGTACTAAGCAGTTGGATAAGTATGAGAAGCAGCATGGCATAGTGGATAGAGCGGCGTAGTGGATAGAGCAGCATAGTGGATAGAGCACGGGCCTGGGAGTCAGATGGTCATGGGGTTTAATCCCAGCTCCTCCACTTGACTAATGTGTGACCTTGGGCAAGTCGCTTCACTTCTCTGTGCCTCAATTCTCTCAACTGTAAAATGTGGACTGAGACTGTTAGCCCCACGTAGGACGGGGACTGTTTCCACCCCATTTGCTTGCTTCCACCCCAGTGCTTAGTTCAGTACATGGCACTTAGTGCATAACTAATACCACTATTATTCTAGTTATTATTTATTGTTATTAATAATTATAATACAAAAGAATTGGTAAGCATAATCCTCCCCACCTGAAGCTTGCAATCTATAGGGAGAGTCAGTCATTTCAGAGCTCTTCCCTGTTGTGGGGAGGCCCGGGAATTCATGGTTCTATGGGGAAAGGCCCTGAGATTTAACCTCAGAAAGCCCCACAGTCAGCTGCTTCCCACCTCCAAATTCTCAACCTCAAAGCAGTCACTCCAAAGATGAAGATTCAAAGGACCCTGCAGCTGGATTCCATCAGTGAGTCATTAGCTATTCTTGACCAGAAACAAGCTAAGATTGGATAATAATAATTATGGTATTTGTTAAGTGCTTACTATGTGCCAGGCACTGAACTAAGCGCTAAGGTAAAAATAAGTAAATAAGTAAGGTAAAAATAAAACAAGCAAATTAGGTAGGACACAATCCCTGTCCCATACGGTGCTCCCAATCTCCATCCCCATTTTACAGATGAGGTAACAGGCACAGAGAAGTGAAGCAACTTGCCCAAGGTCACACTTTAGACAAGTGGAGGAGCTGGGATTAGAACCCATGACCATCTGACCCCCAGGCCCGCGCTCTATCCACTACGCCATACTGCTTCTCATACTTGTCTAGCTGCTTAGTATTGTGGTCTGAATTCAATAAATGCTCAGTAAATAATACTGAGTGATTGATTATAAATCAACTACAGTTTAGAAAGAAACTTTGGAAAGCCAAATCCTTTCTTCCTTTACTTCTACATGTTTTCCTTGCTTTTCTCCACCCTCCCCAACCCCATCTGGCACTCCATCTGGCACTCTGTACATATCTGTAATTTATTTATGTATATATTTGTATTTTGCTGCTTCTTCTATGCCATGCTGCCTCTCTAGGAAGGGTTAAGTCAACTCTCTAGATAAACAATAAATAAATAATAATTACTATGGTATTTGTTAAGCGCTTATTATGTGCCAGGCACTGTACTAAGCGCTGGGGTGGATCCAAGCAAATCAAGTTGGATACAGTCCATGTCTCACATAGGGCTCACATTCTTCATCCCCATTTTACCAGAGGCACCAGAGGCACAGAGAAGTGAAGTGGCTTGCCCAAGGCCACACAGCAAACAAGTGGCAGAGCAGGGATTAGAATCCATGACCTTCAGACCTCTAGGCCCATACTCTATCCACTACACCATGCTGCTCCTCAAACCCCCAAATTACATTCACTTGGGAAGCGGCATGGCTCAGTGGAAAGAGCGTGGGCTTGGGAGTTGGAGGTTGTGAGTTTTAAATTCCGCCTTTGCCACTGATCAGCTGTGTGACTTTGGGCAAGTCACTTCACTTCTCCGGGCCTCAGTTACCTCATCTGTAAAATGGGGGGTAAGATTGTGAGCCCCACGTGGGACAACCTGATTACATTGTACCTACCCCAGTGCTTAGAACAGTGCTTGGCACATAGTAAGTGCTTAACAAGTACCATCATTATTATTATTATTATTATTAAGAAAATAATCAACAGTATTTACTGGGCACTTACTGTGTGCAGAGCACTGTACTAAATGCTTGGGTGGGTTGGGTCATGATTACATAATCTGAATTATACAGATGGGCTACTTAGTTGGAATTTATCATGGGGTTCTTTCAATCCACTAGAAATATATTCAAATATGTGTCAGTTAAAACAAGTAATGAACACTATCAGAAAAGTTACAGAGTCATGTAGATTTCATTCTGTGGACCCTTTCCAAGGGATTTTCAACATCTGCCGAACAGAACATACCACCTGTCACCACCTCCACTTATTAGAGAGGCAGACAAACTGCGGGAACTCTAGAGCCTCCAATTGCTGGTATAATCTTTGTTGTTGGCATCTTGGGAAATGAATACATGCTATCAACCCAACAATGCAGTCAATTTGTAAAAATGCTGAACTAATAACCTGCAAAATGTCCAAACCACAAATCTGACACTTCTTTTGGAAATTGATACTCAGCAGATACATCACGGTATATTTTGTCAGTGCTTTATGGCCAGCTTGATAATATAAGCACTGTAAAAAGCCCCATGGTCAAAGGCAGGAGGTAGGGCTGAATTAAACACTCAGTTAGCAAATCATTAAGGATGAAACTCTGTAATCACATGCTGGGTATTCTAATCAATTTGCTTCCTTAACTCTTTTGATGAAATCCCTTCTGTTTTCATAACCAACTGAAAATGTTCAATCAAACCATGTCTTCAAGTGTTCAATAGAGGAATCATTTCTTGCTAGAAGTATAGTATTGAGCCATTTAGGGATCTGAACTAAAGAAAAGGAAGGTGTTTGCAAGTGCTCCTTTTTCTTTTGCTAAACTTCTGACCCTTCATCCTGATCTGAAATAAATCAGATGTAAGGTTTTTTCAGGTCTTTTGTTGTTGTTTTTGCTGTTTTTGCTTTCATTCCTAAAAGAATCCTGGTCTCATCCTGAAACAACTAACTTCTTTCACTGCCCCTCTGCACTGGTCACTTAAATGGAGTTTTGCTGTTTCCCCAGGGTAAAGCTTACAAAGGCGTCTCAGTGGACTGCGTACCAGAAAGAGTATTGAGAGAGAGGAACCCTAGTCTTGATTCTTCTACTGAATCTGCATTTGGTGGGAAAACTCCTACTATCTGTCGATGCTTCATCTCCTTTCTAGGTAAAGTGAAAATAAAAAAGCCCAAAGTACCTCACAAGGACATTTGTTAGGAAAAAAAGAAACTGCATTTTCCCTCAGCTTTATAAGTCCAATGAATCAATAAATGTTGATTTATTTTACTACCTCTGCCCCCTCATGGGAAGAGAACAAGGTGCTAAAAGTTTTTTGTGGGCTGGTAAATCTTTAGCTCTTACTTGCAAGGGTGCTATAAATTGTCTGGATTCCTGTGGTAGAAAGGTGCGACCTGAATGAAAATCAGCGATGACTTTTTCAAAGGTCGGTCACTCGGACAAGCCGCCGATATTGTGGGAGCAGGGACTCGATCCCTGGCTCTGTTCAATCTGAGAAGGCCAAATAGATAGTACATGGCTCCTGATTACACAGACTCTGCTGGGCCAACTTCGGAGACAGAACAGAGCACACTCTGTGCCCAGGGCTGCCCAGAAGCAAGGTGGACCCAGCCACCAAGTTGCAGTAGGGTCATTATGAATACTCTTCTTTCCACTAGGAATTGTTGAGCCCTCGACCACCTCAGCACTCAGCACTCAGACCAATATAGAAAAGACTCCATCCTATCATTTATTTATTTGGCTCAACTGAGGTTCAAGGCTCTTGACTCTTAAGGCCGTTGTATATCAGCAAAAGTTACCCCAGTCTTCACTTTGTGTAGCTATTGGAACGGCATGCATTTTTCATAGCAGCTAGGGTCCTTGCTTGAGTTCTTGAGGAGAGAGGTGCACTTAGTCATGAGTTAACATTTTAACATTCTACCACTTACTTAACTTCGGGAAAGTGCAGCGCACACAGAACTTTCTGAGAGCATTCTATCAGCACACCACAATGCACTGTCTACACGGGAAGGAAGCCATGCTTTGGTTATCTCTCATTTGAGGCCTAATCAGATCCCCTGGGGTCACTCTGGGGAGAGAGTCTAAGCCCCCTAGATGATAGTCAAATGGCCCAGGCTTTCTAGAGTTATTAGGACCCCCTTCATAGGAAATGAGGTCCCTTTTATCTTTCTCAGGCTCTACCTGCTTTCACTGGCTAGCCAGGCCTGCTAGCCTTAGAACTAGCCAGGTCTTCAGGCATGGAGGAGGAAGAAAAAAGGGAAGGAGGAGGACAAAGAGGAAAAAAAGGATAAGAAGGAAGGAAAGGAGGAAGTGGAGCAGAAGAAAGAAGAAGAGAAAGAAGAGGGAAGAGAGAAAGAGGAGAAAAGAGGAGGAAGAAAGACCGTGATACCGCTCTCCTACACAACACGATAATTTGCTTTCAAAACTGCAAGAGTTTTTATGGTGAGATTATGTTAAGAAAGCTCAAAGCTCTCTCTCCATTTCAACAGGTGACTTTGGTTCTACACATTTTCAGTCCATCTACCTGGTTGTCTGGCTGTCTGGGGGTGAAAGTGGGAGCTTGGTGCGCTGAAGAACTTCCCTCTCTCTCATAAATGGAGCCCTCTCCCCCATCCTTTTTTTCCATCTTCCTTTTCCTTAATGTTGTCCCTTTCTCTCCACAACTTGTGGGGTGCTCAGGCTCTACATTTGATCAAAAGGCCAACAGCAGAAGGCCCCCATGAAGAGGGAAGGGCCAATTTGGTCAGTTGACCAGCAACATTTTTCTGGCTTAGCCTCTTGTGAGTCACCATTGAGAGCAGGGCTTGGCGCTGGGCGCCGTGGGGAGTTAGAAAAGAAATAGAAGTCCCGGTCCCCAATGGGGGAGGAAGGACAAACTCAAATGAAGAATCAAATGCACAAAATGTATAAACATTAAAAAAAAGAATCATAAAATCACTTAGCAACCCTTCCCGCCTCAGACTATTGGTGCCACATAGCTGCCCCCTCCCAATATTATTTGATATGTTTTGCTGAAGTGCTTAGGCGCCATTGTGACAGACACTATATAAATAACTAATGCAAAGGAAGGTTCTTGACTTTAATGGCTGAATTTATTTTCTTATTGTTATGGATGTTTTTTTGATGTTGCCTTTTGGTATGGTGCCATGGCGCGGCAAATCTTGCTCTACGAAAAGCGGGAAGAAAAACTAGCATCAAGAAATATAATTTTTAAAGCAACCTCCTCTCCCTCCATACTCACTCTCTGCCTTCAGAACTTCCATCATCATTAACGGAGTGACAAGAGATCAAAAGGAAAATAGACGGGGGGATACACATAGATTTAATCATCTTTCTGGTAATTAATGTGAAAAAACAAGTCCACCGAAAAGAAACATATTGGAAATCAAGTATGCCCATAAAATTTTTGCAGCTGATGAAAACGTATCATGGAAATCCAACTTTCTGGGAAGAGAAAGCTTTTCTTCCCTCTTCAAATGTGCAATTATCCAGAAAAAGAACATTAAATGTAGTCAAATTATTATGGTTTCGCGTTTCAGTACGTTCTCAGTTCCAGATAATAGCATTTAATTATTTGTAACATGTTTTAGAAAAAGAAAATGAAAGAACTAATTGATTCATTTGCACTCGAGGGTCAAAAATTAGGTGAGAAATGTGATGTTGGCATCCAGTAAAACACTGAGAGAAAAATTAATTTTCTGAAAAATATAGAAAGGAATTAATTTATGGTAATTCCATGATTTCAGAGCATTTCGTTCTTATTAAAATGATAACTAAGATCTCAGAATTACAGTGTATTTTGTGTTCACTACTCAAATTGAATGAAAATACCACTTATGAACAAATGAATTCTGAGTCAATCAGACTGCTGGATCATTCTGCCGCAGATGGTGAAACAAACGTTCGACTGATCATGTCCATTTCCAGTGGCCTTGCCCTCCACTTAAACGGTAACCCAAAGTTCTTAATGATTCCTATCAGTTGACTCCCCACCCCCGCCCTAATTCAGTAATTTTTTATTCAAAGAAATTGGAAGTGGCTGAAATAAGTTGCCAAAAATAGTTACAGTACACTTCCACTTAAGACCCAAGGAAACTTTTACTTTGCAAAATTTGAAATTAAAGGAATTCAGCTTAATTTTCCAAATGAACTATGTTAAATGGGTATCTCTTAACAAATTAGCAAACTTTTTCCTAGCTCTGGCAGCGATATTCGACATCCCATCTTTAAACTCTAGGCATACAGGGCCATTTAAGCAGCACAAAATAAACAGCGTATTAGTAAGTTCTTCAGGGCCAATGCTTGGAGTAAAGGACAGATTGGGGAGATGCTCAAGGTGCTGGTCACATGGGCCAAACTCCCTTACTGTACCCAACAGGACTGAGGATGAGGAAAAACTCCTCGTGTAATTCCCCAGAAGAGGTCCAGGATGGTGTGGTTTAAGGATCAAAATGACTGGGAAAGCAAAGAGTTCACCCTGCCCGTGGTGGAAGCAGGACCTGCGGAAAAGGGGGTGTCAGGGTCCCTCTTGCCTATTACCTGCCCAGTTGTTCTAACATCAAAGCCTTTAGAGATCTGACCCAATATGAGCATTTCTGATCTTTCCGTATTTCAAGCAAACCCTAATCGGTGGGCCATCTAACATATGTCTTCAGTCAGGCTTCTAGATGGACAGTCGCTAAATTACGATCCCCATTCGCATTGTGTGGCAGCCAAATAGAACAATGGAATTCTCAATCTGATGGCTTGACAGATATTACATATCTCTCAGGTTAATGTCCTAACTAAAAGTTAAGAGCTTTTAGATTCTAAAGTGTGTTGAGAAGAGAGGGGAGAAAAGAGAACCGTTCCTGCCCAATCAAAGAATTTCCTTTCCAAGGCAAGAAAACCCTGTGGAACAAAAACATATGAGAGTGAGAAAAACTGATGTTGCAAAGATAACAAAGGCTGGACTTTGGGTCTGTGCTATCCACCACCAAAGCCTGATGACCAATCAATCATTCAATGGTATTTAGTGAGCGCTTACTTTTTTTAATGGTATTTGTTAAGTGCTTACAATGTGCTAGGCATTATACTAAGTGTCAGGGTAGATACAAGCTAATCAGGTTGGACACGGTCCTTGTCCTATATGGGGCTTACAGTTTTAATCCCCATTTTACAGATGAGGCAACTGAGGCATAGAAAAGTCAAGCGACTTACTGTATGCAGAGCACTGTACTAAGCGTTTGGGAGAATACAATACAACAGAGTTGACAGACATATTACCCGTCCACAAGGGCCTTAAATCTGGGGGGCAGATATTGGTATAAATAAATGAATTACAGATATGTATATAAATGCTTTGGGGCTGAGGGAAGGGTGAATAGAGGGTACAAATCTAAATGCAGACTGCAACCTCATTATGGGCAGGGAATGTGTCTGCTAATTCTTCTCTACTGTATTCTCATTCATTCATTCAATATAATTTATTGAGCACTTACTATGTGCAGAGCACTGTACTAAGTGCTTGGAATGTACAAATCAGTAACAGATAGAGACAGTCCCTGCCCCTTGACGGGCTTCTCCCAAGTGGTTACTACAGTTCTCAGCCCAAAGTAAGCACTCAGTAAATACCATTGATTGATTGATTCTAAGTTGCAAAGGCAACACAGAAGGGAGAGAGAGTGAGAGGAATGAGAGCTTAATCGGGGAAGACCAAAGCCAATTGGATGAGATGTGATTTCAGTAAGGCTTGGAAGCAGCAAGGTGTAGTGGATAGACCTCAGGCCTGGAAGTCAAAAGGTCATGGGTTCTAATAGTGACTCTGCACTTGTCTGCTTTGTGACCTTGGGCAACTCACTTCACTTCTCTGGGCCTCAGTTACCTCATCTGCAAAAGGGGGATCCAACCCGATTTGTTTTTATCCACCCCAGTGCTTAGTACCCGTCCTGGCACATAATAAGTGCTTAACAACGACCATACTTATTATTCAGATAGGGAGAGTGGTAGTCTGGTATATATAGAGCAGGAGGGAGTTCCAGATCAGAATGAAGATGTAAGAAAGGGGTCAGCAGCAAGATAGATGAAATTGAGGCACAGTGAGTAAGCTCAAGGTAGAGGAGCAAAGTGTGTAGGCTGGACTGTAGTAGGAAATCAGCAATGTGCAGTAGTGCAGACTAATGTCTTCGGAGCTAGACCCAAGTGTAGAGATATTAAATTAGGGCCCAGATCACCATTTTTGATATTTAACCAAATATACACTGAAACTCATAAGGGAATTTTCAGTCGGGTGACACGCATGTTACAAATTTTTCTTCCCTGTATAAATGGGAGAGACATTGCAAACTATAGTAGCTGCTGAAGAGAATTCAGCCAAAGTGGATTGTGCCATCGGCGATGTAGACAGCAAGTAACTACTCTTGGGAAAACAGATGTCACTGGGAAAGATTATCCGACACAAATTGACCATTAGAGTTACATTCTTCTGCCAAGAGCAACCCCATCTGAAGTCCCAGGTTCAACATAGAAAAGTGATGCTAGGAAGAAGAGGCTTGCAAATGGACACTGAGAATGTCCATTCTCCTCATAGTTCAGATCAGTAAAGCTGAGAAACTGGAAGGAGTAGCTTTGAAGACGGGGATCTGGCTGCCTTCTGGGTCCTCACTGTGGGTTACTCCGTCCTGTTCAGGAGATGGTGATAAAACTCAAAAAAATCAAGTGTGACAAAAATGATGGAGGGAGGCCTTGTAGCCACTGTTTACTGTTCAATAATTTCCTTGTTCTTTTGCCAGGATAGCTGATGAACCTAAGGCCCTGAGCTAATGAGGCTAAACCTCATGTGCTAAAAATCTCCAGCGAAAATAAGAATGATCTAAAGAAAAATATTACCACAAAGGTAAAGATAGTTCTCATTTCCTTAGAAGAATATTGAAGCAACTCATCAAATGCAACAGATCTTCTAATGGGGCTGTGGACCTCTATCTTCTACTAGAGGCATTTAAGAGCCATCACCATTATTATCACTGTTATTATTATTATTATTTTCTTCTACAACCCCCTTGCCCTCAGCAATTCTCACACTTCTCCACACCCACCCACTCCCTGGAATCCAGGGCGACATAACTGAATGCAAAGTATAGTTCTCCCTTCCAGGTCTGAGCGGGGCTACCCATGCATCAGTCCAGGTTAAAAAGTAAAGAAAATCCTCTCTTATACGCTCCTGGATTCTCCCCTTGGGCCAGGGTATTTCCCTAGCAAAGCTGTTTCTAAAACAACCCAGGACTTTTCAGTCCACTATAGTTTCGTTTGTTTTTTTCCCCTCTAATTAAACATGGCCTTCTTTCATCCAGGTGAAACTCCTGCCAGAGAGGATAACCTAGCCTATTGCATTTGAAAACTAACACTGTGTTCTCATATCTCTTCAGTTCAAACATCATTTTCATGCCTTAAAAAGGTCATAGATCCAAATGTTCCTCAGGCCAACCATCATAGGTAAAATCAGTTAGATATGCTCAATGTTTCACTAGTAAGAAAATCCTGTTTGCGATGTGTTATATTCGCTCTTTTTCCTTCCTATTCCTTCCAAGGCATCAGATTCTTCTGCAGATACAAGTGGCAATCAAAAGTCCTTATTCTCTTATATGATGTTTGTAGGAGGCCATCAGATTAATTTGGCTAATTCATACGTCCACTCCAATAGAAAAATACTGTTAGATGACGATTGCATACTTTTTTCTTTGAAAAGATTTTTGGTGAATGTTTCTTCTTGTATCCAGGTGACTTCATGAGGAAGCATTATGATATAAAGGAAGATGGAAAAAAAGCAGGTGCTTCACAATCATAGTTCTTCCCCCAAAAATATTACTGAGAACCTAACAATGAAAATATCATGAAAATATTTCTGTATCTGGTAATGGAATATTTTAGTTTACTTTAGTCACACAACTCAGGGTCAGATTTGTGCCTTCCTCTATTTTCATGGACACAGTTTTCGAGTGTGCAAAAGAGTCTTTCCCAACGACACATGCGCAGATACAATCTCACTATCATTCATTTGATTCAATCATATTTGAGCGCTTACTGTCTACGAGCACTGTAATAAGCACTTGGGAGATTACAATATAACAATAAACAGGCGCATTCACTACCCATGACAAGCTTACAGTCTAGCAGCAATATCATCTGCAAACCAAAGCAAAGTTGCTATTCCAGATAAAATGTCAAATGATCCCTATTAGGCTGCAAATTAGAGATTTCACTTCAATATACGATGACGCTCTTCTGATAAATATGTTTGGTTCTTTTCACTGTTACAGTCCCTCATTCTCTTGGATGTCTTCATTGCTTTGATTTTACTATTCCTGCAATCCTAATATTTCTAATAGAAAAATACCATTAATATCAATGTCTACCAATGAATTGAAAACTGCACTCAAAGTTTAACAAATTAAAAGACCATATGCTAAGAAAAACAAAAACTCCACAGAAGGATAAAACTTGAAGCAAAAAATTTGCTCCCTTAAGTGATGACCAAAACAGCTTCTAGGACTAAATGCATGGAGACATTTCTGGTTCAACCTTACAGTAGTGTATCTGGTGAGTATCAATGGCTTGGCTGTAGATGGGGAAGACTTAACCGCTGTAATGTGACTGTTTCAGTAGAAATTAATGTGATTTTCAGTCAGCTTTCTCATCCCAAAGATACGATGCTGGGAGGTGTTTTAGGCTGTAGTAGTTCACCAGTCTTCATATCAGACCATGCTGTACAACCTCTAGATTTTCCTGAATCTTAAGTGAGTGGACTACAACCGAGACATCCCAATTAGCAAATCATTAGTAATCTCTGGTCTGTAATGGTAGAATGATAGGATCAATTCCACCAATTAATTCTCAGTTCCCACAGAGAAACAGGATGGTCTATTAATTAAGTGCTTACTATGTACCAGGCCCTGTTCTAAGGGCTGGGGTAGTTACGAGCTAATCAGAGTGGACGCAGTCCCTGTCCCACATGGGGCTCACAGTCTCAAACTCCATTTTCCAGATGAGGTAACTGAGGCACAGAGAAGTATATGATTTGCCCAAGGTAACAAAGCAGACAAGTAGTGGAGCAGCATTAGAACTCATGATCTTCTGACTCCCAGGCCCATGCTCTAACCATTATGCCATGCTGCTTAAATCATGGGCCTGGAAGTCGGAAGGAACTGGGTTCTAATCCCTGCTCCACCACCTGTCCGCTACGTGACCTTGGGGAAACCACTCAACTTCTCTGTAATTCAGTTCCCTCATCTGTAAAATGGGGATAAAGATGTGAGCCTCATGTGGGATATGGACTATATCCAATCTGATTAGCTCATAACTACCCCAGCTAAACTGTATATTCCAAGCTCTTATTACAGTGCTCTGCACACAGTAAGCGCTCAATAAATACTAGTGAATGAATGAATTAGTCAGGGCCTGGGCACATAGTAAGCACTTAACAAATACCACTAAAAAAACAACTGAGGGTAGCATCTACCGCTGTACCCGGGATTAGTTTAGAAGTACTAAAATACAAACTTGGCACTGCAAGAACCAACTAGAAGAGCTGACTCACTTCCATCCTTCCAGGACACAGGCCAGGAGAACACATTGCCTCGTTGAAAGAGCACGTGTCTGAGAGTAAGAGCACCTGGGTTCTAATCCTGATGCCACCACTTACCTGCTGTGTGACCTAGGATTAGTCACTTAACTTTCCTATACTTCAGTTTCCTCATCTGAAAAATGGAAACTAAATACTTGTTCTCCTACCCCCTTAGACTCTGAGCCCCATGTGTGACAGGGACTGAGTTCACCCCATTCCTCTCACATCCACACCAGAGATTAGTATGGTACTTGGCACGTAGTAAATGTTAACAAATATTACTTTATTATCAGTATTATTAATAGTAATAGTAGTATTAATAACCCCACATCTTCTTTAGCATGAGTTCAAAACATATACAAGTGTTGGCTGTGTAACTCCAGATCAACTCACCTTGTATCAAGCAACCCAATTCTCCCTGTGGTAGTCATCCAACAGTATGGAGAGTGGAATTCTCCAAAATCCAATGAGGCTCTGAAACATTACTGCCTTGATGTCTTTAGGACCAACATACACATCGTCCTAAGGACACATTTCTTCTTCAGTTCAAAAGATATTCAACTCATCTAGCACCCAGACTCTTAATGCAGGAAAGACATTAACATATTTGAAACACCAGAATTAAAACGGTCTCCACTGGGACAGCTGGAGAGTTTGTTTTGGATACCAGCCTAAGGGAACATTTCCTTTTTCTTTTTTTTTTAAACATGATCTAGAGTATATGGGAGGAACTTGAAACATCTCCTGATCTTAGAAAGGGAGGCTTGGGACTGAATGATATTCTTCCATATGAGACAATCTTTCCAGCAGTATTATCATAGCTAATGCTGGACATATAATTCAATGTATTTTGCCCACCATAAACTTAATTTTTTAAAGATTCCCATGCTCTCATATCCTTTTCCCAAGCAAAGGTTTACAGAGGCTGTATTCAAAGATGCCCTTAAAAGCCTAATCTTGGCTTCCATCACTTTGGCTAAGAATTCTAAATTATTGTTAATATTATTTTCATTATTATATTTGTTAATCAGTTACTAAGTTTCAAGCGCTACACTAAGCACTGGGGAAGATACCAGGTAATCGGTCGGACACAGTACCTGTTCCACATGGGGCTCGCAGTCTTAAGTAGACTTTTCCCCCCTTTCCCTTTGCTCCTCTCCCTCTCCCTTCCCCTCCCCTCAGCACTGTGCTCGACTGCTCAATTGTATATATTTTCATTACTCTATTTCTTTTGTTAATGAGATGTACGTTACCTTGATCCTATTTATTGCTATTGTTTTAATGAGATGTTCATCCCCTTGGTTCTATTTATTGCTACTGTTTTTATCTGTCTCCCCTGATTAGACTGTAAGCCCATCAATGGGCAGGGACTGTCTCTGTTGCCAATTTGTACATTGCAAGCACTTAGTACAGTGCTCTGCACATAGTAAGCACTCAATAAATATTATTGAATGAATGAATGAATGAAAAGTAGAAGGGAATTAGACTCCTTGAAGGCAAGGACCACAACTTTCACTCCTATTGTACTCTCCCTAGAATTAAAACAGTGGTCAGTACAGAGTATTATTATTACTCTATCTGTTAAGTGTTTGCTATGTGTTGAGGACTATCCTAAGCGCTGGGGTAGGTACAAGTTAATCAGGTTGGACTCGGTCTTTGTCCCACACTGGGCTCACAGTCCAAGTAGGAACCCAACAGTAAATATTACCGATAATGATTATTGTTGAATTTTTGAAAAATCTAAGCCTTCAGCTAGCTGATAATGCTTTTGATTTCCCCATTCCCCCCTCAATCCTTTCACCCATATCACTATGGTACGGTCGACAGAGGTGCTTGGGCTTGGGGAGGGTCCCTGGACTTGAGGGGAACTCCGAGCCATGCCTGGTTCTGACTTTCCCAATTGGCTTAGGATAAAAACAAGCTCTTTCCACTGACATCGGTAAATCAAACCAAACAGCAGGGCCTATTGATCCTTTGGATTACATCCAAGAGCCGCCCAGGGCTTGCTGAAGTGCTTCGTAAGAGAAATAATGTACAACACCAAGGCCCGCGATGGGAAATCGGAGCAATCTCTCCACCATTTCTAAGACGTTAAAACGTCTCAGTCCCAGTGTTTCCAAAGCATAAGCTGCTCCCAGAGCTTCTGCATTGGGTGCCTTTGCCTCCAGGCTAGTATTCAAACTAAATGAATGGGTTAGAAAAATGAAAATCTCTCACCTGCTGGATGAAGTCAATTGAGCCAGAAAGGGAGCCTTTAAACTCCTCATCTGATGCTCAGAAATCTGAAATCCCATGTCAGTAGGAGCTCCCACATGTGAAAAAGGCCCAGCCTGCCCTTGAACAAGTAACTCAAATATTGAGCTGCGGGAGGCAGTAAACTGCTCTCCATATTGAGGACAATTACAAGTGCAAGAAGCTCATCCCTCAGGAGGCCGCTGGAATGGTTCTGAGTGCATTACAGTAATTGCTGTTTGCCATCCGGAAACCCTCTGTTCCCTGAGGTGGAAATAAACAGGAATCAGTGGGGAAAGACATAATTAATATTCCTCTTGGTTTTTACCAATTTCAGAAGAAAAATATGGCTGCTTCAGTGGGGGGTAGCTGGCAGATGCAATTGAAGGAATGTGTAGGAGCTCTCAAAAAGGGTTTTGCTCTCTTGAACTTGGCTTAAATAAAATCTTTACACCAACGAGGCTTAATTTAGATAGTCTTAAGAGAAAAAAAGTGTCTTCCATGGGCTTCATCTGATTCGGTCGAATGATGAGTGTGCTCTGCTGAGTATACAATAATTCATTCATTCAGAGTGTGCAGGTCATTGTGCTAAGAGCTTGGGAGAGTACAATAGAAGTAAAAGGCACAGACTGCACCCTCAGTGATCTTACTAAATCTAAGAATAATAATGGTAACTGGGGCATTAGTTTCCCCACTTTTTCCCCCATGTTTCCTTAGTCCTCAAGAACCTCCAGTGGTTGCCCCCCTACCTCTGCATCAAATAGAAATTCCTTACCATTGGTTTTAAAGCCCTCAGTCACCCTGCCCCCTCCTACCTACCTTGCTGATTTCCCAGTATAACTCACCCCACACACTTTGCTCCTCTAGTGCCAACGTACTCACTGCACCTCAATCTCATATATATCGCTGCCAACCCCTCACCCACATCCTGCCTCTGGCCTGGAACTCCCTTTACCTTCATAACCGACAGAAGCTCACTCTTTCCACCTCCAAAGCCTTATTAAAAGCACATCTCCTCCAAGAGGTCTTCCCCAACTAAGCCTGCATTTCCTCAATTCCCACTCCCTTCTATGTCACCCTTCCACTTGGATTTGAATCATTTATTTAGCCCACTTTCAGCCCCACAGTATTTATATACATATCTGTAATTTGTTCATTCATTCAATAGTATTTATTGAGCGCTTACTATGTGCAGAGCACATATTAAGCACATGGAATGTACAATTCGGGAACAGATAGAGACAATCCCTGCCCAATAATGGGCTCACAGTCTAAACGATAATGGTATTTGTTAAGTGTTTACCACATGCAAAGCACTGTTCTAAGCACTGGGGGGGATACAAGGTGATCAGGTTGTCCCACGTGGTGCTCACAGTTTTAATCTCTATTTTACAGACGAGGTAACTGACACAGAGAGTTAAGTGACTTGCCTGAAGTCACCAGCTGACAACTGGTGTTTAGACTGTGAACACAGTTATTGGGCAGGGATTGTCTCTATCTGTTGCTCAATTGCACAAGAGCTTAGTACAGTGCTCTGCACATAGTCAGCACTCAATAAATATAATTGAATGAATGAATCGGTGGAGCCGGGATTAGAACTCACGACCTCTGACTCCCAAGCCCGTGCTCTGTCCACTGAGCCACGCTGCTTCTCATGTTTATTTATGCTAATGTCTGTCTTCCACTCTAGACTGTAAACTCCTTATGGGCAAGAATTTGGGCTCTCAACTCTGTTATGTTGTACTCTCCCACTGCTTAGTACCATGCTCTGCACACAGTAAGTGCTTAGTCAATTCGATTGATTGATATGTATACAGAGGGAACAGACGAAAAGCCATAAAATCAACCGGGAATAGCAAGAGCATGGAAAGATGATTAGGTACCATGCTAGATTGTTATACTGTATTCTCCCACGTGCTTAGTTCAAAGCTCTCCATACAGTAAAGCTCAATAAGAAGAAGCAGTTATGAAGTAAGAACTCAATAAATATGATTGTCATGTTCCGGGCACCGTATTAAGCACTGGGGTAAATACAAACTAACCAGGTTGGACACAGTCCATGTCCCATGTGGGGCTCACAGTCTTGATCGCCATTATACAGATGAGATAATTGAGGCACAGAGAGGGTAAATAACTTGCCCAAGGCCACAAAGAAGGCAAGTGGCACAGCCAGAATTAGAATGCAAGTCCTCTGACTCCCAGGCCCATGCTCTTTCCACTAGGTCACACAGCTTTATTATGGAAGGCCAATGTCTGGGCTGCTCTGGGAGTTGGAGCAGGTCCTGTGGTCCCCTCTGCCTCTTCACTTGCCGCTTGATGAAAAGCAGCATGGCCTAGTGGATAGAGCACGGGCCTGGGAGTCAGAAGGTCATGGGTTCTAATCCCGGCTCTGCCACTTGTTTGCTGTATGACCTTGGGCAAGGCACTTGACTTCACTGGGGCCTCAGTTACCTCACCTGTAAGATGGGGATTAAGACTGTGATCCCCAAGTGGGACAACCTGACTACCTTGTATCTACCCCAGAGCTTAGAACAGTGCTTGGCATATAGTAAGCACTTAACAAATACCATAATTATCATTATTATTATTATTATTCACCTACTGCTGCTTCCCCCTTTTCCCAAACCCAACCTCTTCTGGCCTGACTGGTCACCATGAGTTTGAGGCTGAACTACAGGCCAATCAGGAAAAACTAGCAGAAACCTTCCACATGTACAGGATTCTAAAATACCCTATCTGTTCTTAGGTTTGGGCCCATCCTTTCTCCATCTGTGCCTCACATTTTGGCTTCTCTAACACTGATAATAATGATGAGGGTGCTTATTTAGCTATTATTATATGCCAAGCACCACGCTAAGTGCTAGGGTAGAGGCACAATAATCAGATTGGACACAGACCCTGTTCTACATGAGTTCACAGTCTTCGAAGGAGGAAAAGCAAGTATTCTGTCCCCATTTTATAGGTAAGGAAATAAGCATAGAAAATTGACGTGATTTGCTCAAGGTCCCCCAGCAGGCTAGTGGAAGGATCTGGACTAAAACACAAGTCTCCTGGCTCCCTGTCCTGTGCTCTTTCCACTAGGTAACACTGCCTTCCAGTCTCTGTCGATCTTTATCTAAGCCCTCATTTACTCTTCTCTCACTCCTTCTGTGTCATTGTCACCCTTGCACTTGGAGTTGCACCCTTTATCACCCCCCCAGCCCCTCAGCACTTATGTATATATCCATAATTCATTTATTGATATTAATGTCGGCCTGCCCTTATAGACTGTAAGCTCATTGTGAGTACGTATCTACTAACTCTGTTATATCGTACTCTCCCAAACGCTTAGTTCAGGGTGCTCTGCACACAGTAAACACTCAATAAATATGACGGATTGATAGTTCGACTGACTGTATTTCTACCTCTCACCTGCCACATTAGAAAATCACTGAGTTAGACACGAGGAGAATAAAACTTACTGGACATCCATGGGTACCTAGCACCAAATCAAACTTATGAAGAAAGTTAGAAAATGAAATGTTATTTAGCCTATCACTACCGAATTTGTATCAAACTCGACAGAATATTTTCAGGTAGACCCTCTCACTAGTGCAGACCATTTACAAAAGAAACTGATGATTGAAATCTTCCCTAGGTTTCATTATCACTAGTTATGAACTGCTTGCACCAAAATAAACAATTTCTCTTCAGCCCCCTATCTTGTGCTGTGCTCTTTGCTAGAGATTAAATCGTAAGGCTTTTTTTCTGCTTGTGGCATTTTTCTTAAGATTGGAGTTTGGTATCACAAGCAAAACACAATTACTTCATTCAAAGGAATGAAAAAGGAAAGGTGGGGGGAGAGGATGAGACGGTAGAAATGGGGTCATTTACCGGGAAAAGCTTCTCTTTCCTTGGAAAATGTGCATGTTGGATCCAAAAGAGCCAATTAGAAGTGTTAGTTTTATTCGAAGTAAAAGTCCAAGGCAAACAATATCTCCTTTTGCAGATAGAGCTAAGAGCTGTAAGGGCAGAAGGGCTAGAAAAGAGATTATAACATTAAACTGGAAGTCACAAGGTTTGCCCTGATTCTCTCTGGGATGTTGAGAAGACTGGGCCTCTGGATCTTTCTCTCCCAGACAAAGTCTCTCACCCCAGTTTGAGACCCTCTGACTGAGAATGCTGAGTGGAATCAAGTGTAGATGGTTTGGGAGTTCCTCCTAGGAGCTCAAAGGCAGAGGCAGGCATTTCATCCTGTGGGGAAGGAGTTAGGTTCACCATACAACCAGTCAACCTTGTAAAATTTCACTACAATGCCATCGAGGAATTAGCACCTGAAAATACCTCATCTTTAGGATCTTCAAATCAGCATTTGCTGTTTCCAAGGTCCTCCTTCTCATCCCACCAAACCTACACCACACTTTACGTTTGTCTTGGGGATTTGCAACTGCAGGGTGGGTAGTTTGCAGCAGCCTGCTGGGAGCCCCAGGCCAAAATATTCCCTCCAGCTTCTCAGCACACCACTGAGAAACAAAAATTCTCCTCAGAAAGAAGAGCCTGAGGCCACACTGAAAATGCCTGTAAACAAATAGAGGGACAGTTTCATTTCTTTTTATATGAATGGATTAGGCTTATTTGTGTATATCCTATTGGAAAGGGATTTTCCCCTACTTATTGAAAAATTTAGCAACCAAGCAATACCATATTCCTTTTCCTCAAAAGTGAAGGGTCTGACCTCCCTTAACAGTAGACATTTTTGAACACTGACTCTCTGAAAGCTATAGGTTTGGGGGGATCCATATGTAACCCAAAGATCCTAAAATGAATGGTGGGACCTGTACATTTTGTGATTTTCTCATGAAAAAAATAACAGTCGTGGTATTGGTTGAGTGATTACTATATATCAAGCACTATTCTAAGCACTGGGGTAGAGGCAAGTTAATCAGATCAGACACAGTTCTTGTGCTACATGAGGCTCACAGTCTAAAATCAGGCCGGTAGGTCAATCAACTAATGTATCACATTCACTGAGCACTGTACTGAGCACTTGGAAGAGTGCAATATAACAGAGTTAGAAAAGATGTTCCCTTCCCACAAGAAGCTTACATCTCAAAGTCATTTATCCAATCTGCTGTAGAGTTTTAGATCCAAGAGTGAAACATCTAAAAGCTTCTGAGAAGATGAAAAGTCACTGCTCTCACAAGGTGATTTCAGAATAAAATCAAGGAAATAATCAGTTCAGGCCACTCCATGTCATAGGAACTCCAAACGATCTTCCAGTCATGCAGTCATTCCAAGCATATTTCTTTAATAACTGATAGGGTCTCTCTGTCTACCCAGGGAGAATGAGATACACTTGGTTCTAAATGAGGGGCTTTCTACCAGGGCCCACCATTCTCGTTTAGTGAAGGCCTACTGTCAGGATGAGACTCTATAAAGCCCAGAGAAGCTGTAGGGCAGAAAAGACTCCAGTTTCAAGAAAGGAGACTGCTCAGGGATCTGAAGGATGTTCCTTTTACCAGTGCCAACTCAACAAAAATGTCTGGTTGTTTTAGTTAGCGTTAGCCCCAGTCATCTGCTCTGTCATGTGACCAGGCTGGGCTGCCTCATGCATAGATAATTTCAGAGCTGTAGGAGTGGAGCAATTCATAATTACCAGATCACAGGCTTCCTGGGCATTCAGAGATCAATCTATCAATCATATTTATTGAGTGTTTACTGTACGCAGAGCATTGTACTAAGCTCTTGGGAGAATACAACAGAATTGGTAGTCATATTCCCCCTCGCACAATGAGCTTACCGTCTAGAGGATGTGCACGTCACCTTTATGGAACCCTAATAAATGGTTTTTCCAGTCCCCCAGAATCTTCCAGTGGTATTTTATATAGGAAAGGCTTCTTTCTCTCCCCAAATTAAAACAAGAGTAACTGCAATGTTTCCCAAAATACACAAACTTCCAATCTTATCTTCAAGTTTAGTTTCCGCTCCGGCTTGATTCTAAACACTGCCATGAGTTATTTATTTATCTAGTTCATCCTGATATATTTGTCCTGTTTCCTGCTAAATCTTTGTTTTTCCTCCTGCTTCCACTATTTATAAATAATTTTTGTCTCTCCACCTCTCCCATTAGACTGTAAGGTCCTTGGGGGCTGAGTGTATGTGCCTTGCTTCTGCTGTACCCTCCCAAGTGCTTAGCGTAGTTCTTCATCTTCTGTAGGAGCTCATCACCATCGGCTAAAACTACTATCCCATCTTCAATAATACACACGTGTCTTAGTGGAAAGGGCACCGGCTTGGGAGTCAGAGGTCCTTGGTTCTAATCCCAGCTCCTCCACTTGTCAGCTCTGTGACTTTGGGCAAGTCACTTGACTTCTCTGTGCCTCAGTTACCTCATCTGTAAAATGGGGATTAGGGTTGTGAGCTCAACGTGGGATAACCTGATTATCTTGTAGGGCCAGGTCCCCAGCAAATTATGCTGCTCCTGACCAATTTGATTTTAATTTCAAAATCAACAGATTGGGAAGAGAGACAGCTGCTGCAAATCTCAACCGCCAGAATCATCACAGAAATCCTGCCCTGGTGCTTTCCGGCATCACAGCACCATTGTGTCAGCAACACCATACCCTGAAACATATTCTGATTGCCTAAGGTAACCCAAAGAAGTCCTGAATTTATGCCACAAGGCAATTAATCCTCCAAATTAAAAATCCAGTCAGATTCCAAAGTCATTTTTCTTTTTCTTTGAAACCAACAAGCAAACCTTATTTTATCATTACACTTGTCTTTGGGAGCACAATATCCTATACATGTATCTCAGCCAACATGGTCAAGAGACCCCTACCCAACTAAAGCTTCCATTAATCAGCAATTATTGACATACTGGTGCCAAACTACAATGGGTTCTGTTCCCTAGAAGGCTGACAAAATTTGCCTCAGAAAAGACTCTGGTCCCATAGTGTCAAAATACTTGGAAAATAACCTAAAAGGAATCAATTTTCTGGCTGTTTCTTATTCCTGTCTTCTAGGGACTTGTAGAATATTAAGCTCACCCTCCCTCTTGGTATCTCAGTATTTCCACAACTGGACTCATCCAATGCTATTGAATAATAATAATAACAGTAATAATAATAATTCATAATTGTGTTAAGTGCTTACTATGTGTTAAATACTGCACTAAGATACGAGGTAATATGGTCCCATATGGGGCTCTCAGTTTAAATTGGAGGGAAAACATTTATCGAATCCCCATTTTGCAGTTGAGGGAACTGAAGCACAGTGAAGTGATGTGATTTACCCAAGGTTACAGAGCAGATAAGTGGCAGAGGTGTGATTAGAACCCAGGTCCTCTGACTCCCACACCCGTGCTCTTTCCATTTGACCATGCTGTTTATCAAGATGAAACCTAGAAGTGATAGGAAAAGATAAAGATAAAAGTGCTAGCCTGACCAAGAGAAAGATATCACCCACCCATGAAGGGAAAAAGAAAAAGGATCATTCCAATTTTGACCAAAGGGCAGAAATTAAAGAACATTTTTAGCACATTTCTTATTCTCTTCTAATTCCATTAAGTCTCAGGAAACACTATCATTTTTTGAAGAATTCAGAGAAGTGAAAATTAGAAAGCTATAACACATGAAGACAACCCAGTTGAGAAGGTCAACCTATAAAGAATAGCCTTTGTGCTATTGCATGGCCCAAGAGCTCAGAAGGAATCAGGCTATGTGGGTGGAGAGACCTCCTGAAACAGTGGCTTTCTATGGACAAATCCTTGCCTCCAGTGCTTTCCAGTTCAGATTTGGAAACTGTCTGAGAATATCCTGGCTAATTGCACTGGAGAACATTCAGGAAATGAAAGAGAGGACTGCAAGTTTTCTAGGACTTAACACGGAGTTTGAATTCGATACTCAATACCTGCACTTCGATACTGCAACTGGAAATCGTGTCATATATTTACTTCCCTGTGAAACTCAGATCTTTAGCCAGCTGTGGAAATAAGCACTGGCCCATATGTCAGGAGCCCAAAAAACATCACAATGGGCCCAATATGGGCCCAATATCTTTCCTTTCTATTCCCTTTCTGTTTAGTTTCCCCAGAACTCTGCTTTTAATGGGAATCCCTGAGTACTCCAGTAGGGTTCAAGTGCTTGCAGTCCTCTAGTCGTGGGGGGAGCTCTACAAGGAGAAGTAGACGAAGGATGGAAGGAGAGACCATTGCAAACCTTCCGTCATTCAATGTTATTTATTGAGCCCTGATTATGCAGAGCGCTGTACTAAGTGCAAATTGTGCAGTTGTATTCCTGGGACGTAATGGTTTTTGAAAATAAGTTGCAGGACAATACTCAGCAGGACAGTACTGTTGGATTCTGCCCCAGTTGATGCTGCAGGACACCTTCAAGGACAGTGCACTGCAGAGTCCAAATGAAGGCCCTTCTGGAGTGTCAATTCCTGGTCCTGGTAATGCAGAGGAATAAAGGGGCGAACCTGAAGGAGGCAGGAGGGAGTTTGAGACTCAAGCAGGTCGGTGAGGTGGAGGTGAATAAGTTCTCCTTCCTAGGGTTAGCCCAGCTCAGACTCCGCCTGCAGCTACCCAGGCCACAGGATATCTTCTCTGCAACCAAAGTTACCAGCTCTCAGCATCCACCACAGGGAAGCCTTCCCCGGTCTCAGTGCTATCTCTCTTTGTGGCTTGGTGGTGTCTTACTAGCCAGTTTGGGGAAATTTTTGCGCCTCCTCTTAGGCAAAAATAACCCAGTAAGTAAGCACCATATCTGAGTGAAAGGGGTCATAACCTCCAAGCTGACAATGTCTGTCTCTCCTTCTAAACTGTCAGCTCACTGTGGGCAGGGAACACACCTACCAACTCTGTTGTATTCTCCCAAGCGCTTAGTACGATGCTCTACACATAGTAAGTGCTAAGTAAATATCATTAATTGAGTCCTCTAAGGTCTGGGTTGCTAGAAATGGACGTTTATCTGATACTCTCCCAAGCGCTCACACAACTCTTCCTCAACAAGCTGACGGTCTAGAGGTGAAGACAGACATTAATATAAATAAATAAATGACAGATATGTGCATAAGTGCTGTTGGGAGGATCAATGCAGAAGGGAGTGAGAAAAGAGGAAATGGGGGTTTAGTCAGGGAAGGCCTCTTGGAGGAGATGTGCCTTCAATAAGACTTTGAAGGTGGGGAGAGTGATGTCTGTCAATTATGAAAAGGGAGAGCATTCCAGGCCGGAGGCAGGGTGTGGATGAGAGGTCGGTGGTGAGATAGACAAGATGGAAGTACAGTAAATAGATTGGCATTAGAGGAGTAAAGTGTGTGGACTGGGTTGTAGAAGTAGAGTAGCGATGTGAGGTAGGAGGGGGCAGGGTGACTGACTGCTTTAAAGCCATTGGTGAGGAATTTTTCTTTGGTGCAGAGGTGGATGGGCAACCACTGGAGGTACTTGTGGAGTGGAGAAACATGGACTAAGTGTTTTTGTAGAAAAATTATCCAGGTAGCAGAGTGAAGTATGGACGTCCAAATACCCATATATGACAGACCACCATTCTCCCCAAGTTCAAAGCCTTATTAAAATCACATCTCCAAAAGGCCTTCTTTGATTAATCCCCTTTTCCCCTACTCCCTCTCCCTTCTGCATAATAATGTTGGCATTTGTTAAGCGCTTACTATGTGCAGAGCACTGTTCTAAGCGCTGGAGGATATACAGGGTAATCAGGTTGTCCCACGTGAGGCTCACAGTCTTCATCCCCATTTTACAGATGAGTTAACTGAGGCACAGAGAAGTGATGTGACTTGCCCACAGTCACACAGCTGACAAGTGGCAGAGCCGGGAGTCGAGCCCATGACCTCTGACTCCGAAGTCCAGGCTCTTTCCACTGAGCCACGCTGCTTCCATCTAAGCACTTGTATTTATACACTTGATATTCACCTCAGCCTCAGCCCCACAGCACTTATGTACATTTTCTTAATTTGTGTATATTAATGGCTGCCTCTTCTTCTACGCTGTAAGCTTCTTGTGGGCAGAGAATGTGTCTGCCAACTCTGTTTTACTGTACTAGGTGTCCAAGCACTTAGGACAGCACCCTACACACAATTAGTGTTCAATAAATACCACTGATTGACTGATTGCAGTCAACTAAGTAAGAAGTATGAAGGGTTATTCTAAGCCAGAGTTAGAGGTTTTTGCCTTGGGTAGGTCTGATCATTCAGAGGTAGAAGACCCAATCCTACTGCCTGGTTTCTCCCCACAAAGGGCAGGCAAGGCTAAACCCTTCTTCAAAACTGAGATTTCTATCTGTAAAATGGGAATAATAGCCTCAGGGGCTTTAAGAATTTGGGAGAAAAAACTGTCAGCCAATTTTTCAGGTTTATAAATAGTAGGTATGATTGAGCTGAGATCTTCTCTAATGTTTTTACTGAGAATCAAGCATATGTAAAAGGGGGATCATGTTAATGAAGTGCCCCAGTGGTTGGGAATGGGGCAGTGTAGGAAAGGCAGGAAAAACTGAGAAACATTATGTCTCAAATAGCAGAAAGTTACCAACTGTAACACATGGGGCAGTGAAACACGAGTAAAAAGATGCTGTCCTGAGAAACACAAAAGATCTGGGAATAGGATGGAAAGAAACCTAGAAAGCAGCGATGCCAAGAGCGACCAAGAGATAAGCGTGGACAGCTAATTTGATATGAATTTCCTCTGTGACACTGCAGGAAATGAAAGCCAGTGCTATTTTAGGATGCATCAAAAAAGGTATTGCATCATGGAAGTAGAGAGCTATCCGTCCTGGATCCCAGTATCAGTTCAATGCACTCTGGGGCATCTGTTTATAGGAAGATCTGGAGAAATGGAAAAGTTCAGAGAAAGGCAATACAAACTATTAAAATAATTGAAAGAGGAAATATTACATTTGGGATCAAATGAGTGCTGAATTCGATGGGCTACAGAACAACCAAGGGGGTAGAACAGTGGTGAAAAAAATTATACAACAAAGAGGAATAAATGAATCACAGAGCTGAAAGAGACTTTGAGAGGTCAGATCTTTGCCTTCAGGTAGGTGAATGTCTTATATGCTGCCTTAAAGAAAAAGAGCTATCCAGGAGCAAGCTAGTAAAACTAGAAGCAATTAGACTGATCCTGAGAAAACTGAATGTTAGAAACTGTCTTTGCAGGGAATCTGCTAGATTTAGATGGAATTATCAATGGAGAATTAAAATCCTCTTTACTGGCTAATTCACTTTTTTCTCGTTGGGAGGATGGGGGGTATCAAGAACAGCTAAAGATGTTGCTTAGGGGCAATTAGGTGAATACTGCAGCAAGGTCATCACTAATATCCATGAAGGTCTACTTGTAATTAGTAAAAAGGTCGTCTCGCTTTTTCTGTCAATGACCAAACCTCTTCTGTGATAAATTGGAAGGTTAAGGGGGAGAGGGGGTCAATGATTATTATAGAAAAAGATCAATCTGTACTGATTCCAAGGCCGCTTACAGCACTAAAAAATGTTATACGCTTTCAGGGCTGATGCCAAATAGTCTATCTTTTCCCCCAGTTTAATTTTTTTTTCAACTTTCCACATGTACACTAAATATGGTGAGTTAGTCACCTGGCTACTAAAATCACCACTGTGTTTAGTGGAAACTCGATTTGGCCCCTGGAGAAGGGCTGTGTGAGTTATGACTTTCACTTCCACCACTCACTTCCAGCTGCTGCTAAGCAGCAGAAGTCAGTGCAAATCAAGTTGTCCTGTCCAAGGCCTCTGCTTTTCACATCTCTGAGGTGCTCTAATTTTAATAGACATGTCAGAGGCACACCTCACTCATCTATTTCAAACTTTCACAGCAGCACAAATCATTTATCAAACTGAACAGGTCTAGCAGGGTAAGATTGGAATCCCTCCCATGAAAATCGTGTGTGTGTGTGTGTGTGTGTGTGTATTTGTACACATCTAGACACAGGGATCCCAAAGTCAACCTTTATGCCTGGAGTACAGAAAGTTAGAATCAAAAGGAGGGGGAAAAATTGATGAGGCAGATTTATAGTGAATTCTGGATAAAGGGATCAACTCATAGTTCCACCCAAAAAGCAGTCCTTTGGGAAAGCAGCACCAGAGTGTGCTAGGGTAACCATGGAAATCTTTTTCATCCCAAGATGGCAGACAAGGAGCACTGTTTTCCCTGGGTGAGTGGGTGTTACCAAGACAGCCAGCTAAATTTCCAGCAGGCTGCAAGAGACAAGGAAGTGGAGAGAGAGACTGCAAGAGGCCACGGATAAAAGATTCCTTCTAACTCTCAATCTTGCATAAAAGATAGAAAAAAAAAGAGCACAAGAGCAGATGAGGCCCCCACGAGAGTGAAGGAGCAATACCAACTGCCTTTCCTCCCTCTTAGTCTAGCAAATGTGGAATGGAAAAGCTGTGGTGTTACCAGGACTGTCCTGGGATGTGGTTCCCAACCCTGCTGGGTTGGTCTGTTTCACCAGATACAGCGAAAAATGGCAGGGCTTAGCAAATCCTCACAGCTTGCCACCAGTTGCAGGAGTCCTAGCCCTGTTCCTCACACACAAGGGAAGTGAAGAAGCTCCAGGGTCTTCAAGGCCATTCTGAGCTGACTCAGAGGAAGCGTTCCAAGCTGGGACCCTGACGAGGTAGGGTGAATCTAGGACTCTCAAAGTTATGGGAGTTTCTGTCGGGGGAGTTTCATCAGGACCCTGAGGTGGGAATGAGGCAAAACTACCCCAACCCCTTAGGGATCTTCCAATCTCGGAGAGACTGGCTTGACCCAAAGCAGACACTTGGGACCTCATTCCCCCACCCTACATCAGCTTCTCCCTGAATCCGCGTCTATCGGCGGATCAACAGGTGACTGGGACTGTGGCTGCCCTGGGAATCTACTGCCATTATTGCCATATCTGACACCACTCACATCTGGCTCCCTGATGCCCCCTCAATTCAGCCTCTGGGAGGGGCTTGCACAGAACAAATCACAACCAATCTAATAATAATAATAATTATGGTACTTGTGAAGCACTTACAAGCCAAGCACTGTTCTATGCACTGGGGTAGATACAAGTTAAGCAGGTTGGACACAGTCCCTGTCCCACGTGTGGCTCATTCTCAATCCCCATTTTACAGATAAGGTAACTGAGGCCCAGAGAAGTGAAGTGACTTGACCAAGGTCACAGGGTAGATATGCGGCAGAGTCAGGATTAGAACCCAGGTCCTTCTGACTCCCAGGCTTTATCCACTAAACAGCTTCCCCCGATCTTCTGAACCAAATGTCCTGTTGATGCAGATTCATCCTCCTGAGAGCCAAAACATCAGACATCAACAGCAACAGGTTCAGCCCCAACTAGAAGAATTTATTATCCCCTTCAATGTGATGGGGTTTCAGTCAATCAATGATATTTATTGAGCACTTACTCTGTGCAGAGTATTGTACTAAGTGCTTGGGAGAGTACAATACAATGAATTAGGAGATACTTTCCTTGCCCATAAAGAGCTTACAGTCTAGAGGGTCAAAGAACGTGTCCATTCTCCACGGAGGGGAAAGAACCCTGGTCAAGTATCTGTTAATAATTATTGTAACATTTGTTAAGTGCCTACTATGTGCCAGGCACTGTACTAAGCACTGGGCTGGATACAGTGGCTCAGTGGAAAGAGCCCAGGCTTGGGAGTCAAAGGTCATAGGTTCGAATCCTGGCTCTGCCACTTGTCAGCTGTGTGACTGTGGGCAAGTCACTTAACTTCTCTGTGCCTCAGTTACTTCATCTGTAAAATGGGGATTAACTGTGAGCCTCACATGGGACAACCTGATTACCCTGTATCTACCCCAGCGCTTAGGACAGTGCTCTGCACATAGTAAGCGCTTAACAAATACCAACATTATTATTATTACACAAGCAAATTAGGTTGGTTACAGTCTCTGTCTCATATGGGGATTGCAGTCTAAATCCCCATTTTACAGATGAGGTAAATGAGGCACAGAGAAGTGAAGTGACTTGCCCAAGGTCACGCAGCAGACAAGTGGTGGATATGGGATTAGAACCTATGACTCCAAGGCCCGTGCTTTAATAATAATAATGTTGGTATTTGTTAAGCGCTTACTATGTGCAGAGCACTGTTCTAAGCGCTGGGGGAGATACAGGGGTAATCAGGCTGTCCCATGTGAGGCTCAAAGTTAATCCCCATTTTACAGATGAGGTAACTGAGGCACAGAGAAGTGAAGTGACTTGCCCACAGTCACACAGCTGACAAGTGGCAGAGCCGGGAGTCCAACCCATGACCTCTGACTCCGAAGCCCAGGCTCTTTCCACTGAGCCACACTGCTTCCCCTATGCTTTACCCACTATGCCATGCTACTCTTCTCTACACATTCACCACACTCAACTCAGAGTCACAAAGGAACCAATGTTGGGGTGAATGACTGCCCTTCCCCACCCACCTCGCCCTCCTCTAGCAGCCAGCCACGGCAAGCCGCGCACAGGCCAAGAAAATGCCCCCTCCCTCATAATTACCTTCTGAAGCTGCTGAAATGCTTACAAAGGTCTAATTTCATTGACAGCTTTCCAATTATTCTGGAACTGATGACCTTGAATCCCTATCAGTCATGGTCTGTGGATCACACTACTCTGCCTGGGGTTGGATTCTATTCAGAGATAAGGGTGTTAAAAAAAGCCTGCATCAGGGTTTGGCTGACAAGGCAGCGCTGGGCATCAAAACCCATTTTGGCAATCAGGTTTACACCATTATCCCAAATGATGGTGCTCTTTGTCTCTGCTGACTGTGTGGTAAGTGAAATCCACTAGTGCAATTCTGCTCTGTCTCAGGAGAGTGCTCTCTCTCTCTCTCTCCTGAATATCTAGAGTGGCCTCACGAGCATGCCTCCATTATCACTAAAACACAATTCTTAATATCAGTTTGCTCTGAGCATTGAGTCTGCTCGTCTGCCTCCAGCATCTGTAACCCCTCTCCCCCTTAAAGGAACCACCGAACCCCTAAAGGTCAGAGAGGAAATCACCCCTTGAGGCAAAGTAGGGATTCCCCCCTCCTCAGGGCCAATCAGGATCTGCTTTTGCTTCTCAGCATAATAATAATAATGTTGGTATTTGTTAAGCGCTGACTATGTGCAGAGCACTGTTCGAAGCGCTGGGGTAGATACAGGGTCATCAGGTTGTCCCACGTGAGGCTCACAGTTAATCCCCATTTTACAGATGAGGTCACTGAGGCACAGAGAAGTGAAGTGACTTGCCCACAGTCGCACAGCTGACAAGTGGCAGATCCGGGAGTCGAACTCATGACCTCTGACTCCGAAGCCCAGGCTCTTTCCACTGAGCCACGCTGCTTCCCCAATATCTGTCTTCTGTCCACCTTTTCTACAATCAACCCTTGGTCAGCCCACCATAGAGTTGCTGTTTGGTTCTCTTGCTGTCTTCCATGCCCTTCCCAAGTCTGTCAGTGAAAGTGTCAAGTGCGGAACACTATCTCCTCACTACTACAGGGATTGTTCCACTCGCTCTGTTTTAGACAGAGAGGGGCAGAGCTAATGACGTTGTCTACCCAGAGTACAAATATTATGCCTGCGCCATCGGGAAGGGACAAGGCCCTTTGAATCCAACCTAGAATAACTTGTGGCGGGGATCCCCCTGATTTGGGAATTTATGGAACTCCAGTGCCGAAGCAGTTAGAGCTTCATTGGTTATTCAACCCAAAAGGTCATTATTCAATTAGTTACCAGCATTTGATGGACACCTACTATAACAATGTTGGTATTTGTTAAGCGCTTACTATGTGCAGAGCACTGTTCTAAGTGCTGGGATAGATACAGGGTAATCAGCTTGTCCCACGTGAGGCTCACCGTTAATCCCCATTTTACAGATGAGGGAATTGAGGCACAGAGAAGTTAAGTGACTTGGCCACAGTCACACAGCTGAGAAGTGGCAGAGTCAGAGTTCGAACCTATGACCTCTGACTCCAAAGCCCGGGCTCTTTCTCCTGAGCCATGCTGCTGCTCAATAATAATGTTGGTATTTGTTAAGCGCTTACTATGTGCAGAGCACTGTTCTAAGAGCTGGGGTAGATACAGGGTAATCAGGTTGTCCCACAAGAGGCTCACAGTCTTAATCCCCATTTTACAGACGAGGTAACTGAGGCACAGAGAAGTTAAGTGACTTGCCCACAGTCCCACAGCTGACAAGTGGCAGAGTCAGGGTTCGAACCTATGACCTCTGACTCCCGAGCCCGGGCTCTTTCCACTGAGCCATGCTGCTTATATACACAGCACTGTACTAGGCACTTGGGATCTACAACTAAGGCAGAAGACATAATTCCTGCCCTCAAGGAGCCAGTAGAGAGAAACCTGGCTGGGCCTGGGAAGTCCCTCCCTGCTGCAGCAGAGGCGTGGACTTTTTTACACCGAGCCAAAGGATTTATTTATAACACACTTTGCTTCTCCAGTTAAAGTGGCAAAAGCGTTGCTATTATAAATTCTTCTTTGACCGCATAAATTTCTAAAAGATTTAACTTAGAAATGAAATACTAGCCATTGATTGCATCCAGGAGGAGATACTCTGGAGGAATCCTTTTGTTGTTTGAAAATAAAAATTGCAGCTCCTGTTCAGAAGGGAAAAAAACTACTTTTTAAGTTTCGTACCATTCTGATCTCCACAACTAGTTCCAGGCAAGAACACTACAGGAAAATATTCCAATCTCTAGTGAGTCAAGAGGAGCCTGATTTCTCTTAAGACTCTGAGATGCTCATGAAGAAGATGCTTTTGAGAGAGGCACGAACAATTTCATTTCAACATCAAACTTCTATCCAAGCTCCTAGCCAACTAATGTGGCGTAGGCTAAGCATGGAGAAACATAAGAAAAGTGTAGCATTATCCAGTTGGAAATTTTTGTTCCTCAATTAATAATAATAATTATGGTATTTGGTAAGTGCTAAGCACTGTTCTAAACGTTGGGGAAGATACAAGATAAGCAGTTTGTCCCACGTGGAGCTCCAAGTCTTAATCCCCATTTTTCAGATGCGGTAACTGAGGCACAGAGAAGTGATATGACTTGCCCAAGGCCACACAGAAGACAAGTGGCAGAGCCGGGATTGGAACCCATGACCTTCTGACTCCCAGGCCCGTGCTCTATCCACTACATCATGTGTTGTTCTGTAGTCTTCGAGAAGCAGTGCGGCTTAGTGGAAAGCGCTTAGAAGAGTGCTTGGCACATAGCAAGCACTTAACAAATACCATCATTACTGATATTATTATTATTCACACTCCTTGTGGCCATGGATTATCAATACTTACTCTTTTGTAGTCTCCCAAGCACTTAGTTCAGTGCTCTGCACATAGTAAGTGCTCAAAAAATATATCACTAATTGAGTGACTGATATTGGCTTCACTGCATTTCACAGTAGCTGCATAATATCTTTCCTTAGGTGCTTTAAAAGCCTAAGAATTCATCACTGCTGAAATTTCAGCTCACAAGAAAGGAGCCAGAATGATTTCAGAATGATGGGAAGCCCAGGAGTCAGAGGACCTGGGTTCTAGTTCAGTTCGCCTAGTGACCTGCTTGGCGATCAATCAAGTCACTTAACCACTCTGTAGACATGGGGATATTGCTATCTGTCTCTCCCTACCTCACAGGGATGCTTGTAGATAAGATGAGACACGTAAAAGCACTTTGGAAAAATAAAAGTGTAAATACAAAAAGAGCAGTATTAATAAAGACAAAAAGTTTTTGATTCCAACTTTAAGAATACACATTTTTTTCGTTGTAGGGGGAACTATTTTTCATTTGCAATCTCAACATTCTCTCATTCTGTTTTTGTTTCATGATGAGGAAAGTGAAAACAAGCAGATTTCGAATAGTTGGCTTCCCAGAAAAAGGGGCTGTGGAATATCAGCTTAAACCTAGTGATAATTAAACGTTTCTGATTCCGATCGGAAAAAAACAAGAACGGCTCTGCACATGAACTTCCAACTTTCCCTCCTCAGGCAGGGAGCGAAAACGTATTTTCTCCTGAAAATGTTTGGCTTCGCAGATCACATTGTCCATCTACAAAAATAGATGACTAAAATATAAAATCGATTCTAATAGCAAACAGATCAGTACAGCCTCCGTGCCGGCAGGATTAGGAGAAACCTGAATGTTTGATTTAATGGCGCTTCGGGAGTAGGTGGAGCTGAAAACTCTCCGATAACCTTGAAAGATCTGATCTTGCACTGCTCTGCTTCCTGGAGGGTGGTGCAAGTCCCTCAGGCCTTAAATCAGAAGGCACATCCACTTTTCACCTCCCCCCTTATAATAATAATAATCTTGGCATTTGTTAAACGCTCACTATGTGCCGAGCACTGTTCAAAGCACTGGGGTAGATACAGGGTAATCAGATTGCCCCATGAGAGACTCACAGTCTCAATCCCAATTTTACTGATGAGGTAACTGAGGCCCAGAGAAGTTAAGTGACTTGCCCACAGTCACACAGCTGACAAGTGGCAGAGCCAGGGTTCGAACCCATGACCTCTGACTCCCAAACCCGGGCTCTTTTCACTGAGCCACGCTGCTTCTCTATATAAGTGACAGGGAGACTTGAAGTGTGTCATTCCTATTTGGGATAATAATAATAATGATATCTGTTAAATGCCTACTATGTGCCAAGCACTACACGCTGGGGTAGATTCAAGGTAATCAGGTTGCCCCATGTGGGGCTCACAGTCTTCACTCCATTTCACAGATAACTGAGACACAGAGAAGTTAAATGAGTCGACCAAAGTGACACAGCTGACAAGTGGCGGAGCTGAGATTAGAACCCACAACTTCTGACTCCCAAATCCAGGCTCTTTCCACTAAGCCATGCGGAAACCGGGGGGAGCAGCAGGCAACAGTTTGCTCTCTCCAGTCTGTCCTCCCCCATCTCAAGAACGAGCCTGCCTGCCCGCTTCTCCTGCCCCATGCCCCCACACCCTAAAATTGGGCAGTTAGAGCAGCGTCTGTTTTCGCTCCTGCCCCACGCCTCTAGGGGCAAAGGGGGTGCTGCCTGAGAAGCAGCGTACGGCCCTGGGAGTCAGGAGGTCATGAGTTCTAATCCCAGCTCCACTACTTGTCTGCTGTGTGACCTTGAGCAAGTCACTTCAGCTCTCTCTGCCTCCATGACCTCACCTATAAAATGGGGATTGAGAGTGTGAGCTCCATGGGGGACAGGGCTGGCTCATTTGTATCCACCCCAGCGCTCAGTACAGTTCCTGGCATATAGTAAGTGCTTAACCAATGTCACAGTTATTATTATTATTATCTACCCCCCTCCCGTCCCCACTGCAAACCTCCACCTCCTGCCCCCGGCAGGCCCACGTTCCCCCGATGGTGACTCAGTGGAGGCAGAGAGAGGACCCCTGCCCAGCCCTGCCCAGCCCATGGGGCCTCTGACACGGAGAGATAAGACAGCTAGCTACTCTGAAGCAGCATGAGGATAGAGCATGGGCTTGGGAGTCAGAAGGTTATGGGTTCTAATCCCAGTTTCACCACTCATCCGCTATGTGACCTTGGGCAAGTCACTTTACTTCGCTGGGCCTTAGTACCCTCATCTGTAAAATGGGGATTGAGACTGAGTCCCACGTGGGATAGGGACTGCGACTAACCCGAATTGTCTCTCTCTATCCCAGAGTGCCCGGGACATAGTAATTGCTTAACAAATGTCACAATTATTATTATTACTCTTGTGCCAGGCAGGGCTGGGCAGGACCGGGGTGAGGAGGGGAGAAAAACCGGCAGCAAAGAAACATCTGTCCAGATCTGTGGTCACCAGGGAGGGGTGCGGGCGATGGGACAATCCTCCTTAACCCCCTGGGAAGCAGGGGATGTGCATGTCCCAGGTTTCCCCTTAACCTCCCTCCAAAAAAAGTCTCAGGGGCAGAGATTAGGCAGGACCCTGAGGATGGCAGGGAGGGAGGCAGTCCCCAACCCCATGTCCACCAGACAGGGCTTTCAGAAAAAGATTCTTCGGCTCGGCCGGTCCTCTGGACCCCCGTCCTCTGAGGAAGGAAGCTCCCAGCCACCTTTCCACGGCTGGCTCTGACGGGAGAGAAATCCACCAGCGACCGAGCCGCCCCAATCCCAGCCTGGGGTGCCCCTTCTGCCCAGAGCATGGGATCAAGCACTCACTGCACTGAAGGGAAATGATCTAGTCAACAATTCATTCAGGGCCGCCACCCCCATCAAGACGGCTTAGGCCAACAGGCTTCCATCACTCTGCCACAAAAATGTTTGGGGTTTTATTTTCTTTCGGGGGGCTGGTGCTTTGAGGGGAGGGAGTAGAGCTGACCTGCCTTACCCAGTTAATAACCTCAACTCCACATTACCTAGGAAAGGAGGGAGCAAATCTAGCTAAAGGAGGGTGGCTGGGGACAGATTGCCTTTTATTTCATTGATCCTAATTTATTTTCCACTGGGCAGATTATCTTTTTTCTTTTATTCTAATGTACTTTTAACTGGCCCTGGTGAGAAAGCAGCCTGCGGCGGACAGGGAGTCAACCTGGTTGAATCTGGGAGACGAAAGGTGGAATTTTCCCTCCTAAAAATGCTGGAGCATGAAGGGTGCACGCACGGAGGCTCGTATCTTCTGGGGTCCCAGGATCAGCCCCCGGGGAGTGGTGGGAGAGGTGGGAGAGATGGGTGTTTGGGTGTGGGTGTATGAGAGAGAGAGAGAGTGTGTCAGTCAATCATATTTATTGAGTCCTTACTGTGCAGAGCACTGTACTAAGCACATGGGAAAGTACAATACACTATAACAGACACTTTCCCTGCTCCGAACGTCCTTACAGTCTAGAGGGAGGCAGACATTAATATAAGTAAATTACAGCTATATATATATATTTATACGGGTTGTGAGGCTCGGGGGGATGGTGGTGAATAAAGGGAGCAAGTCAGGGCGATGCAGAAGGGAGTAGAAGAGGAAAGGAAAGGACATGTGCCTTCAATAAGGTTTTGAAAAGTGGAGAGTAATTGCCTGTCGAATATGAGGAGGGAGGGGCGTTCCAGGCCAGAGGCAGGACGTGGGCGAGAGGTCGGGGGAGAGATAGAAGAGTTGCAAGTACAGTAAGAAGGTTAGCATTATAGGAGCAAAGTGTGTGGGCTGGGTTATAGTGGTAAAGTAAGTGAGGCGAGGTAGGAGGGGGCAAGGCAATTGAGTGCTTTAAAGGCAATCGTTAGGGGAGGGAGAGAGAGAGAGAATGTGGAGAGACAGAAAGAAGGGTGAAGATTTCCGATTTCAGGGAGCTCCCGGGATCCCCCTTCCCCTACGTTTTAAACTAACCTTCCCCTTTCACTCCAGGTATCAACTCTTTTTGCAGAGTTTACATTAATAATAATAATAATTCATTCTACCGTATTTAGTGAGCGATTACTATGTGCAGAGCTCTATACTAAGCGCTTGGGAAGTACAATTCAGCCACAAATAGAGCCAATCCCTGCCCACGACGGGCTCACAGGTTACGCACTTACCGTGTGCCAGGCACTGTACTAAGCGCTGAGTACTCCCAAAGGGGCCATTTGCGGCCAGTGTGGAGGGAGCCCGTTAGCCCGTTCACCCAGAACACCCGATGCGAGCGACGGACTCTTTGCTCCAAGTCACCTCTCCGCTCCGAGCCGGGGGAAAATACGAATAATAATAATGACGGTATTTGTGAAGCGTTTATTGGGTGCCAAGCACTGCTTTAAGCGATGGGGTAGAAACAAGGCAATGAGGTTCACCACGTGGGGCTCACAGGCTTCATCCCCATTTTGCAGACGAGGTAACCGAGGCACAGAGAAGCGAAGCGGCTTGCCCAAGGTCACCCAGCAGACAAGTAGCGGGGCGGGATTAGAACCCACATCCTCCGACTCCCACGCTGTTGGAGGGCGGAGGGGGAGATGCAATACCGGTGGAATATCTGGTGATATATCTGGAGAGCTCAAGACCCCCGACACCACTTCGGGGGTGGGTCGGGCAGCCGACCGTATAGCTGTATTGTACTTTCCAAGCGCTTAGCGCAGTGCTCTGCACATAGGAAGCGCTCAATACATACGACTGAACGAATGAATGACTGCACCACCAGTCTGGACTCTGGGGCTCTCGGGGTTGGGGGGAAACCGGACAGGTTCGGGAAGGGGCTAATCCTCCCAAATGCCCACCCATTGCCCTCGACGCTCAGCCCTGAAACTCGGGACCCCTCTCTCAACCGCGCTTTTAGAGGGGTTCAAGGTGGGCGCAGGTCCTTGGCCAAGACGCAGAAAAAGCGACCCGGAATGGGGGGGCTCCGATCTCTGGGGTCCCTCCGGCTTTCGCCCTCCTCCGGAGCAGGTGTGAAGACGCAAGATGAACCCACGTTTAGACTGTGAGCCCGTTAGCGGGCAGGGATTGTGTCTATCTGTTGCCGAATTGTACACTCCAAGCGCTCAGCATAGTGTTCTGCACATAGTTCTGCGAAGGGTGTTCTGCAAAATCCTGCCCCCCGGATAATAATAATGACGATGGCATTTGTTGAGCGCCTACTCGGTGCCAGGCACTGTACTAAGCGCCGGGGGGGGATGGGGAGACAAGCAAATCGAGTTGGACCCGGTCCCTGTCCCATGCGGGGCTCACAGTCTCGATCCTCATTTGCCAGAGGAGGGGACCGAGGCCCAGAGAAGCGAAGCGACTTGCCCGAGGCCACCCAGCAGACCAGTGGCGGGGTCGGGATGGGAACTCATGACCTTCTGACTCCCAGGGCTCTATCCACCAGGCCGGGAGCGACCACCACGACCGGGGACGCGGAACCCCCCGCGTCCCTGGCCCCCAGCCCACCCTTCACCCCCAAAGTGCCCCCATTTCGACAGCAAGCGGAACGGAGGACGGCTCCCGGGGCCAGCCCCGGCGGCAGGCCGGAAATAACAACGATCATAATAATGGCATGCGCTAAGCGCTTCACTGTGTGCCAAGCACTGTTCTGAGCGCTGGAGTAACAGGGTGATCAGGTCGTCCCACGTGGGGCTCGCGGTCTTCATCCCCATTTTCCAGGGGAGACGACTGAGGCCCCCGAGAAGCGAAGTGACTTACCCCAGGTCGCCCAGCAGCGGGGAGTCGGGATTGGAACCCACGACTTCAGACTCCCAAGCCCGTGTACTTGCCATGGAGCCACGCTGCCTCTCGCGCTGCCTCCCGTCCCCGGAATCGACCACCCCCCATCCCTAGGATCGACCCCCGATCCCGCTCACTGCATCTCGACGGCCAGGGCCTCGCCCGCGCAGCCAGAGAGGCCTGCCGGGGCGAGAAAGGGGGGCGGGGGTGGGGGTCCCGGGGGTCCCCGTCCCCTGCCACTCACGACCCCCTCCTCCGGACTCACCCACGGCCAGGCAGAGGGGCAGCAGCAACCTGAAGACCAGTCCACACACCACCTCCGATGCCATCTCTCCCGGGGCTCCGGCGGGGCAAGGACCGGCGGGACGGCGTCTAGGTGGTGCTCCCTGGCCCTGCCAAGGCCGGGCCGCGCATCGTCTTCCTCGGCCCCTCGGGGTCCCTGCCTGGGCCTCGACCTCCTAGAGACCCCCTCCGGGCCTCAGCTTCCTCGCCGGCCCGACGACCCCCGGGAGGCGGCCCATCAATCGGGGATCCGGAGCAAGTCGGGTGAGGGTCTCCGGGATGAGTCTCTTCCCCGCTCCGCTCTCTCCTTCTCCTCTTTCCAGTCTTTCTCCCGGGCCGTTCAAGGGAGAAAATCCCGCCCCATGCCCCCGGGCCCGGTGGGGGGTGGTCTCTCCCTCGCCCCGATCCCAGCCGCTGGGATGGACGCCACCGGGGTGGGAAAGACGACCGCCACCCCCCACCCCCAGCCCGGGTCCCCGGACCCTACGACCGGGGGTGGGCAGCCGCTGGCCGCTTCTGCCGGGCGGGACCGGGAGCCTCGACCCCCTCAGGGCGGGGCATCCCGGGGCGGCTGGTGGGCGAGGCGGGGGGCGGGTGGTCTCGGCTGGGAGCCGGGCTGCGGGGCGGGAGGGGATGGTCTTCAAGACGAGCTGCGGGACTTGGGACCACAACCGGAGCTCAATTGCATCGCCCGGGGCCGGAGGACCGGTCCCCCTCTACTTTCCCCTGTCCACCCACCCCCCCTCCTCAATGAAGCTAAAAAGAAATCCCCCCAAAAAGTGGGCTGGATGTCCAGCCCTTGTTTCTTCGTCCTCCTCCTCCTCCTCTTGCTGTTGCTCTTGCGGCGGCCGCCCCCTGCCCGGAGCGCTCGGCCGGCTGCAGCCGGCAGGCGTCCCCCAAATACTTCTCCACCTCGATGAAACTTTCCAGCCCGGTCCCACCCTGGGAAGGGCAACCCGCCCGGCCAATCAGGAGGCGGCGCCCCCAGGCCTCTCCTCCAATCACGGAGCCGGAGCCTGGCCCCCGACCGCAGAGAGGACCAGCCCGCCCGGGACCCCCCTATCGTCCACCCCCCCCCCCCGTCCCCGTCCCCCCAAAAGGGCTGGAGAGGCAAGATCTTCTCGGCCTCCTGCTGCTCCTTCATTCAACGATCGTATTTATAATAATAATAACGTTAGAATTTGTTAAGCGCTTACTGTGTGCAGAGCACTGTTCTAAGCGCTGGGGGAGATACAGGGCGATCGGGTTGTCCCACGTGGGGCTCACAGTTTTAATCCCCATTTGACAGACGAGGTAACTGAGGCACAGAGAAGGGAAGTGACTTGCCCACAGTCACACAGCTGACAAGTGGCAGAGCCGGGATGGTGACGATGATGGTGGTATTCGTTAAGCTCTCGCTATGAGCCAAGCACTGTTCTAAGCGCTGGGGTAGATACGAGGTAATCGGGTTGCCCCACCTGGGGCTCACAGTCTGCATCCCCATTTTACAGAGGAGGTGACTGAGGCACAAAGAAGTGGCTTGACGAAGGTCACGTAGCAGACGAGTGGCGGAAGCGGGTCGAGAACCCACGTCCTCTGACTCCCAAGCCAGTGCTCTTTCCACTAAGCGCTGTACTAAGCGCTTGGAAAGTACAATAAAGCAAAAAAAGGCTCCTTCTCGCCATCTCCTTCTCCTCGCCTTCCCTCCCCTTCATCAGGCGGGAGAAGTTGGGAGAGTTAGGCTTAGCCTTGCTTTGCTTTGCCCACCGCGTCGGGTTTTCTCCAGGATAGAAGAAAAATGAGGAGTGGGGAACGCTTCCACTGTGAGAGAGAGAAAACCCAAACAGGGAACATCCCCCACAACAGGGGTGGCCAGTCCCAAATTTTTCTAGTGGATTAAAATGGGCCCTGCCAAGACAAGTGGGCTCTATATAAAGTTACATGCATTGGGCAGTGTTGTCCAATCTTCAAGCTGATTGCTCTCAATCCCGCGTTCATTCCAGCTTTGGGCTGGGTTTATGCCCGCCTCACAGACCCCCAGTGAACCCTGTCGTCCGCACTGGATGAAAACATTTCAGGCCTTTAAAACACCCCTTACTCCATCCCCCTCTTTTTCTCTCTGCTCCCTATCCTCTCTCTTTCCTCACGACACCCTGCTGCAGTCTGGAGGGATCCCTAGGTCTATGCATGAAGACAGTGAGGTGCTGTCAAGAGGGCACAGTCAGTCAGTCAATCGTATTTATTGAGTGCTTACTATGTGCAGAGCACTGTTCTAAGAGCTTGGGAGAGTACAATATAAGAATATAACAGACAAATTCCTTGCCCACAGTGAGTTTACGGTCTAGAGGAGCCTCCGACACCCCCAAACACCAGGCGTCTATCACACAGATTCCCGGGTCCCTGCAAAGGACACGCTACTCCAGCCTGCAGTCTGTCATTATCAAGGCAAACCACGCCAAACTAGGACCAGACTTTAATTAATAATGATGATAGTAATTTATTAAAGCACTTATTATGTGTACAACACTGTTCTAATTACCAACGGCCCTCTCGCTGGGATGAACTCGAGCCTGGATCCACCAAGGCTAATAAACAGTGGATTCTGTCGACTCACATTATTCTGTCCTCAGAGTTCCCGACGCAATCTGCCTGGGGTAGACACTTTAATAGACGGTCCTCGTCTTGCGACTTCCCAAGATATGAGGAACAGCAGTGACGCATTTCAAAATTTAAACGATTTTAGGTTTGCAACATTAGTCTTATCTGCATAACACAGATCTATAAGGTAACACCATCTGTCCCTGACCTCACCCCCTTATCCCGTCATCCCCGGTTCCCAGATCTCAGCTTTCTTGTCAACATGCCCCAAACTCAGCCCCCTATCTCCCCATCCTCCCACACTTCCCCCAAGATTAGTTTCTGTTCTTTTTGACTCCTGAATGTCCAGTTCAGTTGCTGCTGTTGCTACCATCCTCCAGGGTTTCAAAGCTATCGGGGCAGAGCTGGTAGGAAAGGGTTGAGGAGGGCAGTCGCAGCAGTGGCGGGGGAGGAGAGCACTGTGTTGGCTGCTGCTTCAGACCCGAGGCTGGCTCCGGACATCTGACCACGCTGAGGCAAGAAAAAATGGGTTATTTTCTCCCGTTCTGTATGATGTCATCAAGGTATGCTGCACTCAGGCTACATTCCTTATTTATTTTTGGTACTTGCTAAGTGCTTACACTGTGCCAAGCACTGTTCTAAGCACTGGGATAGATACAAGATTATCAAGGGGTAAACAGTCCCTGCCCCGCAAGGGGCTTACAGAGAAACAGCGTGGCTCAGTGGAAAGAGCACGGGTTTGGGAGTCGCAGGTCATGGATTCAAATCCCAACTCAGGCACCTGTCAGCTGCGTGACTTTGGGCGAGCCACTCAACTTCCCTGTGCCTCAGTTAACTCATTGGTAAAATGGGGATTAAGACTGTGAGCCCCACGTGAGACAACCTGATCACCTTGTATCCTCTCCAGCGCTTAGAACAGTACTTGGCACATAGTAAGCAATTAACAAATGCCATTATTATTATTATTACAGTCTAACTAGGAGCAAGATTTAATTCCCATTTTACAGATGAAGAAACTGAGGCACGGAGAAGATAAGTGACTGGCCCAAGATCACACAGCAGATAAATAGTGGAGTCAGAATTAGAACCCAGATGCCAATACTCCCAGGCCATGCTGCTTCTCATCCTTATGTTATCATTTTGTGTTACGTGGTGTGTAGTGATGCCATGTAGAAGCACTCTGGCACTCCTGAACCTAAGTGGATAGATCCCGGTCCTGGGAGTCAGAGAATCTGGATTCTAGTCCCACCTCTGCCATTTGCCTGCTCTGTGCACTTAGGCAAGTCACTTAATTTTTCACTGCCACAGTTTCCTGTCAAATGAGGACTAAATACTGACTCTCCCTCCCCCTTAGATTGTGAGCCCCACAAGGGACAGGAACTGTGCCTGACCTGATTATTTTGTATCTACCCCAGTGCTTAGTACAGTACTTGGCACATAACACGTGCTTAACAATTATCACAATTATTATTACTCTCCGGGCGAAGCAGCTTGACCCACTCCCACTGCATTGTCCAGAGCCATTATGTTAATCTCCCTGGTCCTGGTTACCACAAGAACAACTTTGACAAGTGTCATTTCTGACATAGGGTAGGGGTTGTTAAATTCCTCCCTTCCACTCTACCTGGGTTGCTGCCCCACCTCACCAGATAGTCCACCGGTATTGCATTTCCCCCTCCACCCTCCAACGGTGTGAAAAGAGCACAGGCTTGGTAGTCAGGTGACATGGGTTCTAACCCCAACTCTGGCCCATTGTCTCTGAGCTCCCCCCTTCTCCCTCTGCTCCCTCTACCCACCGCTTCATCTCTCCGCAGCTATACCCTCTTCTCCCCCCTTTCCCTCTCCTCCTCCCCTTCTCCCGTCCCACCCCCCCAGCACTGTACTCGTCTGCTCAACTGTATATATCTTCATCACCCTATTTATTTTGTTTAATAAGATGTACATCACCCTGATTCTATTCATTTGTCTTTGTTTTAATGAGATGTTCTTCCCCTTGACTCTATTTATTGCTATTGTTCTTGTCTACCTGTCTCCCTCGATTAGACTGTAAGCCCATCAAAGGGCAGGGACTGTCTCTATCTGTTGCCGATTTGTACATTCCAAGCACTTAGAACAGTGCTCTGCACATAGTAAGCGCTCAATAAATACTATTGAATGAATGAATGCTGTGTGACCTTGGGCAAGATGCTTAACTTCTCTGTGCCTCAATTACCTCATCTGTAAAATGGGGATAAAGACTGTGAGTCCCACATAGGATACTTATCTTGTATCTACCCCAGTGCTTAGAATGGGGCTTGCTCATAGTAAGGACTTAAAAATACCATACTTATCATTATCATTATTATTATTATCGCATCCACACCACCAGAGCCATCACCTTTTCTGAGGCACCCTGAGGCAGTTGCTTACTTCAAATACTGCCCAAAGACGGCCTGGCTGGAACACTGTCCCATGCTGACCTCCTCTTCCTCCTCAGCCGTTATCACTGCCGTTCCCCCTTGTTCTGATCCAGCTCCCTGAATTGGGGACCCTGAGGGTGAGGTTGCAGGACAAGGAGGGGCCTGCACAGGACATGGCAGCAATTAGCCAAAACCTACACTAAATCAGGACCCAAGGAGAGCAGACGGTGCGGGTAGAGAGCCACAGGAGACACATCTATGGTTTCCAATTCGGTTTCTTAGCTTGCTAACAGCCACCACAATCCTCTAATTGTTTTGACAAATCCTGATGGAGTTTCGCCCCTGGCTTTTTTCTCACTTGTTGGTGTTCTCACTTGTTTCTGGGTTAACTTGATTTTCTAGGTTTTGGAAACAAAGTTCCCGGTGACAGCTTTCCCAGGGGCCTCTGAGGACTCTAAACTACACAGTCACTGGAGTTCAAACAGAGGTAGCTAATTTTGAATTAAATCTATGCAGCTGCAGTGCCACCTTTTGGCTAACTGTCTTGTGAGAGACTTAAGTTATTCAGACGGTAAGAAGAAATATTTCCAATACTGTCCATATAGTGAGGAGACATTCAGGCCCTTTTCTGCTGGTCCTTAACCCTAAAATGACCATTAGAAAGAGTTCACTTTAGGCACCATATAGTATTCTAATAATTCCAATCCATTCCCGCCTAATCTAAATAGGTCCTTCTTGTTCAAAGCCATCCGTGCTGATGATGAGCCTACCCATCAATCAATTGTATTTATTAAGAGCTTACTGTGTGCAAAGCACTGTCTTAAGTGTTTGGGAGAGTACAACGTAATGAAGTTGGTAGACACTTTTCCTACCTAAAAGGAGCTTACAGGAGTGTGCAAGAAGACCAGTGAGTGACCAGCAAACTAATCGATCAATCAGTCACTGAATCAATGGTACTTATTGGGTGCTTGCTTGTGTGCATAGCACTGTACTAAATGGTTGGGGGAATACAATAAAAAAGAGAAGGCACCGTTGATCCCTCGCCAGATAGAGCTTACAGACTAAAGGAGGAGATGATATTAAAATGAATTACGGACAGATAATACATAATAATAATGGAATTTGTTAAGCGCTTACTACAAGCCAAGCACTGTTCTAAACACTGGGGTAGATACAAGGTAATCAGGTTGTCCCACATGGGGCTCACAGTCTCAATCCCCATTTTACAACTGAGGCACAGAGAAGTGAAGTGACTTGCCCAAAGTAACTAACCTGATAAATGGCAGAGCCGGGATTAGAACCTACGACCTCTGACTTTCAGGCCCGGGCTCTCCCCACTAAGCCATGCTGCTTCTCCATAAGGCTGTGTGATACACATTTATGTATATACACTTTATGTATATAATACATAAATGCTGTGAGGCCAGGGGAGGGGTGAATATCAAAACGCTTTAGGAGAACAGACTCTACTCCATAGCCGCTGCAGAAGGGAAGACTAAGACAGGGGAGTGAGGGTTTAGTCGGGGAAGGCCTTCTGGAGGAAATGTGATTTTAGTAGGGGTTTTAGGTGGAGCGAGAAGTCGGATCTGTTGGGGTTGAAAAGGGAGGGATATCCAAGCCAGTGGGAAGATATGGGCAAGTGTCGAGGAGAGAAATATGAGATTGTCTTCAGGGAGGATTCCAGGGTTGACTTCTACTGCTCCCTTTCCCTCCCTCCGGCAGGAAAATGTGAAGGGTTTACTGCAGACCCACCAGTTACTAGCCCAAGTGTTTTCTGGAGTAGCCAATCCTTCTCTTTGTGCCCTAAAGAGTCCATAGTCAGGGTCCTCCTGTTCCCACAGGTCAGAATCTGGCTGATTGTGAAGGGTAAATCAGAGTGGTGCTGAGCAGGAAGTAGCTGAAGCACCGGCTGTGACAATTAAACTGAGGATCATGCAGTGAGATTACAGTGGATGGGGCCTTGGAACCTGTACTGAGTGCTTCCCCCACCTACCCTGGCTCCTTGCTTACACTTCACTTCTCTAGTGCCAACAGCCCGTCATAGCGCAGGGACTGTCTCTCTCTGTTACCGATTTGTACATTCCAAGTGCTTAGTACAGTGTTCTGCACATAGTAAGCACTCAATAAAAACTATTGAATAAATGAACCTGTTCACTCTGCCTCCATCTCATCTATCTGAAGCAGCGTGGCTCAGTGGAAAGAGCCTGGGCTTTGGAGTCAAAGGTCATGAGTTCGAATCCCAGCTCTGCCACTTGTCAGCTGTGTGACTGTGGGCAAGTCACTTCACTTCTCTGTGCCTCAGTTCCCTCATCTGTAAAATGGGGATGAAGACTGTGAGCCCCACGTGGGACAACCTGATTCCCCTGTGTCTACCCCAGCGCTTAGAACAGTGCTCTGCACATAGTAAGCGCTTAACAAATACCAACATTATTATTATTATTATTAACCTCTCATCCACATCCTGCCTCTAGCCTGCCTCCCTCTTCATATCTGATCTACGATTACTCTCCCCACCTACAAAAACTTACTGAAGGCACATCTCCTCCAAGAGGCCTTCCCAGACTAAACCCTCCTTTCCTCTTCTCCCTCTCCCTTCTGTGTCACCCTTGCACTTGTATTTTCCCCCTTTATTCACCCCTCCCTTAGCTCCACAGCACTTATCCACAATTCATCGATTTATATTAATGTCCCTCTCCCCTTCTAGACTGTCAGCTTATTGCAGGCAGGGAACATGTCTACCAACTCTGTTATACTGTACTCTCCAAACGCTCAGTACAGTGCTCTACACACAGTAAATACCCAATAAATACAATTGGATGATTGATTGATTGATTGTTTACTTTTAATGCATTCTCCTAAGCATCTGGTACTTTGCTCAGTGCCCAGTAGGTGTTCAATAAATAACAGTGATTCATTCATTCATTTGTAAACATGGTTCCCTAGTCTGCAAAGAGGTTCTTAATCCAAAAGGAGATTTGGGAGGAAGGGGGATTAACAAAAGGGAAAATGGTCTTGTGAATTAGTGGAAAAACTACAGGACTGAGTGACAGAAGACCCAGGTCTTAGTCTCAGTTTCACCAACATCCTACTCTGGATCTACTGTGTGACCTTGGGTAAAATCGGGAAAGATAGATTGTGAGCCCTGTGGAGGACAGGGACTCTCACTGTTCTTATAACCTGGTATCCTCACCAGTGCTTAGCACATATATGCATCATAATAATTAATAGCGTAAGGGCGAGGAACTAAAAAGCTTTTTCCTTTTGGAATTAACACTCTTGAATCTTGTATAAAGGAAGGGCAGCTCATTGTGGGGTAGGGATTGTCTCTCTCAGTTGCCAAATTGTACTTTCCAAGAGCTTAGTACAGTCATCTGCACAGAGTAAGCACTCAATAAATATGTCTGAATGAATGAATGAGCATAAATCGTCATCATGCTATATAGTAAGTGTTGTGGGCAGAGAATGTGTCTGTTTATTGTCACATTGTACTCTCCCAAGGGCTTAGTACAGTGCTTTGCACACAGTAAGCACTCAATAAATGTGATTGAATAAATGAATGAATGAAAGTGCTTACTATGTGTTAAGAAATGTTTTAAGCACTCGGTAGGTCCAATTAATCAGGTTGGACACAGTTCCTGTTCCACGTGGAGTTCTCACAGTCTAAATGGGAGGGAAAACAGGGATCGAATTCCTATTTTATATTAGTTGAGGAAATGGAGGTACAGTGAAGATGATTGACCTACCCAAGGTCACACAGCAGGCAAGTGGCATGCTGGGATTAAAATCCAGGTCCTCTAACTTCCAGGCCCATTCTCTTTTCCACTAAGCCGCGCTGCTCCCCTAATCAGGTAGAATCAGGTAAAATTGTAAAACTGAACATTTCAACAAATATGATGGAATGAATAAATGAATGAGTTCAACTGCAAAAACTCTTAACTTTTCACAGTGATTTCTGAGTATTTCACTGTTCCCAGAAAGTAGCCCTTTCCAGTGTTGTACAGATAACTTTTGGAGACTTTACAATCCTTAAAACTAAGTCTACAAATCCACAATTACCAGACAAAAAGAAAAAAAAATTGGCCTGAATTATGTTGGCAATCATGCAAAAATATTTGCAATAGTCCAGATGATTGCCTCAACTCTTGGTTTATGTTTCTGTATTCTTACAGCTAAATGACAGATTTAATGACAGGCCTATCATGTTGTACTCTCCCAAAAGCTTAGTACAGTGTTCAGCACACAGTAAGTATTCAGTAAGAACTATTTTTTAATGATATTTGTTAAGCGCTTTCCATGTGCTAGGCCCTGGGCTTATTATGTGCTAGGCTCCGTGTCTAACCTGATAAATTTGTATCTACTCCAGTGATTAGTACAGTGCTTGGCACATTAAACACTTCACAAATACCTATTTTTAAAAAGCCTGAGTTCCCCTACCCAGTCTATAGGGAATGGGCATTTATAGAGCAGGACCCTCAAGACCATCGAGACATTAAAATCCATAAATTATGGATATTGTATGAGAAGCTTTGTAGTCTATTGGAAAAAACCTGGGCCTGGGAGTCAGAGGACAATGGGCTTTGAAGTCAGTGGACCTGGGTTTTAATGCCAGCTCTGCCACTTGCCTGCTGTGTGACCTTGGACAAGCCACTTAAATTTTCTATGCCTCAGTTCCTCAAGGGTAAAATGGGGATTCAATCCTTGTTTTCCCTCCCACTGAGACTGTGAGCTCTATGTGGGACAGGGACAGAGTCAGCTATGAAGCGGGGATAAAATACATTTTTTTTTAAATGGTGTATGTTCAGTGTTATGTGCCAGAGACTGTACTCAGTGCTTGGGTAGATACAAATTAATTAAGTAGTACACAGTCCATGTCCCATATGGGGCTCACAGTTTTACAGTTGAGGAAACTGAAGTACAGAAAAGTTAAGAGAATTGCCCGAGGTCATATAGCAGACAACTGGTAGAACAGGATTAGAACCCATATCCTCTGACTTCCAGGCCCATGTTCTTTCCACTAGGCAATGCTGCTTCTTTATGTTCTCCCTCCTACTCCAGATCGTTAGCCCCATGTATCTTCTATCTATCCCAACACTTAGTATAGTACTCGACATAGAGTGAACACTTAACAAATATCACAATCAATTAACCACATTTATTGAGCATTTACCGAGTGCAGAGCACTGTACTAAGTGCTTGGGAAAGTACTATATGAAAATATAATAGACACGTTCCCTGCCCACACTGAGCTTAATCTCGATTATCATTATAATTTATCATTACATAAACGCTGTGTGGTTGAGAATGGAGTCAATATAGGGTATAAATTTAGTGCAAGGGTGGCACACAAAGAAGAGAGAGTAGGGGAAATATGAGTTTAGTCGGGGCAGGCCTCTTGGAGGAGATGTAATTTTAATAAACCTTTAAATTTGGAAGTGTGATCATCCATCGGGTACAGATCAGTATGCCGAGCACTGTACAAAGTACTTAGAAGACTACGGTTCAAGAAAGTAGGTAGATCTGTCTCTTGCCTACAAAGAACTTAGTCTAAGAGGGGGAGATAGACATTAAAATTAATTAAGGCTATATTCCTAAGTGACGTGGGGCTTAGGGTGAGGTGAATATCAAATGCTTAAAGGGTAGAGATCTCAGACACACACAAAGTTCTAACCTAAAGTGTGTGTTCCACGCACATCTAAGGGCCCTTCCCGGGCGCCAAGGCCCCAGTTTTGTTTGCCTGGATTGTTAAGTGATATGGAAAGGCGAATGAAAATACAAAACGAGTTCTGCAAAGCCCAGCACTGGGCCGTGTGGGCCCTCTGCTGGTTTCATAGCATGTTCACTACAACAATAAGCAGTCACAGTACCCATGGCAGCGCCTGCACCCTAACCCTGCACAGAGCTGAGCCAGTTAATCACTGGGACTGGGTATGAACAGTCACTGGCAAGGCCAGCCACTCTCTGAAGGGGTTGGAATCACTGATGCTAACCAGAAAAGTGGGCTAAACTGCAGAGCAGGGAGCACGGAAGACCAGAGAAATTACCAACGGGAAAAAAAAAAGAAATTTGGAGTGAAAAAAATATGAAACATTAAAATAGGCTTATCAGGGTCATGGAAAACACCAAGAATGACCATTCAAGTGAGTCTTTGAACTTTCTGACCATGAAATCACCTTTGTGTATGCTCTTTCCAGCTCTAGACTGTGAGCACCTTGTGGGCAGCAAAAGTGAGCTCGTTGTGGGCAGGGATTGTCTCCCTTTATTGCTGTATTATCCTTTCCTAAGCACTTAGTATGGTGTTCTGCACAAAGTAAACACTCAATAAATATGACCGAAGGATTGAATGAAAAGTGTCTAACAATTCTATTGTACTATAGCTTCCCAGAAGCTTAGTATAGTCCTCTCCCCTAATCTCTGCTCTATCTCTCCACTCCAAAACCATTGGCTTTAAGGCACTCGATTAGCTCTCTTTCCCCTACCTAGCCTCACTCATTTCCAACTACAATCCAATCTGCACACACTTCTCTTCTAATATTGACCTACTCTCTGAATCTTGATCTCACCTATCTGGCCACTGAACCCTAGTCTACATTCTCTCTCGGGCCTGAATTCCCTCCCCTTTTATAACTGACAGTCCACCACTCTCCCTACCTTCAAAATCCTCCTAAAAATCACATCTAACTTCATGAGGTCTTCCCAAACTAAGCCCCTTATTTCCCCTATCTGTCTGCCCCTCTGCCTCTACTATGAATTTGGCTGTGTAGCCTGTAAGCACCTTGATACAACCCCTAGCCCCACAATACCTATGTAACTATTCTTATATTCAACTATTTCCTCTATCCCTAATCTCTTTTAATGTCTCTCTCCCTGTAGACTGTAAGATCCCTGTGGGCAAGGATCATATCTAACTGTTTTATTCTACTTTCTCAAGCATTTAGTACAGTGCTCTGCACACAGTAATTGCTCAATAAATATAAGTGATTGATTGATTGATCGATTGGAGTTGTTGAAGACACTGTGGGGAGCGGATTCAAACAGTAAAAAGAGGACCACTGCCACCCTCAAGGAGATTACAGTCTGGCTCACTTAGGGCAGGGAAATACACCATATACACAAACAGAGCATTTATATACAGCAATTAAATATAGTCAAGGCAATGACCTAGTTTGAAAAGGATAAAACTAAAATCAAGTTTAAAAATGCAGAATACACCTGTTTCTTAAGGACACTAATGGAATTTGTCTTGATAGAAGTATTGATAGAACTACAGTATATGCATATACTTACATGTGTAATGCACATTTGCTTAGTACAGTGCTCTGCACATAGTAAGCACTCAATAAATACTACTGAATGAATTTGCATTATAGAACCCTAGTTGAAAGAACCCAGGCCTGAGAATCAGAGGCCCAGGGTTCTAGTCCCAGCTCTGCCAATTCTGTGTGACCTTGGTCAAGGCAGTTTTTTCATTCATTCATTCATATTTATTTAGCACTTACTGCATGCAGAGCACTGTACTAACCACTTAACACTTTACTAAGCACTTAGCACTGGGTCTCCATTGCCTAATTTGTAAAATGGGGATTAAACACCTGTTCTCCTTCCTACTCAGACTGTGAGCCCCATGTGGTACAGGGATTACATCCAACCTGATCGATTTATATCTAACCCAGCTCTTCCCCCTCTCAGGGTCACACCTGGAGAGTTTCCAGTGCTCTACCCATCTTGACTATGGGAGGGAGAGTCAAGCAGAGGCATATCCATTCCACTCCTAGCTTGGGCAGTGACTACCAGTGGAAAGCAATCTGCTACAAGTCAAAATTCACCTGTGCTTGGCAGCAGTGGCATGGGAGAGAGTTAAGGGCGGAGACTCAAGTTTACTGCACGGAAGGAGGCAATGGCAAACCACTTCTGGATTTTTTACCAAGAAAACTCTACGGAATCACTGTTCATTCAATTCATTCAATAATACTTCCTGAGCACTTCCTATGTCCAGAGCACTGTACTAAGCGCTTGGAATGTACAACTACCAGAAGGTTTGCAGATGGAGGTGTATTCTGAGAGAGATGTGTCCATGGTGTCGCTATGGGTCGGAGATGACTCGACAGCATAAGGCAAGACCAGACCCCAGCTCTTAGAACAGTGCTTGACACATAGTACATACTTAGCAAAAACCATAAAATAGTAAAGAAAAAAAACATGAGATCTCTGTGTCTGTATATGTGATAAAACATATCCCCCAGCATGTAGCTAAAAACATATGGTATTTGTTAAACCTTTACTATGTGCCATGCACCGTACTAAGCACTGGGCTGGATACGAATTGGGTTGAACACAATCCCTGTCCTATGTAGGGTTCACAGTCTCAATCACCATTTTACAGACGAGGTAACTGAGGCCCAGAAAAGTGAAGTAACTTGCCCAAGGAAGGTCAGACAGCAGACACGTGGTGGAGCTGGGATTAGAACCTATGACCTTCTGACTCTCAGACCCGTGCTCTATCCACTATCAGAAGTGAGCTCTTGAGGTCCGCAAGTCACATACTCCTTGACCAATAAGAAATCTAAAAATGGGGTAATGAGATGTTACAATAAAAGTCTATTTATTTCTCCCATTTCCTTGAACAGCTGTGTCCATTCCTTCCTTAATATTTGCAATACTATTTTCCTACCTTTTTTGAGGGACTACAGTTTTTGTGCCCACTCATTCATTCATTCGTTCAATCGTATTTATCGAGAGCTTACTATGTGCAGAGCACTGTACTAAGCACTTGGGAGAGTACAATATAACAGTAAATATGCACATTCATGCATAATGCTACCAGCCATCTCAAACCAGTTAGTGCTCTTCTTTACTACTCTTAAGGAGATACAAAGTGACAAGGGTGGGGTCAGGTTGGGGCAGCAGGGAAGATCAGTGGAGAACAAGAAGAGACCAGAGGGCTCAGCCAAAATCTTTTGATCAACATCAAAGAAGATGGCTGCTCCTCTTGTCCTAGTTTCATTCCCTACTAATGAGAGCTATAAAGAAGCCGGGAAAATCCCTAGTGTAGGTACCATTTGGGTTTTTTAAGGTACATAATGTGACATGGCGCTGTTCTTATTGTATGACTCACTGTAAAATCCACTACACCCTGAGGATATATCCTTATACATCTATCTGTCCACAGGGGTTCCAAGATGGTCTTTTTATTTGTTCTCATCATCACTGTCATCAATATTTACTGAGTTGAGATTTCAAGAATATTAACCTTGTCCTATAACATTACCTTGGAGCTGAAAAAGGCTTTGCCTTATGCAGATATAGGTTGAAAGGGAATTTTCCACTCTAAAATGTCTTGAAAATATAATCCTGGCCCAATGCAAATATAGACATTATTACACCTTTTTTAGTTTTCCAAATAATTTCACATGAATCATCTTATTGAAACCTGATAACATCACTGTAGGATAGGCAGAAACAGGTATTAACACCAATTCATAGGTGCAGAAATGGGCACAGAGAGGATAAGTAACTTACTCAGGATCATCTAGCAACTAGAGGCAGAAGTGGGACAAGATTCCAGGTCTCCTCTCTCTCAGATGCAAACTCTTCCTACCAAACCACACTACTGGAAGGGAAAAAAGAGTCGATGTGGTCTCTGTGGGGGAGACTGAAGAGCCCTAATCCAATAATTTCACTCTCTTTTTAGAGGAAGAGCATTTTGAGATGGTCATAAAGTAGAGGTACCTTGAGGGAAGTGAGGTTCAAGTGACTTAAGTAGGTTACCAAGTGGGGTAACAGGGCATGAGGGAGAGAGAAGGACAGAGGGAGCAGACTGGTTACAAGTCTTCATATACCAAATTTAGTGGTTTATTCCCGGGAACCATAATTTCAACCTCACCCCAACCCCAGCTTGTTCCCAGAAAGGTTGACACAGAGTCATGAGGATGGTGGTAAAGAACGTGATCTGCATTTCCATATTGGTGGGAAGCCAGGAGACATTGTAGTGAGTTTTTTCTCCCAAATCTCTCTTGCTACACAAACCATGGAAAGCTATGCTACTTTTTGGCCCACCACATACCAAAAGACTTCAAACTGAAGATTGTACTTGGACCCCTTCCTTCTGGCCATATCTCCCTGAAGCTTGGCCCTCCCCGGGGGTTAGGGTGGAGCACTTTCTAGGCAGTTGAACTTGGCAGTAGCTTCTTGACCACTACCAAATGTTGCCCATGGACACATGTTTATACCGAGTGGAAAACGTGCTGCTTGCCTGCTTGAAGGACCAGGTGTCACTGACCAGACCCAAAATACACTTTGCTTTGCCAGTTCATCCATCAATCAACCAATCATATTTACTGAGCACTTATTGAGTGCAGAACACTGTCCTAAGTGCTTGAGAATGGCAGAGATTCTCCCATCCAGCCCTATTTAAATTTTCTTGTAACTTCATGATAAATTGCTCTTTGGGATTGAAATTTCCATCCCGGTGTCAACTTTTGGAAAAAGTTTGAGAAGATGTTCCTCCAGAGTCTTGGATTTTTCCACATGAAAAACTAAAGTCCTTCTTTCATTTCAAAAGCTACAGGTTTTGTTAGTTCAGTCATCAATAGCCCCCAGATGCCTTTCTCTAACAGTCTCATTTCTACTGAGATGTAAATTCTGAAAAATTATTGTAAATAGCAAAATTATCAGTAATTAAAAATCACCTTTTGGGTTGATTGGGGTGAAATTTTATAGAAATTAAGCAGCAGTGTTTTCTGACTGCTTTGGTGTGCACATACTAAGTGTGTTTAATAGTTACATAACTGTGGTTTTTAATACAGGATCATAATTTTGTAATTATGTAATTGATTTAGGATGTTTTGTGGCCAAGAGGGAAAAAAGCAAACTGTTTGAACCTTCTTCTTGTAAAGGCAAAAGAAACGAGGAAATTACAGGAAAATCATTACATTAAATCAATGTTAAGCTTACAAATTTCAACACAATAAGAGTCAGGAAATGCAAGAAGAGATTAACTTGCTCAGCAAGAAGGCATCCGGCAAATTTTCAAACTTTTTTTACCTATTTAAAGTTTCCTTTTCCTTTTATCTTTGTCCCCCTTCACCAGTCCATCATCCCTTTTAAACGGTGTCAGTTCCTGACTTGTGAGCTTGGGCAAGAGGAATCTCATTTTTCTCATTCGTAAAATGGAGATAGTGATTCTTGAGATAATGAAAGTGAAATGCATTTGAGTACTTGATAAAAGGCATTAGTTGTATTATTTACTGGCAGGCAACCAGGGCATGTGAATAATGCAGCACATGACTGACCAGCTAAGGAGTGGAGTGGAAAGTGTTGGCATTCTCCTTCTGTCAGGCTGCTGCAGGAAGGAGACTGCAAAGGCAGTAGGCTACATTTCAAAACATACCCCATCGTGCGGCATTGACAACGTCTTAGTGCACCCGTAGCTTCCTCTCTGCAACAGACTGACCCAGGATAGGGACTAGGATGACCAGCACCTGCTTCTCCAAAGCCCAGGACTAGACAAGTCCCCATTCCAGGTGAACTACTGGAGCCTCGAAACTAGCAGTATCCCTGCTGCTGGTCCTGGCAGGCTGTTCTCTGACGTTTCTGGCCGCTGTTGACAATGGGTGGCATCGTCTAAGTCTGCACGGTGTGACCAGAGCATTCCTTCCATGCATACAGTTGAGGCACGGTCTCCTTCGCTGGCGCCTCCTCCCCCTCCCATCCTTTAACTGTTGGAGTTCCTCAAGGGTCAGTTCTTGGCCCTCTTCTGTTCTCCATTTACACTCACTCCCTCGGTGAACTCATTCGCTGTCACGGCTTTGACTACCATCTCTACGCAGATGACACGCAGATCTACATCTCCGCCCGTCCTCTCCCCCTCCCTTCGGGCTCGCATCTCCTCCCGCCTCCGGGACGTCTCCACCTGGATGTCGGCCCGCCACCTAAAACTCAACGTGAGCAAGACTGAGCTCCTCATCTTCCCTCCCAAACCCGGTCGTCTCCCAGACTTCCCTATCGCCGTGGATGGCACGACCATCCTTCCCGTCTCTCGGGCACGCAATCTCGGTGTCATCCTTGACTCGTCTCTCTCGTTCACCCCACACATCCTATCCATTACCAAGACCTGCCGGTCTCACCTTTACAATATCGCCAAGATCCGCCCTTTCCTCTCCACCCAAACGGCTACCTTACTGCTATGGGCTCTCGTTATATCCTGGCTAGACTACTGTGTCAGCCTTCTCTCTGACCTCCCTTCCTCCTCTCTCGCCCCGCTCCGGTCTATTCTTCACTCCGCTGCCCGGCTCATCTTCCTGCAGAAACGATCTGGGCATGTCACTCCCCTTCTTAAACAACTCCAGTGGTTGCCTATCAACCTCCACTCCAAACAAAAACTCCTCACCCTAGGCTTCAAAGCTCTACATCACCTTGCCCCTTCGTACCTCTCCTCCCTTCTCTCTTTCCACCGCCCACCCCGCACGCTCCGCTCCTCCGCCGCCCACCTCCTCACCGTCCCTTGGTCTCGTCCATCCCGCCGTCGACCCCCGGGCCACGTCCTCCCGCAGTCCTGTAACGCCTTCCCTCCTCACCTCCGCCAAACTGATTCTCTTCCCCTCTTCAAAACCCTACTTAAAACTCACC